>NC_138167.1:71561070-72053570 GCF_964165515.1 Mesoplodon bidens | reverse complement strand
TCCCATCCTCCACTGCTCCCATTCCTCCCAAATTCCCCACCTGGGGGCTGTCTAGCCATGTTTGTTTCCCGATTTACTCCCTGGATGGAAGCATCCCCTTGCCTCCAGTGCTGGGCTGTGTTTTCAGTCCTGGGGTTGTACTGAGACAGCCCTTGGCAGGTAAAATACCTGGGCTGGTGTCCTGTGAGAGGCCGTCTTGGACAACAGCCAGGGAGTGAGCAAAGCCAGCTTTGAATCCTTGCTCTTCCAAGTGTTAGCACGGGCCTTAGGCAGCTGACCTAAGCACCCAAGCCTTAGTCCCCTTAACTGTAAAATGGTAATAAGAACATATCTTTTAGGATTAGTGGTGGGAACACCCAGCAAATAATGGGCACTAAGAAAATTATTTTTCTTTCCTCCTCTAGCTTTTGGTAGGGCTAGGGGTAGTGGGGATGGGGGTGGAGTACAAGATCATAGAGATGGGTTAGGGAAGGGAGGGTCTCTGCTTAGATTGGCGGCTGAAAAGTCCAGTCTAGGGAAGTGGCCAAAGCACCCTCGTTGGGTGTTAGTGTAAGTGTTAGTGGGGGGATGGGGTGAGGCTGGAAAGTGAACGGCCTCTGGGCGTTGGAGCCGGACAGACCTGGTTCAGATCCCAGTTTTACCACCTAATAGTTGGGTGACTGGGTGACTGAACTACTTGGAGCCTCAGTTGCTGCATCCGTAAAACAGGAATACTGATTCCCATTTCGCAGGACATCATGAGCACCACTGCTACTATATAGGAAGCCATTCATTCTGACTGTGACCTTTGCTCTGAGATCTACTCCCACCCCAAAGGCCCAGAGGCCACCTGGTTCTGAGTTTGTTCCAGGGAATCCCCTGGCACAAATAGGAATTGGAATTCATACCTGCTTTCTCTGTTTTCTAAATAACAAAAATTATAGCAGCTACTTTTTATTGAGTACCAACTGTTCTTAGCTCTTTTTTACAGATGAGAAAACTATAGCTCAGAGAATGTCACTTGCCCAAGGTCACCAAGCAAGTTGATGAGACAGCTGGACTGTCTGGTCCAGCCTCCTTCCTGACCGCCTTCTCACTGCTCTGGGCTTCCTGGATTCCTGAGGCTCAGATGAACGGGAGACAGTTGTTATGACCTTATTTGGATTTGGGCCACTTACATAGAGAGCAGCAGTGTCACCCATTTTCCTGCACTCACAACGAGCCCCCTTCCAACTCCCAATGCCCTTGATTCACTTCCTGCACTGCCCCCAGCATGTCCAGCAGGAGATACGGCGCGCTGGGAGGGTAATTCTCTACCTGCCCTGCATCCCTCTACCAGGTGAGAGCTCTAGCAGGCAGAAGGCAGATCAGGTACTCCTAGGAAGGCAGGGAGTGAGAAGTTAAAGACTATCAGGGAAGGGCACTAGAGAGAGCTCTGATTTCAGAGCAGAGGCCACTGTGCCTTCGTTTCCTCTGTCCACCTGGGGTGTCGAGGGTTCATGCACTTGCTCTCTCCGAAGAAGACAGAGAGGCCCACAGGTACCACACTCCAGACACCGAAGCTGGACTAGCAGGAAAGAGGAGGTGGCATTGAATGTGAGCCTCCCAGGATGAGGAGGATGTGGGCTCAGGCTGCAGGGGAAGCCAAAATGGTGATGAAGAGGGAGTGATGCCTTGGTGGAATAACCCCCTCCTTAAAGCTTTGTTTCTCAGTCATGGCTGCTCACCTCTTGTTTCTCTTCCAGAACTTCCCTTTCCCCTCCTGCAGTCTCACAGAGATGGACCAGTGGGACCTTGCTGGTGGGGGGCTGGGGGGAAGCTCCCACGTCTATGCCCTGGACCCTGTGAAACATCAACATGGCTTGATTCAAAATCAAGAAGAAAATCCTTGCCAGGACTGCTGTGCTTATCAGACCGGCCAGGCGGATGCCACCCATGAAGGCTGAGCTGAAGGCAGCTAGCGACCCTCTTGAGCTACCGGTTAACTGTGTGTAAGAGCTTCCCTTTGGGGTGAATACAGGAATGACTGGCCACTGGCACTTGTAATCTCTTCCAGGAGGATGTAAAAGGAAACCAGGTGCTCGTGTGTCTGGCAAGGTTTAGGAAAGGTCACACTTAACAGAAAACAAATCGATTTTTGTATTCTGGGAAAGTGTGAGCATTTTTACATCTACCCTGACACAATCTGGGGCGTCTCAGTGAAACCAGTGATGGTGGAGATGGGGACAGGTAGACTTTGCAGGAGCCCTTTCGGCCTGAGGGAAAAGAGGAAAGAAGGCAGTTACAGGGAAGAATGCTTGGCTTAAGCTGCCCCCAGAATGCTGTGAGCCAGCCTCAGGTCTGAGAGGGGAAAGGGGGTGCTAAGTACAAGTGGAGCCTGGGTCAGAGAGAGAGGGACAAATGGAAGGGACACAGCCACCTGTTACCATGCCCACCAATAGGGCCAGAGTCTACAAGACATCTTTAGACCTTCACTACATTCTCCAAAAACTGCCCATCACCTGTGTGCATAAAGTGGGCTCCTGGGGCCATATTTCTATTCCCTAGACTTCAGACCCTTGACTAGAGCCAACTGGACCATATTGGACCCTTGACTCATGCTAGCCAGTCAGATGGTCTTGCTTGAGAATTTGGAACAAAAACAGCAAAACTAGTGGGATGATTGGCAGCCCTGCAGCAGGGATGTGATGTTACCCTTGAGCTGGAGTGGTCATTTTTTTTGCCATTTGGTACAGAAAAGCAAATAAATAAATAAATAAAAATAATAAAAAGCTGGTCCGCATGGAGAAAAGAACGAAATAGACATGTAACCAAAAGAGTACCAGCCAAACACACAAGCTGGTAGGTCCTTGCACTCAGAAACTGCTGCCAACACCCCCTGCCTGCTCCTGAGGCGGGGATTGGGGGTGGGCGTGGGGGCAGGGAAACCAGGCTGAGCTGAGTGGGAGTGCAAGGGGCCCTGAGAATCCACCTCTGCTTGCCTGCTCTCCTGCTGACGCTCAGAGGACGGCCAGCCTTGGTCCTTCCCCTAGAAACATCCTCTTCTTTCTGTTGCATCCTTCTCAGACTTCTGCACGGCTTGTCAATTAGCCTGCATTCAGTCCCAGGGAGGAGTGGACCCAAGCTTCCAGCACGCACATACGCCATGTGCTCCCATCACCCCAGGAATGCTCATCATTTGTGAAAAATACATGTACTTTTCTGCCCCTGTTGCTTCTGCCTTGTTTGCTTGATCTGTACTTCAAAAAATGACAGTCATTCTTTAAGGCTCAGGTCGCATGTCATCTACTTTCTGAAGCCTTTTCTAACTCCTTCAGGCATAATTAGCTCTTCCCTCCTGTCACCTTCCAAAGCCCTTTGTACGTTCTGCCACTATGGCATTTTTCATATTGTATTATACCTCCTTGATATTTAAGTTACATATTAAAATATAGATGTAACACGTTTTCTGTATAAAGTGAAGAATAAAATCTCTCTCCTCCTCTAATCTTTCCAGCACCATCCCCCAAAGCTAATCATTATTAGCAATTGCTTTGGAAGGTTTCCAGAAATTTCTACGTATAAGTAAGCATATATGAGGATGTGGGTATGTAGAGTTAGTTGTTTGATCCAAAATGGGTCATATAAAGCTATTGTTATGTAATTTGTACTTTTCCCTTGTTGGACATCTTTATATCTGTAGAAAAGCACATTCTGTTTATATTAATGCTCTATCAATGTTTGGCCTAAAATCTGTCATTTTATTTTATTAAAAAAATGTTTACTTCATTTTCTGTATTTTGCTCTATGGTTCCTTCCTTCCTCCCTCCCTTCTTTCCTCCCTCCCTCTTCCCTTCCCTTCCCTTCCTTTCCCTTCCCTTCCCTTCCTTCTTTCCTTCCTCCCTCCCTCCCTCTCCCCTCTCCCTCTTCCTCCCCACCTCCTTCTCTCTCTCTCTCATTTCATTTATGAGGTTTCTTTTCCCCCCATTATCTTCTTCTAATGGTTTGGAAGGTTTATAGTTTGTTTTTAGTCCTTGAAGTGGTCACTCTTACAGCTTTAAACAGTATACCTAAACATTTATCTCTTGATTTATCAATTTTATTCCATATCCAATTCACAGATTCTCCACCATGTAAGATGTAAAAGTCAAGGCATATATACATCTCCCTACATCCCTTCCTCTGCCATTGTTGTTGGTTAAGTGATTTCTTTTTATACACGGCTGTGGTTTAGGACATTTACATTCTGTTCTGTAACCATAATCCCTACAGCTGTTTAGCCTTAGTTCTATATTTAAATGAGTATAATGTTTACCACCAACTCATGAATTTCATAGTTTCTCCTTCCCTAAATTGGTAATTTTGATATACCTTTTGGGAGACTAACTTTCATTATCAAGTCCCCTATTCCTCCCACATCCACCATGAACTTATGAGGGCTGTGTCCTATTTTCTCTGAGTCTCTGCGTTGGTGAATGTCTTTCCACTACTTTTATACATGAAAGACAACCAGACTGGCTAACAAATTTGAGAACACACTCATTACCTTCAGAATTTTGTGCCCATTGCTACCATGTCTTTTGGCATTAAAGGACAAAGTCGCAGGTCAGCCTGATTTTTTCTTAAGAATATTTCCTGATTTTACTATCTGAATATTGTCCATCAAAGTTCCATAATATATTGAGGCTATTTTTTTTTAATCCTGTAGATTCAGGCATTTCGTTAATTCAGAAAAAATTTTCTTCTATATTATTTTTGAATATATGCATCCCATTGTTCTGTTCTTTTCTTCAGGAATGCCCAGCATGCATATGTGAATACCCTTTGTATTTCGTAAGTATTGCCTTCTATCTTATTTCATTGTTTTTATTATTTTCCCTTTTCTTCTATTTTTAAGAAAATCTCTACTCTCTATATTACTGGCTCTGCTCTCAACCGAATAAATTCCACATCTTGCTGATGCTATTTTTTCCCTCTATTAGAGAGTTTTATTATTATTTTCAATTTTTGTCACTCCATATTAGATCCTGTCTGCATATATGAAGTTTTACTTTGGAAATATTTTACTCTGGTCTGTTATTTTCTAAGGGATGTAATGGGGTGGGATAAGGCAGTAAGCTAGGGCTGCCAGCAGATTCCCCGTGAGTTTCTTGTCTCAGAATCTGTTACCAAATATGCTCTGCCTGGGTTTCCAAGCATTCCCCCAGGGGCGAAGTCAGTGTGGGTCACAAGGAAGACCCATAGTTCATTGGCCCTCTGACTGGTCATTTAACATTTATGTGTATCTCTTCTGGTGATCAGCTTCAAGTCTGATAGTTGCTTCCCTCTCTCTTCTACCTCACCTCAAAGACATTTAAGGAATGGGAGTCAAGGCTGAAAAAATCATGCTAGCTACCTACATAGTGCCTCCTTTGGCCCTGACTCTCTTGCCCTCCCACCTTGTGGAACTGAGTCACTACAAAGAACCTCACGTTTCATTGGCCCACCCACACCTCTACTCCTTTGCTCTCTAGCAAGTTGGAGGAGGCAGAAGAAGGAGGAAGAGGAGGAGGGGAAAGGTACACCCACCATCTCCTAACCACCTTGGCCCAGAAGTGGCCCAGATAACTTCTGTTCATGTTCCAACTATGAGAACTAGTCACATGGCTCAATGATATGCAAAGGGGAGGCTGAGAAATGTGGCCCCTGCCTGGGCAGCTGTTCCCTACCTACTCCTCTCTATTATAGAAAGACAAGAATGAACTCTGATAAGGAGTTAAATCATCTCAGCCCCATAGTGATTTCCTAGTTTCACTGAAGATGGAATTGTCTTTATTATTTTTATTCTTTGTGTTGTTTTCAGTGGATTTCAGAGAAGGGAGTACAATAAACATCTTTTAACTTGTTTACAAATCTGTCTCTCCTACCAATCTGTGATCTCCTCTAAATGGGGACCATGATTTAACTGTCTGATATTTTCCAGTCCCCAGCATCATGACTGACACAGAGTAGATGCTGAATAAGTGCCTCCTGGATGAAAGGATGAATGAATTCCTGTCCTGAGTGGGTGAAAACTGCTCTTCCCACCTTCCTCACTCTCGACTTAATCTTTCTATCTCCTCTCTTTTCTCTCTTAAGGGGAAAGGTAAGGAGAGGGATTGTCAGGCCTGCTCCATTCTCTCTTCTCTACTTCCCCTTCCCATCACGGTTTGGCTTAAGGCTTGTACCTTCTCTCTTTGCACTGATTCAACCCTCCCCTGGATGAGGTGTGGTTAGAGCCTGGCCCATGGCTCAGCAGGCTCCTGGCTGCCAAGCCAACATTTAGCGACATGTCTCCTTGCAGCTTGGCTGTAAGATGTGACACTGGGGAAAGAAAATCTCTGTCTGGGGAAACAGAACTCACTGGTGGGGATGCCAGGTGCACTGCCACTCAAGCTGGTGTTAAAAGCCATGGACATTAAGTGGGACTAGGGTGTGGATCAAACATGTGTGAGGGAGCCTGACCAAGTAGAAGACTCTTTCCTGCTTTAGATGCCCTGAACTAAGTGGTCCACTATATTCAAATCCATTTCTAATGGCAAGTTACTTTTCCTGTGACAGTCCCCAGGAAGGGGCATTGATTGAAAAATAGTAGGATCGAGTAGCTAAGAGCTTGATCCTTGGAATCCAACAGACCTGTGTTTAAATCCTGCTCTGCCATTTACTGGCTGTATGACTTTGGACAAATTATTTAAGCAATTGGAGCTTCAGTTTCTTTACCTGTAACATTGAGATAGTAGTATCTACCTTGTTGGACTGTTGTGAGGATGAACTGAGTTCAGTCTTAGACATGAAAGAGACAGTCAGTATTTGTGGAATGAATAAATACCCAAATGTACATAGAGTTCTTACCATGGTACCTGGCACGTTATAAGCAATCAATATAAGATGGTTATACCAGTAATGTAGGCTAGGATTGCTAGGTTTACTGCAGTAACAAAACCCCCAAATCTCATAGCTTAAAACAAAGAAAGCTTATTTCTTGCTTATGCCACATATCCACAGAGGGTCAGGTGGGGACACTGCTCCTCAAGTAGTCCTCAGGCTGAAAGAAGAGCCACCACCTCGAATGCTGTCAATCACTGTCCATTAACAGGCAAAATATATTTTCCACTCCTTGATTCTGAGTTTCGTCATCTCATCTGACTTACTCTGGCCAGTGGGATGTTCAGAAAGTTGAAGCAAGTAGAGACTTGAAGAAGCACTTGCACTTGAGCTCTTATAACTCTGCCATCACCATGAGAACATGCCTGAGCTAGCCTGCTGCAGCAAGAGAGATATGTGCAGCAGAGCCAAGGTGCCCTAGTCACGCAGTCAAGGCTCTCCTTCACACCTAGCTGACCCCAGAAATGTGAGCAAGAGCAGTCAAGATCAGAAGAGCCTCTTAGCTAACCCCAGCTGACCCCAGATTCGTAAGCAATAAAGAATTACTATTATATATTGAAGTTTGGGGGTTGTTTGTTACACACCATTATTGTAGCAATGGATATCCTGTCCTGGCCTCATGCCCTCTAGAACATGGGACTTGGCACCTCTTAATATTACTCAGAAGAAAAAAAAAAAACCGACATGGAAGATTTTACTGCAGACTTCTGGGCGGGAGGAGTCTAAAGGGAATTTGACATCATGTAACTTCATAAATTTCCACTTAACATGGTTTTTCTCCCTGTTGCTTTGGCTGAGTTGCTAACTAGGGCTTCTCACTTACTCTTACTACACAGGACACAATTTTGCCAGTGTGTATGTACTCTGTTCCCCATCTCTTCATCCTTTCCCTAATATCTCTCACTCTTTCTTCCATAGAGCAAATCAGTCTTATCCCAGATATTCCAGACCTAAGTACTCAGCAAAGTCCTTCTATCTGTGGGACCTACTCTCCTTAGAAGCCAGTGGTTTATAAATAATAGTAATCCTTGTTTGTTTTTCTTCATCATTAAAAGTCCCTTGAAGGCAATGATGGTGCATTGTTAGTTCTGTTATCTTTAGTACTTAGCAAAGCTCTGGATCATTTTAGGTCATTAGTGAATGGGTTTGGAAATACTCATTGTTATTGGAAGAATTTTAGTGCATCCACACCCTTAATACCACTCTTTAATGGGTGATTGAGAGCCAACTAGAGAGTAAATATTATTTATCCTCTCTGTATGTAAGGTAGATATGGGACCTCAGACTTCTGCAAGTACCCAGTGCATAAGATGGGAGAAACTGGATAAGGTGCTCCAGAATGGGGAGGTGACACTGTCTCCATTTTATACACACAGGTCATGAGGCTCCAACAGGTCCTCTAGGTCCAAGGTCAGAAAGCCAAAAAGAAGTTGACTGGAGACAAGCATCTGGACCTCTTACTTTCTCCACTGAACCAGACGTTGAGCATTGGCTCTGGACACTCTGAAACTTGGCCTGGCTTCACACAAAGCTTGGCCCAGGGTCTCCCATGGCTCCACTGAGCTTGGCAAGGTACATGGACAGAGTTGGCCCAGAAAGGCTCCAGACAACACCCAAACTCAGTAGTGACCCCACCTAAGAGCACTTGTTTTGGGGGCTTTACCTGACAGAAAACAGTGCATGGACAGCTCATGGCACGTGGATTGACGCTGGTTCTGATAACCCAGGGCTGCTGGCTTCCCCTGAGCCAAGGCCTGCTGGGCTCAGTTCAGGAGAGAGGCTATTGCCAATGGGCAGGGAGATTTAGCATTCCACCCCTGCTCTTTTAATCCCCTCTGTGCAGGAATGTTCCACTGCAGAGACAGCAGAGCTTGCAGAGACAGGAGGTGGTGCCAAAGGGGAGAGGGGGTGGTGAAGAAACAGCCTTGTGGGATTCAGGGTGTATGCTGCGGGGAAGGCAGGGTTAGGTTCAACCATGGACTCACTGTATCACCTCGGACAAATCACCTCCCCTCTTGGGAAAATTTCCTCAATTTTCAAACGATGAGGAAAGACTGAAAATATATATAAGATTCACATCAGGATAAAGTTCTAAGATTCTAAGAGCTGTTTCAGTTGTGAAGTCCAAGGTGGGATTTTTGCTTTTAATCTACAAGGCCTCTTTAGAGTTCTATATAAGCACATTTGCAAGAAACAGAATATCTTAGTGGGATATCAGAAGGACAGTCCACCCTTCACTTCAATTCTAGGATTTTAAGCACCTTGAGATAGGGCGCAGCACATAGAATTCTTTGGGATGTCGTAAATGGAAGGGCACTTACAGGTTATCTAGCCCAATCTGTTTTAGACAGAGAAACTGGAGATCACAGATGGGAAGTATTTTCTCAACACTGTGCAATGAATCTCAGGCCCAGAACTCAGGTTCTCTGATCCCTAGAATAAGGGATCTTTCTGATAATTAAAAATTTCTGCCTGAAATGTCATATAAGACCTCTGAATTCCAAGGCTTTCAGATGCTTCACCTTTTAAAAACAGGCTTGGCTCTTCCCTCCTTTGGGCAACTTTCAGGGTTAACCTGGGGACTGACCATGGAGATTATGAGAGTCTTAGGCTTAGGTAAAATCTGTGAAATCCAAAGGCATACATGTTCTTTGGGGATCCTGCAGATTTTCCCCAAGCAGCCCAAGCCTTGGACAGCAGCCACCCTGGAAGGGATGTGGTCTAATGCTTAGGCGATCCCAACTCCAGCTTCAGGATAGGACATGAGACCCAAGGTGACATGACACAAGCCCTTTTGTAAATCAACTATACTTCAATTAAAAAAAATTAAAAATAAATAAATAAAAGCAGCCAGAGAAAAAAGACACCTTAAGTACAGAGGAACAAAGACAAGAATGATAGTGGACTTCTCAACAGAAACCATATGGGCCAGAAGAAAAATGGAACAATGTTTTTAAAGTGCTGAAACAGAAGAGAGTCAAATTTGGATTCTGTATTCCCCAAAATATCTTTAAAAAATTAAGGCAAAATTAAGACTTGTACACATCAACAAAAGCTGAGATGATTCACTGCCAGCAGATCTGCATGAAAAGAAATGTTAAAGGGAATTCTTCTGGCAGAAGGGGAAGACCGAGGGGCAGAAAAAAGAGACTAAGGGGAAGAGAGGGGGCAACTGAGGGGCAGATGGAGGATCTGAGGAGGGAGACAAAGAAGGAATTCACCTGCAGCAAACTGAGGTTCACCTCACTGATGTAGAGCCCTCTGGTGCTGAGGCCCCCTTTGGCCTCCGACCAGTCTTTCTCATCGGCGCCCTGTGCTCTGCTCTTGCCCTCTCTCCAGGAGAGCCCTGCATCTTGTTCCAGACCTGCTCTCTCTTCTCTTTGCTCCAAAATCACTCTCCTCAACTCTAATGGCCCCTCACCTTCCTCCCTGGCCCTTGTCATTCCCTGGAGGGCTGGACACTCAAGGCCTCCCTGACTCACTTCTAAGAGACCAGCTTCCTCCTGTTGCCTCCTATGTCATCCCACCCATATTTGAATGTCACTCTTCCTTTAAGATGATCTGTTTCTATGACTTTTGATTTTTTCTGTCTTCCCTTCAGCATCTTTTGAATTTTTAACGTGAGCATATATTACTATAATAATAAAAATAATAATATTGATAAAAACTCATGATGGGTAATAAATGAACCAATGAATGACGATTCTCAGCCCCAGCCCCTCTCCAGTGATGCAAGCTTAGAATCAGTGAGCGGACGCAGACACGTTCCTTCGCCTCCCCAGGAGCCACGGGCACTTGCCGCACAACTGATCAGGGACTCGTGTTAGCGTAAGTCAGGAAAAACCCAGGCCATATGGAGAACACTTGAGTCATCTCTTTCACCCCTCGACCTCAACTTGGAACCACCAGTGATTCTGAGAAGCATGGGACTCAGCATTCCTTTTCCCAAGCACCCCTCATTCAGAAGCTCAAATCCTCACTCCCTTCCCAGTCAGCTGTGCTGTCAAACCATTCCTCTGCTCAAGGCCACTTCGAAAAGAGGGAGGTGAGGGGCGTTAGTCTCAAAGTGACCAGCGTTAGCTTTTAGGCTCTGGCTCTTATTTGTCCTTGTGCCTCCAGGTAAGTAAACTTTATCTTCTTGAGATGTGGTGTCCTTTCCTGTGAACTGAAGATAGTACCTGTTTCTAGAAGCTTCTAGAAGGCCCAAATATGATAAGAAGTGGGAGTGCCCAGTATGAATTAGGGGTGTTTCCCTGTCTCCTCTCTCTACCAATGAGCTCCAAGCACTAATGGCTTGGTCTGTTCTCTCCCTCCTGAGAACCTCTGGAGGTAATGCTTTAAGCCCTGGACTGGTGGGGAAGGGGCTTGGAGGCACTGTATCTAATTTTCATAAATGCCCCTGGACACTTTACCTGCCCAAGCCTCTGTCTCCTCATCTGTAAAATGGGCACAACTGTACCTATATTGTAGGGTCAGTGTGAGAATTAGGAGGTAGACTGCCAGTACCTGCACACAGATGAGAAACCACGTTGTTTCTCATCTGTGTGCAGAGCATCAGATTATGTGTTATCATCACATAACATTTAATAATACAAGAGCAGAATCTATCATTGATGAGTGTGCAGTCAGTGGCAGGCAATGGTGTGTCCAGCTCAGGGATGGTTGGAGGGGTCAACATAAATGATGAAGGGTATTTATTACTGACGTTATTTAGAAAAGTTGATGTGTGCAGATCATAAACAATGGATTTTAGTGAACTTTATAATGTTCTTAAAATTATCTACATGTGATGCAGCCCCTTTTAACCTGCACCCCAGGCATATCATTCCTACTGCCCTTAGGACACCACTGGTGGCAGGCTGTGCAGTAGGCAATTTCAGAAAGATTATTTCATTTAATATTCATGACAACCCTGGGAGGGAGGCACGCTTTTCCTCTTCTTGTTCACAAATGAGGAAACTGAGGTACCCACCTAGTGATTGCAGACCACAGCTGTAAAACCATCCCAGCCGAGGCTTAGATGGTCTCTAGGAAAGCATCAAGGAGTAGGGTCCTCCAGGGCTCTTTGGGGACCGTGTCTGGTGGCTGGGGTGAGTGTACTGCCCCAGCTCACTTCACAGAAGCACTTGTCTAAAGCAGGAACTGACCTTCATCACGCTTGCCTCCCTTTCATCTTTACATCTCCTTCACCTTCTCCTTACCAAGTCCTCCACACAGCCAGGGGGCACAACTTTAAAGACATTAAAAAGGAGCAAAATGCATGTTTTGTTGGTGATGAGCTCCGGTCACCACTCACACTGTCCTTAAGCAAGCCATTTTTTGGCATGGCAGCTTTGGCTGAACGATTACCTCATGCTGCGGGAATTCTACCAAGGATTGCACAGACCAAATCAAGCTGCTTTGGGTGACCATGCCTGGGCCTGGCATGGAAGAGGGAAGCCCCTAAGCCCTGCTGCGCCGTGGGGCTGGCCCCTGTCTCGTGAGAGCAAGCAGAGGTTAAGAGCTGCAGTGGAGCCAAGGTCCCAGGGCAGTGCTGCTCTGGCCACACCATGGTCAGGGTCAACAGGCCTTCTGGAAATGTCCCAGCTGTCGCTTTGTTCTGTGCCCTGGGGGAATGGATGTTTGCAGGCCCTTCCAGGCTCAGAGACACAGCAATTTTCTGGATAATTCAGGTTCCAAACCTCTCTGCCTTCATTCCAACTATTTAGAGTTATTGTGGGAATTCTGAGGAATGAACTTGAACTGCATCAAACCATGAACCAAGAATAGGAACCAACTGCTTAACTGGCCGAATCCTAAACCAAACCCCAATATTAATTTTCTATAAATGTAATTCAGATGGAGTCAACGTTGTTTTTGTTTTTAAACAAAACCAAACCCGAGTGGATCAGTTGGAACTTGAGTCAAACCCTTATGTGTTCTAAAATTAATGGACCAGAACAAAATTGGAAAATAAAAACATCTTTTGAATGAAAACACTATTTCATCAGGTTTTTTGGACCAGGAGTTTTTTGTCTTTAAAAAAATGGGAAAAAATCCAAATATGGAAAGACTACTCATTGCAAAACATTCAGAAAAATCAAAACAGTTTAAAGGTGAATGTCATCTGCAGTCTCACCCTGGGATATTTCCACAACATTTTTAGATGCACCCCCCCCCATTTTACATAAATGCGATTATTCATGTAATAATAAATATTTAATCACCTCCTTTCCTTGTTAAGAATATCTCATGGCCAAGTTCCATGTCAATATTTACAAAGCTACCTCATCATTTTTAACGGTGCGAAGTACTCATTGGATACATTCTGGTTTAATTTCACTAATTCTCTACTGGTAGTTATTTAAGTTACTTCCATTATTTCACTTTTACAAATAATGCTTCAGTGAATGGCTTTGCAAATGAATCTTTGCTCCCTGGGCTGAGTATTTTGGTTAAATTATGCAAGTGTTTCTAAGTCAAAGATATACATTCTTTTTTTTTTTTTTTTTTTTTTTTTTTTACTTTTTATACATATTTCCAGATTTTCCCCCCAGAAAGGTCATAACAATCTTCTCTCCCATGGTCAGTGGATAAAAATGCTGATTCCCCCAAACCCCGACGACCACTGAGATGCCAAAGGTGTCCGTCACTCCATCAGTCCTTCCAGAACTCCACAGCAAACTGTCCCACCTACAACTGTAGGGTGACTAACTTTCCCAGTTTGTCCAGAACTGAGGAGGATCCTGGGACACGAGACTTTCAGTTTTAAAACCTGGAAAGTCCCAGGCACGTGGAATGAGCAGGTCACCCTACACACCCGTGATAGTTGTGCAGCCAGCCAGGATTTTTATGAAAACCGCACATGCTCCACTGCTGAGTTTTGCTACAGCTGATTGGCCCAGGAGTGAACACCTGGGCCAAGGGTGGCTAATCACTTGGTATAAAGAGATGGTCTGAGCCAATCAGATTTCTTCTTTTGGGAATTGATTTTGGGAACAAGGAAAGAATTTATCAGTGAGCAATGGGAAACAGCTCTAAGGTTCATTAGCTAAAGAGTGGACAAGAGAGGTCAGTTAGCTATGTACCAGCCAAAGTATTATGGGAGAAAAAACTAGGAGTGAGGAAGAGGAGCTGGTTGAAGGAGACAGAGAGAGGAGCCGAGTAACTGTGTTAACAGGGAAGCAAGATTCTTTGGCGTCCCTGTGCTTCCCAAGGGCTTTCTTGTTCTCCTCTGGATTATTGTGCAAGTGTCCTCAAAATAAATGCTTATGCCCCCTCCCTCTCATTAACTTGCTATCACTTGAATGAATCTCAGTTCCTTGTAAGCCAAGAGGCCTATTCAACACTCCTGGGTATTACCCATAATTTCCCGCTTGCCAGTAAATCTGAAAGGCCAAAATGGATGTCTCATGTAATTTTGTTAAAACCTGCATATCTTGAATAAGTTTGAACATCTTTTTTGGAAATTCAGGCCTCCGGGATTTAGTCTATGGGCAGGGCCAGATGAGTGAGGTACAGGATGAGACTCGCTGGATCCTCTGACGGGGTATCTGGTGCCTGCTCCTCAGCATGGCAACCCTTCCAGCATTGACTCTGGCCTGGTAACTTGACTATGGTCATGTGGGCTCCTGCCCTACTTCATAGTCCTTCAGGCTTTTTAACCCCAGTCTGATAATCTTGCCCAGATTAAGCCCATCTCTGGAGCTGAGCAGGAAGGACTTCACCCTGACCCTCCCGTCAAGGCTGCCTTTGTACTTGCTCTTTCCTTGACCAGGAGCACTCTCTAGGTATCCCATGGTCAGGGGTTTCTTTTCATACAGGCTTCAGCTCAAATATCAGCTCCTCAGAGAAGCCTACCCAGGCTGTCTCATTTGATGTGGCTTCCTCCTCTCCCCATCTCCCTGCACACTCTTCATAACTTTTATCTTCCATATAGAACTTATCACAATTTCATATTAAATGATTAATTTTATTGCTTGCTTCCTCCACTAGATGTAAGTTCCTTGGGATTTATCTAGTATGTGTTACTCACTATTCCCAGAGTTTGGGAAAAGAATGGCTTGCATATAAGCAGGTACTGATGGACTGAGTTGATTAATTAATGACAGAGGAAGAAAATTTGCTGCAGCAAAGGTGCATTGGCCCCCTTATCGTGCTCAGCCTGAGGGGGATAGCTGATGAGCTCCCTAGCTTACAAGACTGTGTGATTTGGGGGTCCCAATGTATTTCCCAGGACATCTGGCATGTCTGTCAGCTTGAAAGCCTCCAGCAGCTTCACACTGCACTTGGAATAATGAGGCCTTCAGGGCCTCACCTTTGCTGAGTGACCCAGCATCATCTCCTTCCCTTTGCCCCTTTCTCACTCTGCTTCAGCCCCACTGGCCTTCTTTGAGTCAAGCTCTGCTCTGCCTCTGGGCCTCCACATATACTGTTCCCTCTACCTGGAATGTCCTTCCCCTTGTTTTCTCTGCCGTCCAGAGAAGCTGTCTGTGACCCTCTCACCAAAGTATACCCCCAGGCTTGGCCTCCATCACTTCCACCTGGGATATTCTGTGCACGGCCGATAATAAGTAGGAAGAAGACAACATGTGGGCCAGCTGAGATTTTGGGTAACTTTCCTCTTCTTTTCTAGAAGTATCTCTGGCAACTCTAGATGACTAGATTCTAAATACAGCTCATAACCTGTCTACCCATCATTTAAGAAATGTGTCTACAACTATGACCTAAATCTTGTTGCAAATACTGCCCCATCAGACATTATAAGCCCTGACTGAGACAGGCTTTGTGCTGACACTTCCTGGCCGTGTGAAGTTGGGAAAACTCTTTGATCTTTTGTTTATTCATTTGTAAAATGTGGGTACTATTCATATCTCTTTCCAGTGTCCTTGTGAAAATTAAAATGAAATAATGTACATAAAGCACAAACATCTTGCTAGGCACATAGTAGATGCTCAATTAATCTAAGTTCCTCTCACTCTTTCCCCTTGGTATTTAGTTAAAGTATTTTTGCATAGGACAACTTTCCCCAAAGGATGTTCTGTGGAATACTACTTCCTTCAAAATACTTCCCACAAGGTGAGAGAGGAATGTTATGGCCAAATACATTAGGAAAACCCACACGCCATAGTCTCTTCTTGAAGTGATGTTCAGTACGTGCAGGTAAAACAGTTCTTTGAAAAAAGAAAAAAAGAAATCCCAGATTTGTAGTGTTTGCTGATACTACAATGCTCTCACTATGTAAATACTCCAACTATGGCCAATTTCAAGTTACCTATGTTGCATGAATGAACGTGAGTTGGGAAGAGATGTATAGAATCAGCTCTCTTGAGCTGGTCAGAGCTGGCGCCAGCACACTACTAAAGTAATTGTTTGCATGTCATAGTCTCTGATATGTCCTGTAATAAATAAGCCTGTTAGGCTTTACTTAGCTTAGTGTTGCTCAAATACATTAAGACTATGGAACCCTCTCTTCTCATAATAACTCTCATAATATTCTATGGAACTGGTGCTCCTGGAAACATACTTTAGGAACTACTGATGAGAAATATCTCATATATTTATTTTTTTTTAAATTCATCAACATGCCATCATTTAAAAAAGTGGAAGTGTGGTTTGCACAATTAGGGGCAGTGTATGAGGTGAGGCGTGCAGAGAAGAAAAGCCACAACTCCCGTTCTTAAGGAGGAGATGCAAAGTATTGGTGAACAACAGCTGAACTAGAACTAAGTAATACACCAAGGCTTTGACGCTCAATGCAGAGACTGGGGGGTGGGGGCTGGAGAAGCAGGGAGAGCCCTGTGCAGGAGGTGGCTGTCAGCCTAGCCTGAGAGCATGGGAGGGTTCGTTTGGAAGGGATCAGAGGAGAGAAAGGCTACTGCAAGTGGGCAGAGCCTGAGCCAAGACCTGGACGATATAATGAGCATGTGGTTGGCCACTCCTCCCCCACCCCATCCAGTTTTCTTCAAGCTCTTATCTGGAGCACCTGGAGCACCCGGAGCACCCATCTCCAGAGACCAAGGTTCTCTCCTAGATCATCCCTTCAGTAGCCCTTCCTGTCTGCCTCCTTGAGCGTGTTTCTGTGTGTCCTTCTCTTTGATATGTCTGTGTGTCTGTCTATGATTTGGAGGACTCCCCAGGTAACCAACCAGCTTCCTTGATGGAACTCCTGGAGGACTTGGGAGTTTAATTCTCTTCAGAGGGAGGAGGTGCTGGAGTCCAGCGTGGAATCTAAACTCCATACTGGAGGAGAAGGTCTTTCCTCCTTCCAGCTGGCCAAGATGCCATGTCTACCCTAGAGCTCTATGAGGAGCTGAAGGTGGCCCCATGAAATAATAATAATAGCTGTTACTTTTTAAAAAATTATGGTAGCATATACATAAAATTTACCATTTTAAGTGTACAGTTCAGTGGCACTAAGTTGTGTAACCATCACCACCATCTATCTTCAGAGCTTTTCATCTCCCCAGACTGAAGCTCTGGGCTCATTAAGTACTAACTCCCCATTCACCTCTCCTGCTATTACTCACTGACCACTCCTCAGGCCCTAGGCACTGTTCTAAGAAATTTACATGTACCAATTCATTTAATCCTGATATAACCCTAGGATGTAACTATCTCCACTTTACATAATGAGTGACAAGATGAAGAAATGGAGGTTAAGCAACTTGCCCAAGGACGTAGAGCTAAGAGCAGCAGAGCTGGTATATGAACTCAGCCAGATTTGACCCCTGAGCCCATGATTCCATATCTGCTGTCTACCTCAGGGCCAAAGCTGGACCCATCCCAGACTCAGCACGGGGAAAGACGCCCTGTGAGTCTGCTTGAGGCTCCCAGGTGCATGAGGGATGGAACCCCTCAGCCTTTGGGGGGACCAGGACCTGACCCCATCCATCCCTCCCATACCAGATCATCAGCCCCCCAGGAGAGGAGATCTGGGGTCGCTAGATCACCCCAAGCAGCGAGGGCTATGCATGTGGCTGGGAAGGATTCTGCCTCTCTGAGAGTTGTTAGCTAGAAACACCCGAGACAGAGTGTGACCAGGTCTGGCAGTCACAGCCTCACAAGCGGCTCTTTACTATGGAGGTGTCGATGGGGGGTGAAGGGTGATGTCAGACTTGGGCAAGCTGAGGGCTGGGTCCAAGGAAGCGACTGGCAGAGATGGCTCACTCAGCATTTGAAAACGGCCACCTCTGAGCCTCTGGAAACACACAAGAATAGTCAAGATGGAGAGTGGGAACAGATATGAAGGATTCTTGGCTGTGGAGACAGACTTTTGGAATATGAGTGACAAGCCCTGTCAAATATTCTCCAGACCTGGGGATCTGACTTGAAATTGAAGCCTTGGTCTCAGTTCCTGTGGAGGGGCCTGTATGGTGGCCTCGTCTTAAACCTTCCTGTTTGTGCATGCAAATGTGTGTGTATTTCTGTGGGTTTAAAACGTCTAATAATGAGGCTCTCTGCAGCTATTTCAGACCCAATCACGTCAAGCCCAGACAAAGATCTAAAGCAACTAGCTTGTGTTGTTTCCTGTCAAATTCCTTGGCATTCTTGGAATTAGACTCATAAGGTTAGTTTACACAGCCAGGATGTCTTTCCCAGCTGGAGCAGGGTGGAGTGGAAAGTGGTTGATGCTGTACTGCTCCCACTCTGGCTAGTAGGCAACTACTACAGAGGGTCCCAGGCTGGAAAGCCCACACCCGTCACCCACATTCTCCCACCTCCCCTTTCTGAAACCCTCCTCGCTATCCTGCCGTCTCCACCAGAAGCTCTCTAGATTCGACCCCACCAAATAAGCCAAGGATGGTGTCTGCTATGTTTCCCATGCCCGCTGGAGGAACACCACCCTGCCCTCAATGCTTCGCCAAGGAAAAGACACTAGGCTGTTGCTTTGAGCAAGAGATGGTCACTGGTGGACACCTGACCCAAAGGCATCCAAGCATACTAGGAGACAAGACCAAAGGACTGAAAAAACAAAAGAAAAAGTTGACAATATAAACAGATCCGCAGGTGAACCGTACAGTGCTGTTATCAGCCACAGACTGAAAAAACTAATTAATATGTTCAAGAAAATAGAAGAAAAGCTGGAAAATTTCTACACAGAAATGAAACGGACAAAAAATCAACTGGAAATTCCAGAACTATAAGAGGAAATAACTCATTTTAAGTACCCATAAGATAGGTCTAACATAGTTTAAGACACAGCTGAAGAAAGGATCAGTGAAGAGGAAGATAGGTGAGTAAGGTACATGTGTGGTTGTGTCATGCTCCTACTTAGAGATCCTTTGACTCTTCATTACTTACCTAATAGCACCCAGAGCTCCTATTATACTCTCCAGTCTCATCTCTCCCCTATACTCACCCTGTTCTTCACTTACATCATAATGAGTACTCTGTGTTCCCAAACATGCTGTGCATATTTTTGCTTATTATTTCCAGGAAATCTTTCTCTACATTTCTGTCTGGTGCAAGCTAAGATGTTACCTTCTCTGTGAAGCCTTCCTCAGGCTTCTTCTGGTTCTTCCCTCATCTCCTCTTTGAGGTACTGGGGGAAATTCCTCCCAAACAGTTCTTAGTACCATATATGAAAGTCCCTTGATACATCCGTTTCTCTTTCTAGAATAGGACTTCACCAAAGGCAAAGCACATGTGTTATTCATCTTTTTAATCTCAGTTCCTAGCATAATGCTTGGTACATAGTTGGTGTTAAACATTACAATGAATAATGCAAGAACCAAATTATTTTAAGTATCTTACTAATCTTTAATAAACTAATCCCGGTGAAACTGTGACTTGATGTTCAATATTCTTCCTTGTCCATTCATTCATTCATTCATTCATTCATTCATTCATTCATTTTAACTTCTTTATTGGAGTATGATTGCTTTACAATTGTGTATTAAGTTTCGGCTTTGTAACAAAGTGAATCAGTTATACATACATATATGTCCCCATATCTCTTCCCTCGTGCATCTCCCTCCCTCTCACCCTCCCTATCCCACCCCTCTAGGTGGTCACAAAGCACCGAGCTGATCTCCCTGTGCTATGCACCTGCTTCCCACTAGCTATCTATTTTACATTTAGTAATGTATATATGTCCATGCCACTCTCTCACTTTGTACCAGCTTACCCTTCCCCCTCCCTGTGTCCTCAAGTCCGTTCTCTAGTAGGTCTGCGTCTTTATTCTTGTCTTGCCCCTAGGTTCTTCATGACCATTTTTTTTTTTAGATTCCATATATATGTGTTAGCATATAGTATTTGTTTTTTTCTTTCTGACTTACTTCACTCTGTATGACAGACTCTAGGTCTATCCACCTCACTACAAGTAACTCAATTTCATTTCTTTTTATGTCTGAGTTATTCCATTGTATATATGTGCCACATTTTCTTTATCCATTCATCTGTTGATGGACACGTAGGTTGCTTCCATGCCCTGGCTATTGTAAATAGAGCTGCAATGAACATTGTGGTACATGACTCTTTTTGAGTTATGGTTTTCTCAGGGTATATGCCCAGTAGTGGGATTGCTGGGTCGTATGGTAGTTCTACTTTTAGTTTTTTAAGGAACCTCCATACTGTTCTCCATAGTGGCTGTATCAATTTACATTCCCACCAACAGTGCAAGAGGGTTCCCTTTTCTCCACACCCTCTCCAGCATTTTTTGTTTGCAGATTTTTTGATGATGGCCATTCTGACTAGTGTGAAGTGATACCTCATTGTAGTTTTGATTTGCATTTCTCTAATGATTAGTGATGTTGAGCATCTTTTCGTGTGTTTGTTGGCAATCTGTATATCTTCTTTGGAGAAATGTCTATTTAGGTCTTCTGCCCATTTTTGGATTGGGTTGTTTGTTTTTGTGATGTTGAGCTGCATGAGCTGCTTGTAAATTTTGGAGATTAATCCTTTGTCAGTTGCTTCATTTGCAAATATTTTCTCCCATTCTGAGGGTTGTCTTTTGGTCTTGTTTATGGTTTCCTTTGCTGTGCAAAAGCTTTTAAGTTTCATTAGGTCCCATTTGTTTATTTGTTTTTATTTCTATTTCTCTAGGAGGTGGGTCAAAGAGGATCTTGCTGTGATTTATGTCATAGAGTGTTCTGCTGATGTTTTCCTCTAAGAGTTTGATAGTGTCTGGCCTTACATTTAGGTCTTTAATCCATTTTGAGTTTATTTTTGTGTATGGTGTTAGGGAGTGTTCTGATTTCATTCTTTTACATGTAGCTGTCCAGTTTTCCCAGCACCACTTATTGAAGAGGCTGTCTTTTCTCCACTGTATATTCTTGCCTCCTTTATCAAAGATAAGGTGACCATATGTGCATGGGTTTATCTCTGGGGTTTCTATCCTGTTCCATTGATCTATATTTCTGTTTTTGTGCCAGTACCATACTTTCTTGATTACTGTAGTTTTGTAGTATAGTCTGAAGTCAGGGGGCCTGATTCCTCCAGCTCCATTTTTCTTTCTCAAGACTGCTTTGGCTATTCAGGGTCTTTTGCATTTCCATATAAGTTGTGAAATTTTTTGTTCTAGTTCTGTGAAAAATGCCGGTGGTAGTTTGATAGGGATTGCATTGAATCTGTAGATTGCTTTGGGTAGTAGAGTCATTTTCACAATGTTGATTCTTCCAATCCAAGAACATGGTATATCTCTCCATCTATTTGTATCATCTTTAATTTCTTTCATCAGTGTCCTATAATTTTCTGCATACAGGTCTTCTTAGGTAGGTTTATTCCTAGATATTTTATTCTTTTTGTTGCAGTGGTAAATGGGAGTGTTTTCTTAATTTCACTTTCAGATTTTTCATCATTAGTGTATAGGAATGCAAGAGATATCTGTGCATTAATTTTGTATCCTGCTACTTTACCAAATTCATTGATGAGCTCTAGTAGTTTTCTGGGGGCATCTTTAGGATTCTCTATGTGTAGTATCATGTCATCTGCAAAGAGTGACAGCTTTACTTCTTCTTTTGCGATTTGGATTCCTTTTATTTCTTTTTCTTCTCTGATTGCTTTGGCTAAAACTTCCAAAACTATGTTGAATAAGAGTGGTGAGAGTAGGCAACCTTGTCTTGTTCCTGATCTTGGTGGAAATGGTTTCAGTTTTTCACCATTGAGGACGATGTTGGCTGTGGGTTTGTCACATATGGCCTTTATTATGTTGAGGTAAGTTCCCTCTATGCCTACGTTCTGGAGGGTTTTTATCATAAATGGGTGTTGAATTTTGTCGAAAGCTTTCTCTCCAGCAGGCAGGCAGGCGCTCATCTATGGAGATGATCATATGGGTTTTCTCCTTCAATTTGTTAATATGGTGTATCACATTGATTGACTTGCATATATTGAAGAATCCCTGCATTCCTGGGATAAACCCCGCTTGATCATGGTGTATGATCCTTTTAATGTGCTGTTGGATTCTGTTTGCTAGTATTTTGTTGAGGATTTTTGCATCTATGTTCATCAGTGATATTGGCCTGTAGTTTCCTTTCTTTGTGACATCCTTGTCTGGCTTTGGTATCAGGGCGATGGTGGCCTCCTCGAATGAGTTTGGGAGTGTTCCTCCTTCTGCTGTATTTTAGAAGAGTTTGAGCAGGATGGGTGTTAGCTCTTCATTTAGTTATTGTATCCTCTACTCCCCCTCCAGAATAGAAGCTCCATGAGGAGAGGGATTTTTATTTTTCTGTTCTGTTCACTGTTGTAATAAATGCCCAGCATACAGTAGGGGTTCAGGAAATGTTTGATGAATGAGGGAAATCCTCCTTCTAACACTGTGGAGAGGAAGGAGGACAAAGGGGATCAGCTAGCCACCCAGCTTGGACACTTTGAGTGCACTGAAGACTGGACACAGGTTGGCCTCCAGCAGGCAGGCAGGCGCTCAGAGGAGAGGGGAGAAGGCTACAAGGAGAAGTTCTGAAGAATGGATGAGTGACTTAGCACATCTTCTGGAGTCCAACCTTCTCTGTTTAAGCCCTGGTTCTAACTGTTTAAGGAAATCAGTAGTGCTAGGCCCACATGCTTTCTGTGAGGCACAGAACATGGGACACTGCAATCACTCTGCTATTGTTACCTTTACTGTATTGTTTGACCATGGATCCAGCCCGGATTTGTCTTCTGGTTTGGTCACAAACCTTTGGGCAAATCACGCTACATCTTTGTCCTCAATACGTACTAAGTGCTAGTAGTTTATGTGTCTCTTTTCATTTAATCCTCTCCCCATGTCCATGAGGTTGACTGTATTGGTGCTGGTTACAGATGAGGAAACAGGTTCTGAGACGACAAGTGACAAACCCAAGCACTACCCGCAAAGTGAGAAGAACAGCCAGGACTTGAAGTTAAGTCTTTTTTGTTATCCAAGGCTCATTGCCCCAGCCTGCACTGCCCAGGGTCACATACCCAGGAGAACCAAAACTAGAACCCAGGTCCTTTGGGCCTCAACTTGGTGTTAGTTTCACTGCATGATGAACAGCAGTGTTGGGATTCTCAGTGATCACCACCAGTGTGCTCACTGGACAGCTGAGAAGACTGAGGCCCAGAGTGCACAAACCAGGTCTTGTGGCCTCCAAGCCAGTGGCCTTCCCACTGTGCCACCCCACAGCTGGTACTTTGCAGCTCCCAGAACAAGGAAGTTATTGTTCTTATTATTAGGTGTGGCCCGACTTAGCTTCCAGGCCTAAAAAGACTCAGCATGACTGGAAGGCCCACAGCTCAGAAGTCTCCCTCCCCAGGGCTCCTCTCAACCACTTATGTGGACTCCGCTCTTGCGCCACCCCCACCTCTCAACCACCCCTTCTCTCTATGGTCGAGACAGCTCTGTGGCCCCAGAGAGGTTGGGGTGGGGTGTGTGGCGAGGGCCCTGCAGTGCAGACATTCATATCCAGGTTTCTGGGGGCTTTCCTTTGCCTCTTGGGCTCTCAGAGCTGTGGCCAAAGCCAGAGAATCTGTTTCTCATTAGCTGTACTTTTGCTGTGAAATGAAGTGCTTTTTGAACCTGTGGGAGCAGGAAAGCCATTTACACCCCTGAGAGGACAGGGACGCCAGCCTTGCCAGCACATTCCTTTGGTTCTTTTCATCTCCTGGGTGGAGCTCTTGGTAGGCGGCGGCTGCTGCCATCTCCCTGGTGCGGCCATGAGGCTCTGTGGGGTGAGCAGGAGACGAAGGAGGGGATCATGCCCATCTCTCAATTGGGGTAGGAGAAGCAAACTCCCACTGGAGTTATCTGCCCTCTTTCCCCATCCCCATCTTCTTCCTGATATTCCTTTATCCTGGATGACTACAATGAAACCTCCAGAAATCGTCTGTCTCTCTGTCCATCTGTTCGTCGGCCCATCCACCAATCCACCCACCCATCCAGCATCCATCCATCCATATATCATCCATTCATCCCAGTGACAACCTGTGAGTCCAGAGTCAGAACCCGGAGAGCCCTGTGACACTTCTCCTTCTCCTTCATTTTACTGATGGAGAAACTGAAGTGAGAGAGTTAACTTATTCCCGGATTCATCTGACAAATATTTATTGAATGCTTTTCATGTGCCAGATCCGCACTCCCACTCCCACTCGAGGTATACTGTGGTTTGAGCTGCAAAAACATGCACATGTCTCAGCCTTCATGATCATTCTAGCGATGGGGGCAGTGGTAAACAAGTGAACAAACAAATGAACATGATAATGTCAGATGATGGTAAATGCTCTAACAAAACCAACAGAGGTACCTCTTTAAGAGGAGTGGTTGGGGAGCAGGTAATACATTTAAACAAGGTGGTTGGGGAAGTCTCTCTGAGAAGGTAACATCTGAGCTAAAACCTGAGTGATGACAAAGGGCCAGTCAAAGGAACGTGTGAGGTTAGAGCATTTATAGGCAAGGGGACTGCTAGTGCAAAGGTCCTGAGGTGAGAATGAGCTAGGCTTGTCTGAGGAACAGAAAGAAGACCAGTGTGGCAGGAGCAAAGGAGCAAGAAGGGGGAGACTGGTGTGAGATGAGGCCAGATAGTTAAGTACCTCTCACAGGGCCTAGACACCATGTGCGGAGTTTAGTCTTTGTCCACAGGGAAGCCATGGGGGGTTCTAAGCAGGGGGCTGACATGAAGTATTTTGTGTTCTCAAAAGGACTCCTCTGCCTGTGTCAAGAACAGACTTGAGGGATGCAGGGAGTAAGGTGCAGACGGAGGGGCTGGTTGGAGGCTACTGGGGTAGACCAAGTATAAGACGATGGTGGTCCTCCCCCCACCCCCCCACCTCCCACTGGCCCACTGTGTAGTAGCAAGGGGACAGAAGAGGGAGAATCAGGAAACATTTGGGGAATAGAGTCAATGAGTCAACATAATTTGCTCATGGATTGGATATGGGCTGTGAAGAAAAAAGAGGGATGGAAGGTTTTAGCCTGAGCAACCTGGGTGGATGGTCATGGCACCTAATGAGATGGGGAAGCCTGGGAGGAGCAGGTTTCAAGAGGGAAATCAAGAGTTCTGTCTGGGTAGATTAAATTGGAGATGGCTCTTAGATACTCAGGCGGTGCCAAGAAGGCAGACGGATACAAGTCTGGAGGCAGCGGGCAAGGCTGGCCAAAGGCGCCCATGCACACGTGTCTGCACACAAGCTCAGAGGAGTGGCGGAGGCACCCAGCCCTCACAGGGCCATCTGCTCAGACTCAGGGCTGCCAAGAAGGCCCTGCCCCCCGCTCCCCACTCCAGGTCAGGGAGGGGCTTTGAAACTGTCAGGATTCCAGCCAGGCCTTCCTCCTGGAGTTCTTCTCTCATAGAAGCAGACCTAGGTCATGGTGGGAGTGGAGGTGGGCATGGCTAGAAGGTACGGAGATCAGACTTCTGTGGGGATAATAATAATGATAACAACAACAATAATGATAATAAAAGCCTCTGTTATGAGACTGTTAATCTTGTTCCTGAGCTCCTTCATGAATAATCATCACCTCAAATTCCCTACAGGCTCTGGGAGATTAGCAGTCTGAGTCCAATAGCCCCATTTTGTAGATGAGAAAACCGAGGCTCCAAGGAATTTAGTTAGTGACATCTCCAAGGTCACCAAGATGATGGGGCCAGGACTCCAACCTGGGTTCTCTGAGACCAGTTTGACTGCACTCTGCTCAGTATTAAATTGCCTGCCCCCAGGGAGGTCTTATTTTGAGGGAGCTTAGCAGGGTGGGTTCTGGAGGCAAACTGTCGGGGTTCAGATGGTGACTTGGCCACTTACAGGTCATGTGACCACAGGCAAAGCAAATGAGTCAGTCTCACTTCTGTTTCCCATCTATAAAATGGGGATATTTCCAGCGTTAAGAGAATTGATATTTATGAAGAGAGAACAGCACAGAAAGCGCTACACATGTGTTAGCTGCTACTGTTGAAATTGTCTTAATATGCACTGAGCAGTCTCACCCAGAGACCTGGGAGTGCCTGGAACCTAGAGGGAGAAGGCCCTCTTGCAACAGCTGGGGAAACCAAGGCCCTGAGAAGGGAAGTGAGGCAGCTTCTTAAGCAGTTGGGCCCCTGAATCTGGCTGGTGGAGAAACTCTCTACTCCCTGAAAGTCACCACCTGCCAGACTATTATTTCTCCAGGAGACAGACTTCCAAGCTCTCTATACCCTTAATTCATATGGAATTTCTGCTCTGAGCTTGGCTCCCAGGAGGAGCCCCTCCACCCCTTTATGAAAATAGAGTGGAGTCATTCGGCAAAACCTCAACCTAATGCTTTTAAGGAACTCGCAGGTTGAAATAGGAAACTGTTCTAAGTAGAAACCACGGGAACAGCATATGCTTGTGACTGCCGGCTGCTGCCTGTATCCCTACCGGAGGCCCCGGGGATGGGGAGCTGCTGGTCGCAGTACATGAAGGGGCCTCAGGAGCCTGGCCCTGGTGCTGCTGACCACCCACAGTCATGTGATGGCAAATGCCACGTCACGTGGGCATGATATTTTCAGGTCAAAGCAAGGTGAGGTGGCCAGATACGCTACCAGTGTTAGAAACACAGAAGGCTAGTGTCAGAGCAAACTTGCTGTTTTCTGTGAGAGCCCCTCATATTGTGATTGGTTGAAATGGAAGCCCAGAGAGGGGAACCAACTTCCTAAGTTACCCAGCACAGAGTAGCGAAGCAGGGAGAAAACCTACATCTTCTAGTACCTAATCCAATGCTCTTTAACAATATTCACTCACCCCGTCCAGGATAGAAACTGTCCCAGAGCATGAACTCTAGGTCACAAGACCAGAGTTCATCCTAGGCTCTGCCTTTTCCTAGCTGGATGATCTTAGGCAAGTTACTCAACCTCTCTGTGCCTCAGTGGTTTTTTTGTTTGTTTGTTTTTGCTTTTAATGAAATGGAGGATAATAAGACTACTTACCTAATAGGATTGCTATTAGGATTCAAAGTGATAATCCATGCAAAAGCTCTTTGTATGGTGCTTGACAAATAGTAAGGGCTCAATAAAGTTTTTATTTTTTAATGTATTAAATGCCCAGTAAATGCCAGTCACTTTGCCCCCAAAGAGCTCAGTCAAGTGGGGGAGACAAAAAAGTGAAATTTGATATAGTACTAAAAGTGCTCTGACAGGGGGAAGCAAAGATGCCCTAACCCAGGTGAAGGGCTTGACCCTGGTGGGGAGACAGACACTGAGAAGACTGGGCGCGTCAAACACCTACTACGTGTGGAGGTTAGAACCCAGGTCCAAGGGGTTCCTTCCACTGCTTCAGGGTTTTTGTTGCTTTGAGGACTGACACCAGTAGAACATTCCTTGGCTTCCTAGGAGGGGGGACGCACTGCACAGAGCCATCCCCACTCTTTTGCCTGCCACCTGGACTGTCTGGCTAGTGCTGAGATGCCATTTGAGGCCATAAAAGACAATCTAACTATTTATTATAAAGCTCAACATACACTTTAGCTTCTAATCTCTGTATGTGAAAACCCACTTAGTTAGTGTGGTGGACAGAACAGTGGCTCCCTCCAAAGACGTCCACATCCTAATCCCTAACACATCCTTACAAGCCAACAGGGACTGTGCAGATGTGCTTAAGTTAAAGTTCTTGAGATGGGGAGATTATCTCGGATTATGCTGGTGAGCCCAATGTAATAAGAGTCCTCGTGAGAGGGATGCAGGGACAGAGAAGGAGATGTGATGATGGAAGCAGAGGCTGGAGTAACTGGAAGAAGCCAAGGAATGTAGGTGGCCTCCAGAAGCTGGAAAAGACAAGGAAAGGGATTCTCCCCTGGAGCTTTCAGAAGGAGCCACCCTGCTGACCCATTTTAGACTTCTCACCTCCAAAACTGCAAGACTGGCTTAAACTGTGTTAAGCCACCAAGTTTGCTATCATTTGTTACAGCAGCCATGGGAAACTCATACATGCAGTCAACGTTTGGCCTAACTCTGCTTGAATCTGACCATCACCACCTCAGCCCTGGCCTTGGTTATGGGTAGCTTGGGTCTTATTAGCACAACTCCCAAACAGGAACAAGTGCTCCTGAGCATGACATAAAAGGCTCTGCTTGATCTGGCTCCTTCCTGGCACTAGCCTCCTTTTCACCTCTCTCTCGTCCTAGGACAGGATCTTGGTGAAAATATGAGATCTACAATAAAGTCTGGATTTCCCACCAAAAACCCAGTGTGGATTCTTTGGGGGGTACTTGGAGGGGTTCTGAATTCTCTATCTATGTCATGCCTATGAGATGTGGCCTTTGCTGTCACATGGCCATGTATGGGCAGCCGTGAAAGCAGAGTGTGTGTGACACAGAACTTGGAGGAAAGGTAGGTGACACCCCTGTTGACAATATGACATGGTGTTGTGGTTTGACTGTTGTTGAACAGCTCACATTTCCCTCCCCCACCATACGCCTGTATCAGTCTGCATTTCCACATATGGGAGCTTATGTTTTTCAGGGTGGAGGGTGTTGGGGGGAGGGCATGGTTAGGAGAACAGAAGATGGCGAGACTACAGAATGGCATCTGGAGTTGTCTGGTCTCTGTCTGGACTAGATCCTCAAAGAAGAGGGGGCGTTAGAGGCAAAACTTGATGTAACTGTTTAAGGGCAACTCTGAGACTTGGGTCACAGCAGAACTAGTGTCTTAAGTGGTTCCCCAGCATCCCACAGCCTCGTCTCAACAAAGCACTCAGAGGGATCTTCTAAAAATGCAAATCAGATGAGGTCCCTCCCCTATTTACCTCCCTCCAATACTTCTATTAAACTTGGAATGAAATCCAAGCTCCCTCTCCCGGCCTGCCCTTACCTACCTCTCTGCCTTCATCCCACCACCTCGTCTGTGTCCCGCTGCTCTGGCCACACAGCTCTCTCTGTCCCCAGAGCGCGCCAGCTCCTTCATGCTCTAGGGCTTGGCTCCTGCTCCTCCCTTTACCTGTAAAGTCCTCTCCTCCAAATGTTTGCATCTTGGTGGCTTCACATAATTTGGGTCTCAGCTCAAGCATCACTTTCTCAGAGAGGCCGTCCTTGACCATATATCTCAGTTTGGGTTTCCTCCAGCCAGACACTGAAAGATACCTGGTGTAGGTGGCTTATTTGCAAGGTGGTCCCCCAGGAAGCACAAGCGAGGGAGCTGGGAAAGTGTTAAGAGAGGTGGGTGTGTGAGCAGGGCATGTTCCTGAGTTGGTCACATCTGTGGGAAGCTGTTCAGTCGGGCTGGGGACCTCGGAGGCGTCACGTAGAACATGCCTCAGGACTGTCCCACCACATACGGAGAAGTTGTAGTATTTATCCACTGACTCTTGCCCTCCTAAGTGGAAGGTTGGCCTGGGGGTGGTCAATCTCAGAGTGTGGCCAGAGCACACTCCTGTGGCACCAGAGAAAGCCCTCAGAAAGAAAGGTGGAGAGAGGCAGGTGGGATGATGTCTATGTGCCTGGGAACTGACCATTGCAGGTACCAGGGAACTCTAAGGTGGGCCAAGGAGATGTGGGATGGGGCAGCAACAGTGTCTGCTGTACCATCCTATCTAGAGCTTCTTCAACCAGGCAGTCTTATTTCTTTTCTTTATATTTCTCATCTCTATCTGAAATTTTCTTATTTATTTATTCAGGGACAAACTGTTAACTTTCGAGTCTTCACGTCTCACTAGAACATCAGCTATTAAGAGCAGGAAGGACCTAGCAGTCTTGTTCACCATTCTCTCCCCAGGTCTGAGAACAGTGTCTGATACAAAGTAGACCATCAATAAATATTAGTTGAATGAATGAATGAATGTTCTGCTTCATGACCCGGGTACAAAAGCCTGGCCCCAATTTTGTGGGGCATAGACTCCAGGCAGCATGTGGATAATGCGCATAAACAAGTAGAAGACAGAGACAGTGAGAGAGAGAAAAAGATGGCTGATACCCACAAATGACTACAGCTGATAGGCTGCCTCATGGGCAGATGTGAGGCACCTTTGTGGGACCCTCCCAAATAGTGGGGGACTACACCGATGGGGGCTGAGGTCTTAAGGCCACGTGTTTGGAAACTTTCAAGCCAGCAGTCATTCTATTAGTAAGAACAAAAGTTAGTAAGTGTAAAAACACTTCCCCTTTCAATAAATTAAAGTAGGTTCAAGGTTACCCCTAAAATGACATCATTCTCACTGACTCGCAGTCCCACCTACTTCCTTGAGTGGGAGAGAAGGGGCTGAATTTATAGCATGCACTTCTTCAGTAGGCATGCAAAGCATGATCCATCTGATCTGTGCTGCAGAGGGCCAGTGTGTTGAATGTAATTGCAATCCCTTCTTTTCCACTCACTTGGTGAGTGACCTTGGGCAAGTTACACTACCTCTTTGAGTCTCAGTTTCTCCTTCATTCATCTGCAAGTTGAGCGTGAGAACAACTATCCAGTAGGGTTATTGTGAGGATTTAATAAGATAATGTCAGTAGTGCCTAACAGCGTGTCCAAAATGTAGGCAGCAGTCCACAGAAAATCACTGCTTTCCATCATACTGCTGCTAATGATGATGATGCTGATGCTGCGGGCAGTGCGCCCAGGCTCCGGAGTATACTCCAGGATAAGCAACAGTTGCCCTGGGAATCGCAGCACATCAGCACCATAAGAGAACTTGGAAGTTACCTAGTCGAGTACCCTTAGAGAGTGACAGTGTCTAAAACAAAGAAGTCATTCTAATAGTGGCTACCATCTACTGAGTGCATATGTCAATTCTTTTCCATCCCAGTAGCCCAGCTGTACCTATTGCAAGGTGGCTGCATCAGGATGTCTTAGCCTGGTACTACTGTTAAACATTCTAGTCAATGGATTTCCTTCGCCCTGATACTTGTAAGACACTTACTAAACAGCCACCTGAGTATGCTGTGCTTCCTGTGTGTTTCCGCTTTCAGAGGGAGAATGGGATGGACATGCAGATCCCAGGATTTTCGCATTTCAGCTCATTTTCTTGTCATGAATTAATACTTGGGCATTCTGATCTCAATTCGGTTTCCTACAGATCTTGATGGGAGAAGATGAACTGGCAGCGTCTTCAAGAGAGTTCTGGTCCAAGTATTAATTAACTATACTTCTCATTTCACTTTTATATTGTACAATAATCTTGTGAGTCTGGTTTACATGTATCCACCACTGAATGATGTATTTGCTCAGGATTTGCTGATAAATTTGGGTTTTGGCACCTCCTGACCCACAGAAACTGTGATGTAATAACTGGGTGTTGTCTTAAGCTGATAAATTTGTGGTAATTTGTTATGCAGCACAGAAAATGAATATAGAACTCAAAGCCTTCCTCACCCTTGCCTTTGCTTACCCACCAGCCACCTCTTTTCCACTCTCCCTTCCACTCTCTCTTTCACTCTCGAACAAGCCCCTCTCCTGTCGCACATGCAGCACCTCTGCCTGGAGCACCCCTTTCTCCCCTTCACCTGAAAAACTCTCCCTCATTTTTGTGTCACTATAACCATTACTTTCTAGGATGGCCTTTTCTGGTCTCCTAGACAAGGTATGTCATGGTCCCAGAGCCCCCTGTGCTTTTCACTTTATAACATTCATCACAGTTGTGATGACTTGTTAACTAGTTATCTTCCCTGCTGACCTGGGAGCTGTGTAATGGCAGGAACCACACCTGTCTCATCCACTTTGGTATCCCTACTGCCTACTGAGGCACACAGTAGGTGATCGATCAATATCTGTTCAGTGGAAGAATGAATGCAGTGCCATGCAGGGGAAAGGGTCTTAGAACAAGAATCAAACACACAGACTTTCTCTCTGAACTCTGCAACCCCTAGGTGTTGACTTGAGGTCTCTGGCCTTTAGTACTTCAGATGACATCTTGGAAGTGGGATTCAGGAAACTGGGTGTTGGAGGCATCTCTGTACCCAACTATCCTGGGCAACCTTGAAAAGGTCACTTCCTCTTTCTGGAGCCTCCCGCTCCACAATCCATAAATCTGGGATGAGGCTGCCAGCCACGGTTTCTGGGGAAGTTGATAGAGGACAAGTGAGGTAATGCCCAGGAAGTTCTCAGAAAGATACAGCTTCATAAAAGCCTATGGCCAGGCTTTTAGATTCAGGACACAACCCAGGCTCTTGGCTTGGCCAGCAGTGATGTAAAGGCTTGTGGTGAGGTAACCACCAAGGCTGGGAGGCCTCGCTGGTCAGTGCCATGGTGCTCCGCTCCCCAGGCCTGCAGCGAGCGTCTGTCTTGACATCTAAAGTAGGTGCAGAACCAAGACCAGGCTTGACTAGATGACGGAGGCTTCTGGGCTAAATTCCCCACACTTAACGATAAAGCCTTTACAAGACTTCCAGACGTTTCTAAATATGTTCCTGAGATACAAGTAACCAGGGGCAGTAGTCAGATGCAGTGGAAGCCATATGGTATGATATTTAGGACTGGAGGCTCTGAAGGCAGACTGTCTAGGTTTGAAAACCAGCTCCACTGTTCAACTGGCTGTTAATTAACAACCAGTGTTCTCCAGGCTTCAGTTTTCTCATGTGTAAAGTGGAGATGAATTATGATGCCTACCTGCAATGTTTTGAGGGGATTACAAGAAACTTCATGCAAAGAGCTTAACATAGTTCCTGGCACAGAGAAAATGCTTAACACATGTTAACTGTTATTGTTATTATTATTGTTGTTTTGTAGTTTTTATTAAGTCCCTGTAGAGCAGCAAGCACTTTCACTTGCTTGATACTAATGACAAACCTCTGGGAAGTACTTCTAAGTACATGATCTTATTCTCTCATTAGACAGTAAGGCAGGGACCCACTCCGAGAGCAGCTGATGTCTCTTGCTCAAGGCTCCATCCCCAGTACCTAGGACAGTGCCTGGCACACTGCAGGCTTCCAACAACCATTTGCTGAATGAACGGATCTAAAGGGATCTAAAAAGAACTCTTGAGGCAGAGGTTATTTATTGGTATCGTTTTGCAAATGAGGAAACAGAGTGATCTGCCCGCAGTCACCATCATTGTGAAGTCAGATTCCAACATACCTGACTCCAAATCTAACCCTCTTTCCACCACCGTCTGCTTCCTAGTGTCTCCTTACACTCAGCTCAGCAAGATGGTGCAGGCAGCAGAGTGAAGTGGCCAGAGCACAGGCTCTGGAGCAAAAAGGGCAGGTTCAAATCCCAGCTGTACTACTTCCCAGCTCTGTGGCCATGGATGAATCACTCAGTCTCTCTGTGCTTCCTTTTTTTTGTCAGTGAAGTGGGGATTAACAGTGCCTACACATCCTATGGGGTAGATCTTATTGCTCCATTTAAAGATGGGGCTGTTTTGCACATGTGGGTCTAATCACTCACCTTTATAATAAAGAAGTCCCTATATTTATGATAAAGTTCATAAATTTCTTGCAGGTGGGGACCATGTCCATTTACTTCACCAAATTTCCTTAGAACCTACAGATGGGAACCATATTTATTGAGCATCTATCTAGTAGGTGTCAGGCAAAGTGCTAGGGGCTTTACATATGTTGTTTCATTTAATCCTGACATCAACTCTACAACTTTCCGTCTTTGTTTACACATTGGACAAAAACAAAACAAAACAAAAACCTGAGGTTCAGAGAGCTTAAGAAAATTGTCCAAACCCTCACGGCTGGTAAGTGATTCAAACTCAGGGCAGTTAAACTTCAGAGGCTATGCCGTCTCCTCACACCACAATGCCTTTTGATAGAGTCTGTACCAATTCACTTGGTGAACTGGTTGATCCTCTTACACACATGGTGGCAGAAAACAGGGGGTGAGATTGATGGAAAGAAGCGGCCCCCAGATTTCTAGCCCCTTGGGAGGCCAAATCAAGACCCCTGAAGGAAGCTTGATTGATGGTAGCCACAGCAGCTAAAGCATCAACAGAACTTTATCTTGCCCAATCAGGATATGTCAAGGGGTGGGGCGGAATGAGGGTAGCCATATTACACAATTACGATGACGCACAGACCTTTCTTGGGCCTAAAATGCTTCCCGAGTCCCGAGGGGAACAGCATGAATACCTCATTGTACCCACGGAGGAGGAACTAACAAAGACTTCTTATCTTCCAGCTTCCTATGCCAGGATCAGAATTATCTCTGACATTCTAGGCTGTCGTGAGTTCCCCTTTGGTTGTCTGGGCCCAGGAGAGCCATTCCTTGTAGCTGGCTCTTGGTTGCGACCCAATAGTTAATACGGCCAGCGCCTGCCTGAGCTCCACCTTGGCCTTATCTATGGTCGCCTTGAAGGCAACGGCCTTATTTTCTTCGCCTCTTTATCCCATTGTCTGGCATAGGACTCAGTGTAGAGTCCAAACTCACAGAATGCTGAACCAAAGCCCAAGAGTTTGGCCAAGGACAAATGACTAAAGCCCATGTGATGTTCTTGAAGTCTTCAACATGAGCATCTCAGATTGGCCCAGCCAGGCTGGGCCAACAAGAGCTGGAGGTTGAGTTTTAAGGCAGGGGGCAATGGCCTTCCTGATGATACTCTGGACAAGGAGGGATACTAGAGGATCACAGGGCCACACTTAGTCAAAGCCTCGTTGAGAGAACAGAGACTTACAGTGCAGAAACCAAGAACTGACAATTAATCTAAAGGGCCAGCAGACAGGACTGCACCAAGCCAAGAGCCAGGACTCTAGAGGAGTTGGCATCTGAGTGAGAAAAGGTCCAGAAATAAATGAAGGCTGTCTAGGGCTGGTGGTCCGTGGGTGTAGAGAGAGTGGCCGAGTCTGCTGCCTTAGAGGGCTGGGCTGGGTGAACAGATGCAATCCTTCATCTGGTGTCTAAGTGTCAACAGCTTGGAGGCATCTCTGCACGTGGGGGGAATCTGAAAAATCCCTGAGCCCCGATTAGGCCAGTGATGGTGTGTAGTAGACAGACGTATATAGGATATATCTTGGGAAGTATTCTTAGTCTATGGACCAACTCCCCACTCCCCACCATCTTAACTGCCCACCTTTATCTCCAATGGTGGGGATGAGTGGGGAAAGAGGATGGGCAGCTGCTGTTTTGTACAACATATCCCAGGCTGTCCAGGGGTGGGCACCTGACCAAGCTTAACCATGTCTCTACCTGGGCACTTGGAAGTGGTGGAGGAAAAGAGAAAGAGATCGAAAGGCAGGCAGGCAGACAGAAAATTACTCTAGGAGGCTGGCCCTGGAAGGGCAGCCATACTTCCTGCTGTGTGGATCTGAGAAGCAGAGGGACCCCAACTTCCAGGGAGGAGAGGGAAAACGCAAATGCACAGAGTGAGGTTGAGACCAGTGATGAAGAGGAAGCCTGACAGTACTTCCTGGCTCCAGACCACTCCTAACTCATCGTTGCCTTTGGAGTCCATGAGACAGTTCCCATGTGTCTAGGCTAAATCCCTGATTAAGCATGTTACTTGCATTAACTGCTGCTACTTCTTATCCAAGAGTCCCGCCTAAGGACCCGAGCACCCACTCTGTGGCCTTTGACTCCTCCAGCTCACAGCTGCTTCTCAGCATGGACACGGTGCTCAGCATACACTCCCCTTTCCTTCTAATGTGCCTACCTGGCTCTGAAAGAGTCAGGAAAAGCTAAAATGACTTCATTCCTAGATGTTGCTGGAGCTAGGGCTCCAGGTGCAGTGTAGGTTTCCCTGACCAGGTACACCTGTGCAGGATCTGGGAGGGTGAGCAGGGGAAGGGCACACTCCTGCGGCCTCTGCTCTGCTTCTGCCACTGAGTTCTTACACACAAGTGTTGACAGAGGCCCCGGCTTCTGGCCATTTGCTTTGTGTGTGTTGAGGGGCAGGACGTGAGGCATCTGATCTCTGCAGGCTCTGGCATCAGATGCACCGGGTTCTAGCCCCAGCTCTGCCACTGCAAGCTGTAAGACCTTGGGCAAGTTACTTAACCTCTCTGCACCTTGATCTCCTAATCAACAAAATGAGGATAACGATGGTATCTGTGTCACAGAGTACGTATAAGGGCTAGCAGAGGTAATGAATGTAAAGTACTTAGGGATATTACCCATAGTAAATTCTCAGTTAATGCTAGCTGTTATTATCACTATTACTATTATTAGCAGTTCAAACCCATAATGTTGCAGTGGGAAGTAAATGAATCTGTGTAAATCACTTAGCACAAGCTAAAACATCATCTCTCCCCTTTCCAGCTTCCCTCCATAAGTAACCCTGGAATTTGGTGGCTCTGGGAGTTCTGATTACCTAAAAAGGGTAGGGGGCATGTCTGAGTTATCCCTGACATAGTTGCTAATAACTAGAAAAAGAAGGCCAGACCCTGAAGCAATCACCATCAGCTGACTCCCATGCTGGCCTGTGAATCATGGTCAGCAGACTCTAGTGGTCCAGGGGTCACTGTATCCCCCAGCCCAGAGGGGGGCGGGGGGCTGCCAACATTTTCATCCCATCATGAGCTATTAACTGGGGCTCCCACTCGTGTCTGGGACCTCATACCGCTCCAGACTGCACCCTTATCTTGGTTTACTGGCAAAGAAGAGAGCTATGGCTGGTGGGCCTGAGGGCAGAGAATGGGACTAGGATGAGCACAGATGATGAGGCAGAGGCCCAGGGGGAGGGCTGGAGAATGAGGACTCCTGGCCACCAAGTCCTATTTGGTGGACAGAGCAGGCGGCCATACCTGCTAGGGTCTCCTAGAATCAGAGTTAGAACTCATCTAGTGTATCCCTCTAATTTTTTTGTCGTTTTGGTAATTTTTAAAATCTACTTTACTGTAGTATAATTTACATGTGATAAAAGCATGGAATTTAAGTGTTCAGGCCCATGAATGCTGACAAATGGATACACTCATGACCATTCTCATGATCAAGATACAGAACATTTCCATCACCCCCAAATTTCCACTGTGCCCTTTTTACAGTAAGACCCTGTATTAGTCAGGGTTCTCCAGAGAAACAGAACCAAAAGGATATATATGAGGAGATTCATTATCGGAATTGACTCACATACTTAGCGGGGCAAGAACTCCCACATTCTTCCATCTGTAAGCTGGAGACTCAGGAAAGCCAGTGATGTAATTCATTCTGAGTCCAGAGGCCTTAGAATCAGGGGAGTTAATGGTGTGAGTCCTTAAGAATCATGCTGTACTGTTTCCCACTTTACAGAGGGAGAAACAGAGGCATGAATGGACGCAATCTGATCAGCATTATACTGTAAGTCAGAAGCAGAATATTTAGTATGTTGAGAATCCAGGAGCCCAGATTCCCGAAGTATCATGCAGCTTCCTTTAAAGGGGTCTCAAATACCCTGCCGGCCCCTTCTTTACTTGTTTGAAGCCTATGTATCCCTCCATATCAAACTCAAATCCTACGCCGTTGTTTATTCACCAAACATGTACTGACATGACAGGTCCAGGCAATGTGCAAGGCCCTGGTCACATCAGTAAACAAGCAAAGACACAGCTCTCTGAAAGAAAGAAAAAAAAAGTCCAAAAAACCAGCTATAGAAGCATAAAAAGGGAAGAACTGCAAACAACAGTTCAGGGTTTTGAGCATGTTAAATTCAGTATGTTCGATGATGTTGTAAGACCCAATGAGCCCATCTGACTTGCGCTCCTGACCCAAATAATATTTTTACAGAATGGTCCAAATAGGTAAGCCTGTCCTATGCACTGTCATATTCATCATCCAAAGCTCAAAACAACACTGTGAGGGAGGTACTCTCAGTATCTCCATTTTGCCAAAGAGGAAACTTAGGATTAGTGGGGCTAAGAATGTCACTGAATCATTCTTATGAATCTTTTCTATACACGGTCTCATTGTTCCCAAATCTTTTCTGAACTGAAGTGAGGGAGCAAATCTATTCCTACCCACCTAGTACTTGTGGCAGAGATGGTATTAATGACCAAGTACCCCAGCGCTCCCCTACTTTCCCACCCCCCCCAGAGTCAGGCTTGGGCTTGTGGGTTAGCTCTGGCCAGTGGACTGTGAGTGCAGGGGTTGGGGCGTCACTTCCAGGAGGCGGCACTTAAGAGCTGATATTCCTCTTTCATCTTTCCCGTGGTGACCCTGAAGGCTACGTGACTTAGATGGTGTAGTTATCAGAAGGCGGAGGACTGCCTGACCCACATCAGATGTCACATGAGCAAGAAATTAGTATTTACTGTGGTAAGCCACCGGGATTTCAAGGGTTTGTGTGTGATAGAAGCTGAGCATTAATTATCCTGACTAATACACTAATAATAACCACAGTTACTACCCCTTATCAAATGTTTACCCTGTACCAGCCATTGTGTGCTAAGCACTCTACATCTGTCAATTCCTTGAATTTCTTCTTAACTTTCCAGCTTACCTACAGACTTAAGAGATATGTGGCCTCCAATGGGCTCTGAATTTGTCAACAATATATGAAGGAAAGACCTTCCCTGGGAGGCAGAATTCTCTGGCCTAAGCAACTCCATTACCAGCAAAAGTGCAAACAGTTGCACAAGCCTGAAAAATGCCTGCTCCCGTGACTGTGGACGCTATGTCACTAAATAGAATTCACACTTATTTCATCAAGGGGAAGAAACACAGGGCTTAAACGGGAAACAGAAATTGAACGGCTTTGGAATATACTGGATGGGAAAGAAAAGCACATCACAGGTGGACTCCTTCTCCTGCTGCACTCTGGTAGACGCAGAGTGCCAAAATGAAGCTCTCTGTGCATGACGCTGAATAAAATAAACGCCTCCCTGATGTCTGATTTCCCGTAAAAATGAATCCTATCAGGTTATTCTGAACAGCTGACTCCCTCTTGCCTTCAGGATTACGCGTGACATCCAGAGCCCCCAATTAAGCTCACAGATGGGGTTATTAGGCTTTGGAGGAGGGGACATGTGAGCCAGTATTAGTAAATGGGAAGGAGTTTGTGAGCCAGAGAAGGAAAGACAGAGTATTCCAGGGAAAAAGAACAGCAGGCGAGGCAGGGGTTATCTGAGGGCTTGGTGTTTACAAGCTGACAGAAAGCTCAGTGTGGCTGGAACACAAGGTGTGACAGAGGCGAGGCTGGACACTTAGGTGGTGACCGCACTGTAGGGGAGGCCAATCCTGGCCGGGTACAGCCTTGACTTTGAAGATGAGTGGAATCCTGGGTTCAGTTAGGAGCCCACTCACCTGCAGAGACAAGCCAGACCTTCCAACCTAACCTTTCTCAGGTAGTACAGGTGATATTTTCGTTCCTATCTGCTCTTTCTTTCTCCTTATCCCTTCATTCGTTCGGAATTTTGTCAGGGAAGAGGGGTGCTCCTTTTGGGTCCCTTCAAAGACTCTCACAGGAGGTACTACTTTCAACTCCATATCAGAAGCTTAGAGCACTGAAGTCACTTGAGTCTGGTTAAATGCAGTGCTCATAGCCACCTGGTACACACAGGTATGGCTGTGCCAGCTGTTAAGATAATCAGATATTTCTGTACTGGTTGCTAATTAGCGACTGTCCTGACCACCTCCTCTCCACTCCCATTCCAGTGACCCTGAAACTAAGGGGATAACCCTAGGCAGAGCAGGAGTTTTCTGAACCTGCTGTAAAGCTATAGTTGACTGGTCAGCTCCTGGGCCAGGCCTGCTGTAAAATATTTTTGAGTGTCACCCCTGGTTACATGGCTGATGGATACGACTTAGAGTTTGAACCCATGTCCAGCTGGTCTTAATGCCAGTGTTCTGTCCAAGTTATGAGCCACTTCATGCCCAGAACAAGTGGGCATGATCTTGTTGCCCCCTGCACATGCCCGGCCACCACAGGGGCGCAAGCTGCAGCTCTGGAAGACATACACTGAGAAGGACAAAAGACCTGGAATTTGTCCAGAGGAGAATGACGGGGCTGAAGGGGCACTTGAAACCACATCGTGTAAGGAAAGGTTGGCAGAACTGGGGATGTTAACTTGGAGAAGAGAGATTTTCAGGAGACGTGAAGACTGTCTTCACATATCTGAGGGGTAGCCGTGTGAAGAGGGATGGAGTTTGTATCAAGGGGTGGAATTACTAGCCACTTTAGTCCTCATGTGTTCACTGGGTAGATACTTTCTGGACACCTACTCTTTGCAGGTGTTAAACTAGGCCTGGCGGGGGGCACAATGTGGACATTAAGGGGCCGCCACTAGTGGAGGAGAGAGACACATAAACACATGATTACAGTGCAAAATGAGAAGTGCTGGAGAAGTTTGCAAAATAGAACAGTGAAACCCTGAAACCCTTTGGGGCGGTTCCTGGAGGAGACGGGTTTTGATCAGAGTCTTAAAGAATCAGTAGGAGACTGTCAGTCAGAGAAGGGAAGAGAGTGGGAACAGAATATGCAAAATAATGGAGTTGTAAAAGGGTGTACAACATCTAAAAACAGGTACCTGGAGTGTGGCTGGAAGAGAAGGCTTGTGGGGTAGAGGTGCAGCTGGAGGTGACGTGAGAGCTCTTGGGTGTGAGGGAGTCTTAAGAGTCTGCACATAAGCCTAGGGCCAATGAGGAAAGAGCAAGATGTGATGAGCGCTTATCACGGGAGGCACTCGAGGGCAGGTGGGAGGACAGTTTGAAGGGATGTTAGCAAACAGACGCCAGTATCCAAAGTGTGGTCAGATGAGATGACCTTGATGGTCCATTGCAACCTTGGGCTTTTCTGAGAGCTAAACATAACAGTCCCATGTCAGAGGTGGGAAGAGGGCGGCAGGCAAAGGGATGGAAGGAGGTTTGGGACCGTTAAAGTGTTCCCATTTGGGCTTCAGATAATTCTATTTCCAGGTGTCTGACAGCAAGGGAGACCCTGGCTCTTTATCCTGGGCATCAAGAATAGGTTCTAAATGTCTTCCACCTAAGCACCAGGGTGGAGAGGAGTGATGCAGAGGTGATGCTCACAGGCTGGTACTTACACAGGAACTGCTCTGAGCATTTTTGCACTGGTTACTCATTCAGTCCCCACACAACCACATGCAGTGATATCACTGTCCCTGTTTTCCAGATGAGAAAACTGAGGCACAGAGAGGTTAGGCAATTTGCCGAAAGTGCTGGAGCTGGGATTCAAACCTGAGGACTCTGAGTCTTGAGCCCGGTTCTTGACCATTATACTGTATAAATGTGTGCCATTCCCCTGTGGTACAGGCTTTAAAAAAATTATTCAACAGAACTCTGAGCATTAGTACAAACCTTTATTTGCCAACAGATAAATTAGCAGAGACAGAATTCACTTTATGGGTGGATTTCTCACAGGGTGTCCCGAAGGTCTGTTATTGACCAGATTATAGCAAGTGTCCTAAGCCAAAGTGCTCCAGACCTATACTGATAAATGAGATAAAGCACGTAGGAAACTAGTTTTTTAAACCCAGATATTTGCCCTTCTAATTCAGAACTTTCCATTTTGCCAGACAGGAAGTTAAAGAACCAGGCACTTGGTCACACAGCCCAGAATGGTTCCTGGCCTTGGCTTGGGCTTTCACGGGGTCTTGCAGAAACTTCTGGAAAAGCAGAGGACAGAAGGGCAGAAGACCTGGCTCAGATCAAAGGTTTGATACTTGCTGACTCGGTAGCCGAGGGAAGAGGAGAAAGGTCTAGAGGGACAGGAAGTAACGTGATAATCACCACCGTGGAAGCTGTTGTCTGAATGCCTACTCTGGGCCAAGAGAGACATGTTCTAAGTCAGTTTAGAGACGAGGAAACAGAGGCTCAGAGGAGAAAAGCAATTTACTCAAAACCACCCAATGTGGAAGCAGGTGAGCTGGGATCTGAATGCAGCTCTGCCCGAGTGCAAAGCCCATTTTCCCTCCTTGGGCTGATTTTCTCATCTGCAAAATGAGCAGTCTTACTTATTGCCAGCTCTCCTACAATGCACTGTGTGCTTTAAGATAGTACATCTACTCATGAGATTAACAGGAACAGTAACAGCAGAAACAGCTAACAGTAACAAATTACCAGGTCCCTGGAACTCTTCTAAGCATTTTATACGTATTAGCTCATTTAATCCTCACCAGGACCCTGTGAAGTGTGAGAACGTCCATTTATAGAGGAGGAAACAGAGACGCTAAGAAACTCACACAAAATAGCACAACGAATTGTCTATTAAATAATAATGAATAATTATAAATAAGTCAAACCCTTTGGACTAATCAAAGACTTCTACAGTTATCAATCAGTTGATCAATATAAGATAACCAGAATTTCTAACGCTGGCTATCTCAGTAACCCCTTACATGAGTATAAAGGTATGATTCACAAGTCGCTTTGGGAAACATAGGAAATTACTAATGGATTCCTAAGGGCTGGTGGAGGAGGTGGGCCCCAGTTGGAAGTCACAGTGGTCGAAAGCCAAATACTCCAGCTCTGATTCTGAACATACAATGCCTCACCAGCCGAACAGGACTTAAGGAATAATCCTCGGTTGACCTCTGCAGACTACTCTGAGCCATCCTGGTGCCCTGAGCCAGCTAGTAACCTGCATCTCCTCCTAAGCACAGGTGCAGTGCACAGTGGCAGATTGAAGGCAGCGGAGAGGGAGGGAGCATCAGGGGAAGAGAGGGACAGAGGAGGGAGGTGGATGGCTGAGCCAGCTTTCACAGCTGGCTGTGCCAACCTGCTTGGGGAGGTGTAAGTCTCATGGTTTCCATGAATTTCACCAAAGTGGCTGCATGTTTGAAAATGAAAGCAGCAGAGATAAGCCACTTTCCCACACCAGGCAGACAGAGTATGCTGTCGGTATCCCTGGGGCTAAGGTGATAAAAGTCTTCAGCTCTTCCTCACTATGGGCTCTCATTAGCACAGGCGAGCCCAGGTCCACCTGGGCTATCAACCTCCCCCGCCGGTACCATCCCTTTCCTCTTGGAGGCTGGACACCCTGGGGAGGCAGGGAGGTGGCTTTCCTGGGTCCAAGCCTCCTCTTTGGGGCACCTTTTCTACTTGGTGTCATTCAGAGGCAGCCCAGCTCTGGGGTCGGACAGACCTAGGTTGGAATGCCAACTCTGAGCACCTCTAATCGTGTAATCTGTAACACGTGAATTTCTTGGAGAACACCGGATGTACTATGCCAGCTTGGTGAAGGGATTATTAATGAGCAACCCATTTCACGCTCTCCCAGGCTACTCCTTGCTCTCACTCGCTCTCCACGGTACAGACCTGCTGTCTGAGGGCGACTTGTACATCACTACCCTCCCCTCAGGAGCTAGGGATCAATAAAACCCAGATGCTATCTCCTCTTTGTCTAACTAGAGAACAAACAGTTCTGAACATGTTTATCAGAAGCTTAAGCAGATCTCTTTCCTTCTTTGAGGATTCATCTTTTCCTTCTAAATGTGGAAATGGGTGGCAGACCTATGATTCCTGAAATCCTTCCAAGTCTGAGAGGCTTGACATCCCCAGGAGTCCCTGCCCAAGCTGAACTGTAACAGAAAGCCACCAGTGGATACAATTGATCTGTGACAGTTGTTCCATTCTATAACATCTCGACTTATTGAATGCCTAGCACTTTACCCCCAGTCCTGTGCTAGGTGCTGAGGGCACTAAGATGCCATGTCATAACAGCTAGAAGTCAGACCTCTGATTCACGGAGGGCTTCACAGTGTGCAAAGCTCATCATATTTAACCTTCAGAATCCAGTCCTGATCTTATTATCCCCTTTTTATAGGTTAAGTCATTGCCCAGGAACACACCTAATAAGTAGAAAAGGTCAAATCCCAGCCTGAGTCAAGCAGACCCTAAAGTCCACGCTTTCACCCGATATTCAACGGTGAACGCCTCCCTTTTATTAGTTTGAGACACTGTCAGCAAGACCCAGTGGCTTGTCGTGTCAGCTGGGAGCCAGGGGTCAGCAGAAAGCAGTCTGAGAACTAACAACAACAGCAGCGGCAATAGCAGTAACAGTAATGGTGCAGCTGTCACCCATGCGGTAAGGTAGCCTGGAGGGAGGACCGATGGGTGGGTAAAGACCAATAAAGGGCTGTAAGGAGCAGAGGCTGGGAAAGCCATGGGAGTTGGGCTTGTCCAGGAAGACTTTCTGGAAGGTGGAGGAAGGGATCAATGTGCATTTCTAACCTCTGTGCCAGGCACCTGAGAAGTAACTATTACAGTCACTCTGTGAGGGAAGAATCATGGTTCCCATCTGACCGGTAAGGAATTAGGGGCCAGGGAAGGAAATCCAGTGGTCCAGAGGCACGCTGCTACGAACAGTTGGAGCCAGGACTGGAACCCAGCCAGCGGGGACGAGGGGCATGTTGCATTTCGACTCTCCCTCTAGAGCCCGAGCTCGCAGCAACCAGCTCCCCGTCCAGAGCAGATGCAGAGCGTGGACTTGCTTTTCACTAATGCTGACTCCTGTGTCCCCCTCCATGCCCTCTGCTCCCCCCGCTTAGGCCGGCTGTGAAGTCACTGCCTGTCTCTCCCACAAGTGCTCCAGCTTCAGGCCACACATCTGGAGGGGGGGACTCCACCCTTCTTCAGACCAGATGTTCGGGGGTGGAGTGCTGGGAGGGGGACTGTCACTGACCAATGTCTCCTGTTTGTCTCTTCAACTCCTCTTTCCTTTCTTGCCCAGGGAATGTATAGCTTTGGGCAGGGGCCTGGTCAGAGATCTTGGCAGCTCCCCCCTCCCACTGCCCAGGAACTGGAGGCTGGGGACCCAGAGAGTGTGCAGAAGGCAGCCACTGAGCACCCCTGAGCTGGTCACAGCAAAGCTATGTAGCACCTCTGAGTACCTGCACAGCCTTCCTGGGAGGGGGACGGACAGAGAGCAGAGAGAAGACAGACAGATACAGACAGATACACACAGGGCAGAGAAAGACAGAGAGACAGAGAAGGAGAGAGACAGGCAGGGAGGGAGGAAGAGGGAGAGAGAGAGAAGAGACAGAGAGAAAGGGACGGAGAGACAGAGACAGAAAGAGCCAGAGCACCAGAGAATGGATGGAGGAGAGAAAAAGGGAGGGAGACAGAGAGAGACAGAGTGGCAGACAGAGACAGAAACACAGAGAGAGAGAGGGACAGCGAGCTGTGAGAAGAGGGGCAAGAAGGATGACAGGCAGAACCAAAAGGTAGAAAAGACAGAGCCAGTCCAAGAGGCCACACTCCAGCCACATGCCAACCAGTAATTCCTGCTTCTTAGAAGGCAATTTTATAAAAGAATAGGAAAGAAGGAGAAAAGAGGAGAGGGCTAGGAAACAGTTACATATTCCCAAGTAATAAAATTGATTTTCCAGTTTGAAGTTGAATCATGATGCTGACTCAGGGCTCCCTAACTTCTGAAATCAATTTCTCAATTTCATAATCGCATCTTGAAGACTTTGTCCAGGCTCAGTTTCCTTATCTGTAAGATATGTTCAATGATGGTGACTTCACAGGTTGCTGGGAGGACTGAGAGGGATGTCATAGCCTGTGTAAACTGTAAAGGGCTGTGCAAGAACAGTGGGCATAAGAAAAGGGAGCTTTAAGAATTCCCCTCGAGCTTTCAGACCAGTTGGTGTCCTTTCCCAGGGAGATGCTCGGATTGGAAATGGACGCCCAACAAGAAACACTGATCTTCACATAAAAGCTGCCCGACAGTTCCAGCAGACCTAGCTGGATGACCTGAGAAAGTCACCTCAGCTCTCTGCGCCCGCAATGACGGCTGGCTGAAATAGTAGTTTAAAGCCTCTGCTAGCTTGGAGTGTGGACAAATCCATGAGCACCGGCATAGAGAGGTGCTAGCGTGATGAAGGCTCCATCATGGGGTTGAAGGCTTTCGGATCTGCATGAGACCGGGTAAGGGGTGGCTCCTTTCAGACATGCCCTCCTCCAGGCAGCCTCCTCTGATTCCCCCATGCTGTGTACAGTGCCTTTCCTCTGGGCTCCCAGTCACAGTGCTACCCTATCGTACTGTATTCTATTGTCTTTGTCTGTGATGTTTCCTCACTAGACTATGAGCTTCTGAGGGCAGAGACCATCTAGCTCATCCCCACATTCTCAGTGCCCAGGGCCTGGCACAGAGCAGAGGCTCAACCGATGCTGGTGCACTTGAATGGGACTAAAATTTTGCCAGCCCACATTCTTTCCCATTAGGCCAGACGTTTTCAAGGAGGAAGGGCTGGGGCCAGGCTGAGATGCCGGAGGCTTTGGAAGCAACCTTGGGACAGTTTGTGCTGTGCTCTGAATCCTTTCTGGGAGCAGATTCCAGGGTAGCTGAGAGCCAAAAAAGGTGGGAGGTAGACTTGCTGGCTAGGGAGAGCCTGGGTGGGGTGGGGGACAAGAAAGGGAAACCATCTTAACATGATAGCTAACATTTCTCCAGCACTTTATGCTTTACAAAATATTTCTACATCTACAATTTTGTCCAAGCCTCATGGGAATCCTGGGGGCTAACTAGGGCAGGTTCCAATATCACCACTTTTCTTTTTTAGACGAGTAGGACACAGCCACACTGAACTTGGATCTTTGGACTCCAGGTCCAGTGCTTTTCTTCCAAGAATAAGAAAAAGGTGGGAGGTGGTGTCCACGAGGTCTGAATTATTTGCCCCGTTCATTGGTGGCTTAATGAATTGATCAATCTTTCTTAACCCATGTGTATTATAAAATGATTACAATTAGGGCTGCCATTGATTGAACACTGGTAAGTGTGTTATTCCAAGCACATGATCAATATTATCTATTTAATTTGATCTGTGACTTTATGAGATCATATTATTCTATCATTAACCCCAGATGAGGAAAGTGAGGCTCAGAAGAAACGAGGAAACAACTAATCATACAGGCAGTGAGGAACCTCGATTTGAACCAAGAGCTCAGATTCTAGAGTCTGAGCTCTTGATCAGCCACCACACTGCTAAGATTTACTCCTTGGCACCAAAGCAGGAATCACGCAGTGAGTGGCCTCCAGTGACCAGAGGTGAGCCCATGAGCCACTGTCAGAGGAGAGGCATGTTGTCGGCCTTGTTTCTTGAGACATGGAGATTGATCTGTACTGGCCTGCACTGGCCACTGATTCCTGTGATTCTTCCCCGGGCCTGGCCTGGGTGAGGGTGCACTGGCCTCAATGTGCAGAGCTGGGATAGCAAAAAGCTAATAGGTGCAAGGGAGACACAAATTGAGGCCTTGCTCTAACAGCCTGTGCCCATCCCCGGAGTCAACCAGCCTGGACACTGCCTCAGATCCTGGGCACTGTAGCACAGCGGAAAAAGCTTCAGGTTGGGGTAAAACTAAGTCTGGTTTCAATCCAGTTCTGAAACTTAACAGCTGGCTGACCTTGAGCAAGGTAGGTAACCTTACTGATCCTTGGTTCCCCATTTGTAGAAAAGGATAATATGGGCCTCATAATATGGGGATTAAACAGAACAACCCACCTGAGGTGTCTTAGCGCAGTAGCCTGCACTTAATAGATACTCAATCATTTTTCACTCAAGAGCGCACGGCCCAGGAGGAAGAGCATGGGATTTGGGGTTAGAAAGATCTGGTTTCAAATGCTGGTTCTGCCAGCTATAAACTGTATAACCTTGGGCAGATGACATCCTTTCTGAGCTTCAGTTTTCTCATCAATAAAATAAGGCCGACAACAATACCTGAGGGAGGATTGTAAAAACAAGAACAGATGGGGGTGTGATCAGGGCTCAGGGAAGAGTACCTGCACCAACAGTAATAAAGGTGATTCCCCCTCTTTCCCTGGAGGGGGGAATGGGAGTATTCATTCATTCATTCATCCAACATTTAGGAATGCTGTCTAAATTACAGGCCCTGGGCTTTTTCCTGAGAGTACCAAGATGAGTGCCTGGGGCTCACTGTCTTTGGGGAGGAGACTGACTGCCATGCAGATAATCATGATACAAGTTGGAAGGTGCTAAGACTGAGCTGTATGCAAAGTGCCCTTGCCAAGCTGGGAACAGCAGCACATCCAGCAACTCAGAGGGAACATCAGAATTTGGAAGAGAGTGTGTGAGAACTTTCCCAAGCGCAGTGAGAATCAATACTCACATGTGGAGTTCAAGGGCAATGAGCCAGGCTTGAAAGAGGCGGGGGTGGTGTCAGTATCCCAGGTGTATCTTTCACAAATTCATTTTTTAAACACCTACTGTGTGCTGGCGCTGTTCTAGGTGCTGGAGGTACAGTGGTGAATAAGGTAGATGAGGTAGGAGACAGACAACAGACATACAAATATGTCATTATACAGTGTCTTAACTGGGATGTGAGCTAACATGGAAAAAAAAGGCAGAAGGGGACAGAGAATGCCATAGATTGGGATGGGCTCAAGTTCAAATAGTGTGGCCCCGAAGGCCTTGAGAAAGTGCCATTTGAGTAAAAAATCTGCACTAGGTAAGAGACAGAGCCATGTGGATACCTGGGGGGAGATCATTCCAGGCAGGGGAGAGTGAAGGCAATGGCTCTGAAGTTACAGCACATCTGCTGTGTTAAACTGCAGCCAGTATCTGGACTTCTTTGCTCTAAATACCTTTCATGGAGTGGTAGGACCTGGCAGTGACTTTGCCTCTGAGATGGGAGTCACTGGAGAGTTTAGAGCAGTGGAAGGGTGGACGCATGTTTCTCAGTCTCATTCTGCTCTGTGAGAATATGCTGAGAGTGGGCAGGGGCAGAAGCTGGAAAACCATTTAAAAGGTGACCCATGGCCAGGCGAGAGCTAGTCAGATTCTACATAGATTTTGATTGACAGTAAGGATTATAGATTTGCTGGTGGATTAGATTGGGGGCGAGGAGGGAGAGTTCGAGAAGGAGCTCTCTAGGGAGACTCTAAGGTTTGGGGTGGAAGACAGAGTTGCTTAAGTGAACTTAGGTGGGAAGGCTGAGAGAGAAGCGAGTTTGGGGGGGAAAGATCGAGAGTTCCGACGTTTTAGACATGTGAACTTGAACGTCTATTAGACGTCCTCAGGAGACACTGCCTAGCCACCTTGGATACGTGAGTCTGGAGTTCTGGCTTTTAAAACCATGACACTGGGTGAGATCAACACATGAGCAAAGGTGTGGGTATAGGTAGGGAAGAGAAAAGGACAGCACTGAGCCTGATCCCAGACCCTAGCCAGTGTGAAGAGCTAGAGAGATGATCAGGGACAAGAAGAGGAGATGGAGAAAGAACAGCCAGGGAGGCAAGGGGAGGACATGGCGAGTATGGTATCCCAGGTGCCCAGTGAAGAAAGGGTTTCAAGGAGGAGAATGGACCAACTGCAGGTCAAATGAGATAAGACTGAGCAGCAACCACTGGAGGCCACTGTGACCTTGAGAGAAGCAGCTGCAGTGAAGTGGCGAATGAGCAGAACCTGGTGGGGGCCATTCAGAATACCCTCTGTCCCGGTCCTGAGAATTTAACTCAGAGTTTCACAGAGAAGGTGTATTTTTTAATAAAGGAAGGGAAAGAGAAGAAAAAAACCCAATATGTGCTTCTCCAATGTTCCCCTGGGATTGGGGGAGCCCAGATGCTGGCAATTGTGGGAGTGGGGACAGCACTCTGTCAGGCTCTGCCCCCTTGACTTAGCCATTGTCAGCCAGCACATGGGCCTCAAGTGGGCACCCAGCAGAAATGGCCTGGGGGCAGTTTCTGGTGGTGATCTTGACAGAGGGTATTAACAGCAGTGGGATATCACCACAATGAATCAGAGCTGAAGAGTCAGAACAGGAGGAGTAACAGCACTTGTTTGCCAAGAGAATAAATTCTGGGAGCCCAGGTGAGAAGTCCTCCCAGACGGGGGCCAAAATGCTTAAACAGTGAAAGCCAAGCCAGGGAAATCCTGCTCTGACCTCCACAGTGATTATTTAGTCCCAGACTGGTATGGCTAGAGCAAGCTAAAATAACAGAAAACATTTACTGAGCACCTACCATGTTCCAGACAGGCACTGCCTAAGTGCTTTATGTATGTTCTGATTTTTTTTAAGTATAAATAGTCCTTCCCCAAGGAAAAACAATGCATTCTACATATTCTTTAGGTTGTTTCTTTATCAGCTCTCTCTTCCAACAGATGGTAAGCTCCTTGGGGACAAAATGTGTTTACAGTTGCATCCCCTACTCTAGAACAGTGTTTGAAATTTAGTAGGTGCTATAAAGAATTGAGTAAATGGAGAGCTATCCCATTCATGGATAGGAAGAGTCAATGTTGTCAAGATGCCAGTTCTTCCCAACTTGATTTATAGATTCAAGGCAATCCCAATCAAAATCTCAGCAAGTTATTTTTTGGATATTGACAAACTGATTCTAAAGTTTATATGGAGAGGAAAAAGACCCCAAATAGCCAACACAATATTGAAGGAGAAGAACAATGTTGGAGGACTGATGCTACTTGAGTTCAAGACTTACTCCAAAGCTATAGTAATCAAGGCAGTGTGATATTGGTGAAAGAATATACAAACAGATCACTGGAACAGAACAGACAGCCCAGAAATAGCTTCCCCCCAACATACATAGTCAACTGATCTTTGACAAAGGAGCAAAGTCAATACAGTGGAGCAAAGTTAGTCTCTTCAACAAATGGTGCTAGAAAAACTGGACACCCACATGCAAAAAAACAAATTTAGACACAGACCTTACACCCTTCTCAAAAATGAACAAAAATGGATCACAGACCTAGATGTAAAATGCAGAACTATAAAATCCTAGAAGATACCATAGGAGAAAACCTAGATGACCTTAAGTATAGTGATGACTTTCTAGATATACCACCAAAGGCACAATCCATAAAAGAAATAACCAGTAAGCTGGCTTTCATGAAAATTAAACACTTCTCTTCCATGAAAGACTCTGTCAAAAGAATAAGACAAGCCACAGACTGGGAGAAAATATTTGCAAAAGATACATCTGAAAAAGGACTATCCAAAACATACACTGAACCCTTAGAACTCAACAATTAGAAGCAATAGGCAACCTGATTAAAAGATGGGCCAAAGACCTTTACAGACAACTCATCAAAAAAGATAAACAGATGGCAAACAGACATATGAAAAGATGCTCCACATCATCTGTCATCAGGAAAATGCAAATTAAAATGACAATGAGTTACAACTACATACCTATCACAATGGTCAAATTTGGAACAATGACAACACCAAATGCTGGCGAGGATGTGGTGCAACAAGAACTCTCATTCACTGCTGCTGGGAATGCAAAATGGTGCAGCCACTTTGGAAGACAGTTTGGCAGTATTTTACAAAATTAAACATATTCTTACCATACAATCCAGCAACTGTGCTCCTTGGTTTCTACCCAAAGCTGAAAATGTATGCACACCCAAAAACCTACACAGCAATGTTTATTTATAACTGCCAAAACTTGGAAGCAACTAAGATGTCTGTCAGTAGGCGAATGGATAAGCAAATTGTGGTACATCCAGACAATGCAATATTATTCAGTGCTAGAAAGAGATGAGCTAACAGTTCATGAAAAGAAGTGGAGGAACTTTATTTTTTTCCAATTTTTATTAGAGTACAGTTGCTTTGCAATATTGTGTTAGTTTCTACTGTTACAGCAAAGTGATTTAGCTCTACATATACATATAGCCCCAAAGTGGAGGAACTTTAAATGTACGTTAGTAAGTGAAAGAAGTCAGTCTAAAAAGGCTACATACTGTATGATTCCAACTATGTGACATCCTGGAAAAAGCAAAACTATGGAGACAATAGATAGATCAGTGGTTGTGGGGTGAGGGTGGGATGTAGTGGTGGGGTGAAGATGAACAGGCAAAGCATAGAGGATTTGTAAAGCGATGAAAATACTCTGTATGATATTATAATGGTGGATATATGCCACTATACATTTGTCCAAACCCACAGAATGTACACCACCAAGAGTGAACGCTAATGTAAGGTACGGACTTTGGGTGGGTGATTATGATGTGTCAATGTAGATTCATCCTTGGTAATACATGTCCCACTCTGGCAGGGGATGGTGATAATGGGGGTGGGTGTTACGTGGGGGCAGGAGTTATATGGAAAATCTCTGTACCTTCTTCCCAACTCTGTTGTGAACCTAAAATGGCTCTAAAAAAATAATAAAGTCTTTAATTTAGACAGATTAGTAGGTGTTCAATAAATACTTGTTGAATGAGTACATGAATGCAGGTCCCCAGGTATTGGACTTGATGAATCTTTACTGAGGGGAACTCCAGGAGCTCCAGTAAGCCTTTATTATGCACTGCCTGTATACCAAGTACCAGGCCTATGCTCTCTAAATTCGGGTCCATGTGCCCCAGGCACCCTGGGGCTGCTCTTTTAACATCCTTTTCCCTCCTCCTCACATGCAGTGTCCTCACCACCAAAGCCTCGCTCACCTACAAGCTCACCTCCTCCTTGGAGCAGCTTTTGATTGAGCTTACTGTCCCTGGCCCCAGCCTCCCTCTGGTCTCTTCAAGGGTGCAGGTCTGAATTGCTTGGACTGCAGTTCCTTAGGTTTTGTGTGTGTTCCAACATTTTTCTTCCTCTAGTGTCTCTACCTCAGTAAGTTACAAAAAACTCTACTACTAATATTGCTGCTGTTACTGCCAGTACTACTATTACTACTGTTAACTACCACCACTGCAACAACGACGACTACTACTGCTACCACCACTACCGCTACTACTACTACTATTACTACCCCTCCCTTTGTACTGAGCACCGGCCAAGTGCCAGGACACTGCTATCCCTTTCCAAGTCTCATCTCATTGACTCCTCACAGCAATCTTAAGAAGTGCCCTGATATTTATGTCTTACGGACAACCAACTTGTCCATGCTGTTGCCCACTAATTTATACCCCTCTGGAGTCCGGATTCCTTTGTCAATCTCTCCTGCATCCGGGAGAGGCTCTGACATAGAGATGGCCGTGTGGGGCAAGGCTGAAGTGCAGGGAGTGGTGAATGCCCCAGGGATTTGCAGTGGGAGCCACAAGCAGCTTCTCTGACAGAAGGGGTGTGGGAGCAGAGAGATGGAAGGAGGCAAGCCGGAGCCCTAGGACCTTTCAGGGAAGCCTAGGATTCTGGGGAAAGCCCTGGCCTCCCCCAGAACTAGAACCACGTAAGGCGTGAGAAGGGTCAGGGTTTGGCCCGAACAACATGGATTTCCTCCTGGCAGTGAGCCCATCCCAAGAACCTCCAGCCGAGGCCACACTGAACCTCAGGGCCCCTGAGTAAGACCCAGGGGATGGAGCACTGCCCCGCCCCATCTCAGCCTGAGCGCTCCTCTCCTCACAGTGAACCAAATACTAGAGGCTGGCTGGGTCAAGAGGCCTGACTGCATGGAAGAGTCAAAGGTCATGGGTCCTGCGGTACTGTGGATGCTGACCCTGTGACTTCAAGTCAGGCAGGTGCTATTTCCCAGTCCCAAGACCAACCCAAGGGGTTGACATCTAGTCATCTCCAGAAATTCCCAATTTCTGACTCAGGCTGTCTCCAGAGGGGCCTCTGGAAGACCTCTGACTGCCCTGTGACAACAACACGCAGGGAGCTTCCCTGGGAAAGGGTCTCAGAGATGGCTGGCTCCACCACAGGAGGGGCCCAGGCACAATCTGACTCACCAGCAGGGGTTTACACATAGTGACCCAGGGGCTCATCGGAGACCTTCACTGCCCTGCACTGCTTACGGAAAAAGTCTGAATTTCTGGCATCCAAGTCTCCACCACCTTACCATTCTCATCTATAGAACCCCCTGCTTCTAAAACATCTTTATTCATGAGCATCTGCTTTGTGCCAGACACTTCACATGTGCTGTCCTTCATCTAATCATCCAGTCAGCAAGCCCAGACTGAGGGATCACCTGGGCCTGGCATTGTTCCAGTCTTGGGCTTACGGAAGCAAACAAGAGACATAGTGTGCCTGCCCTCACAAAGCTTATGTTCTTGTGAGGAATTACCCCCATTTTACAGATGAGAAACTGAGGCTCAGAGAAGGTGATGGGCTGCAGGTGGCAGAGCAGTGATTTGTTGAACACAGGCGTGTCTGACTCCAAAGCAGTTCTTTTCATCCCTCTACTTTCCCACAACCACTTGAAGCTCCCAGACCATGGTGGCGGTCCACACCTCTGGGGCTTTGCATGAGCTGCTCCCTCAGCCTGGAATGCCCTCTCACCTCTTCTCCAACCAGCTGATCCCCTTTCTATCTTCAAGATTCTTCTCAAGCCTCACCTCCTCTAGGAAGACTTTCCTGCTCCCCCCTGTCCCTCCCAGACACCTCAGGTTCATGTCTATGGGTGGAGTGGCTCATGCTCCTCTATGACTGTTGGTCTTCACTGGGAGGTGCGTCCTTGTGAGAAGGACAGTGTCTCCTCAGGTCTGAGTCGCCAGTGTCCAGCACAGTACTGCTCAGGGTGGCCCACAGCCTGTCTGCTCAACCTCCCCTTGTCCTAAGATGCTCAGTGGGCATGGCTGGCAAACCACTCCTCTGCAAACAAGTTTTGATGCCTGTTGAAACAAGATGACTTCTGGAAGAGCCTGAATCACTCGCACCTCAGTGGGAACAAGGCTTCCAGAGCTGGCTTGGATACCGAGGAGCTTGGGTCCCATAGCCTTTCTGCCAAAGGCTCCCTGTATGGGGTGCTGCGGGAGAAGCTGTCCTGTGGCAGGTGCCTGTGCTTCCTCCTCATCCCCATACCGTGGTCGTCTACCTGGTCCTCGACTACTGAACATTCCCAAGGCCACTCAGGCCACCCTATGCTGCTGTGGGCCTCCCGATACCTGAAGATTTGGGCCAAGCAAGGCAAACAGGCTTTTCCATTGGCTCCCCCTGCCCCTCACTGGGATCCTCGTTATGAATTCCAGCGAGTTCTCAAATGCTCCTGAACATACCATACAGTTTTACGCCTTAATGCTGAAAGGGAAGGTGAGTCTCCATCTGCCATGGGTCAAGCCCTTGTGCAGAATCTCCAGGCTGAGAAACTGCTTTTCTCTGCTTTTCCCAGTGGGTGAGGCCTGAGGCCAGGGCCAGAGAGGACTCCAGAAATTCTCCCTATCTTAGTCACTTTGCTCCTCATGGACCCCACAGCTGGCCAGAGAAGGAGGCGGAAACTCCCCAGCGTAGGTGGACATCTAACCTCTGCTCTCTGTCCCAGGACAAGTTGGAGCACGATTCCACTTCCTTCCCTCCCCAGTCTGGCTCTGGGATCAAGGGACAGAGGTCGGGAACTGGTGTGGGGAGTTTGGGGGAGGCGGGGGAGGTTGGAGGAAGAAGAACTTAACCTCTGATGTTTATGGAGAATTACTGAGTTCCAGCACTTTTTGCAGATGCTGCCTTGTTAAACCGCAAATGCTACCCTAACCCTATCAAGGTAGGACTGTTCTAATTCCCATTTTGCTGAGGCTAAAACTAAGGCTCAGAGAAAGAAAATGACCTGTCCAATGGCACACCCAGGTTCAAACCGGATGGATGCTCTTATCGCTTCCACCCTCTTGCCTCCAGACTCACCGCATTGCTGGTCTAGAAGCACAAGGAATCTTGAGAACACTTGCAGACTGTTCCTAGAGCCATGGGATATCACACCTCAAGATCACCTCGTTCTGAGTCAAGGTGCTCTGTTTACCATGTAGCAACAAAGGCCAGGGAAGTTTGGCCTGGTTTCAGTGTCAGGAAGTGGCGGAACCAAGATTCGAATTCACATCTTTTGATGCTTTTCCTCAGCGTTTTTTCCAATCAGTTATCTACGCTGACAAACCGCTCGTTTGGCCAGGAAATCACACCCCAAGTCTACTCCAAGTCCCATAAGCACAGCTTCCATTCTGTTCTCAGCAGCTCATTGCCCTTCTGCTGCTGGTGACCTTTCCCTGACTGCAGTGACCCCACCCCCACCCTCTCACACGCAGTGCTCCCTTCCGTAACACATATCCTGTAGTGCCCCTTTTACTATGTTGAAATAAAATTCATAATTAACCTACACACACAATTCTAAAAAATTAACAGGGTGTCCTACATATAATATTAAAGAAATCAAATCATTTGTAATAAAAAGTAAATAAAAATAATTTATAATAAAATAATGTTTTTTCCATTTATAAGTACTTGCTCATGACTACACTGGAAGATGTAGTGAAATAGTCTGATGCTTGCACTTATGCACAGAATCGCCATGAACTTAAGTCACAAATGTGGACTAATTCAGATGTTTCATTAGCAACTCAAAGGTCAGGAGTGGGGTTGCCATGCGTGACATGATTTCCTGAAACTACTCTTGGTTAAGGTTCAAACAAAATACAGTGCAGCCTTCCCTTAATTTATATGGTGATTCCCTTTTGGAAGGGAGGTGTGTATTAAAACTGCTCCCCATTCAAATGCTTTGTGTGTGAATTGAATGTGGCATTAGGTTCTAGGTTTGGATAATTATAAATGGGTTTTCACCTCTCTAGTGTCTGGTGGTGGGGGACGGCTCTCAGTCGTGCAGAATTCTCCCGTGCACACCCCTGGGTCCCCCACTAAGTGCTTACGGCACCCAGTGCTTGTGATAACAACCCAAAGTCTTCCCATCAGTTTCCAAACTGCATCCCAAGGGACAGTACTGCTCCCGTGAAGAGCCCGTGGTCGGAAGTTTAAGCTTTACTCAAAAAGAGTGTATTTCAACCTCTCAATATCTAAATTATTCAAGCCCTATATTTATTTGTGGCACCTAGATGGAAGAGGCAGCAATAAGAGGAGGCAGAGAGCTCCAGAATCAGTTGGGAATCCAGGCTACCTTGCTTACTGCTGTATTTCCAGGCCTACCTGGCATATACTAGGTGCTCAACAAATAGCTGTGAAATGAAATTATTAGTGTGGCCTTGAGAAAATGATTTAACCTTCTCAACCCGCAATTCCCTCACCGCAAAATGATGGTCATATCATGGGGCTCTCAAGAGGATTAAATGAGACTAAATATGGAAACGCCTGGAACACGTAAAATGAACTCAACCAACAGAGTTGACAATGGAAATTGCGATCCCGGGTGATCTGGCTGGGATGAAATTCTGTATCGTGGAAAAGCTAACAGAAGAATGATTTGAAATCAGCCTCTGACTAGACTACTTGACCTTTCAGAAAGGTGGTTCCTTCCAACCTTGAGACTCGGCAAGTCTGGGGCCCTTGTCTAGACAGAGCTGGTGGTGAGGAGTGATGCTCCCGCCATGCTTGCCTGCTCACCCGCCCGCCGCTTGCCAGCGCCTTGCACAGCCCTGACCGAGTCTTACACTAGAGTCTCCACATCCCAGGAGAGAGCTCTCCTGCACGCTGCTCCTCTGCCCTGCTGTTCAGGTGAAGGAGAAGTGTGTGAACGTTTGCTGAACACCTCCTATGTGCCAGGAGCTTTACTTTTCCCTAAACTATGCCATGTGAGGTGAGGAAATGGGGCCCAGAGATGGCAAGCGGCTTGCAGGATCTCAGAGGAAGTGTGGGACTGTGCCTCCCCCAGCTGGCCTTCCTTCCACCACAGCAGGGGAGGCTGGGCACCCGTGGGCGTGTCCACCCCAGCCCACGGCCCACAACCAGGCTCCTGGGATTCACCAGGCACAGAGTGTGGTTCCTCGGCTCCCCAACACAAGTTCAGAGGGGTAGGGCTAAGACGGACTGGCAGAGAAGATGGGGAAAATGTCGGAGGCCTCGAATGCCTGGGATACTGGGCGTGGGCTGGGCCTGAGGTGATGGAAGGATTTGAGACAGGACAGAAGAGATGCCCTGTGAGATGCTTTTAGAAGACTCTACCCACAGTGATGAACCTGACTTCAAACTGGTCAGGCGGCTGCAAGGGGTCTCCTTGAATGCTTCTCCCAATCTCCCATTTCCCTGCCCTTTCACTCTAGCAGGGGTAGCTCCCGGGGCACATGGAGGCTCAGCCACATGAGGCTCCGCCAGTTCTCCCATCCAGAGGATGGTGGCTGCTGCCAGCCTTTGGAATTCGGGGTCCACAGAATCTCTGTCTTCAATGCTAGCCTTGACTCTGTACAAAGGTGCCACGTGACCCAGGATCAGCTGCTGCTGCTATCTTGGCCTCCGTCTCCATATCGGCAAGATGAGAGGATTGGACTAGTTGATTGTCTAGAGCTCCGTGTCTTTTTATTTTTATGGAGGGCAGGAGCCCAGAAACGTAATGGGACGTGAATGAGAGGCAAGGGGTAGCTGGTGGAAGCCATGTGCACAAGTCACTGAAGGGGGTGGTGACCCCCAAAGGAAGCCCAGTACCTTCCCAAGATGTCAGGCCCCAGGGGCAGGTCATTCCTGGTTCTTCTCCTACCTTGGGGGAGGGGAGAACAACAGCAAGGTTGGGCCACCCAGAGCCCGGAGTACACAGCTAACTTGCCCATGAGGGTGGGCAGCCCAATTTTGAGCACCTTGCAGAGGGCGGGATGGGTTCTTCTCTGGTGGGGTGCCTCAGGATGAACTGAAACAGCGTCCCAGGGAGGTCAGGTCCCGCCGGTTCCTCTGGTGATGACAGCTGCTTTGTTTTATGGGGAGGCAACAGAATTCCTTTTAAGCAAAATTTCCTTCCTCCATTTATTTATTTACTTTTGCCAAGTGATTCAGCAAAACAACCTCAAAACCAGTCTCCAGCGGGAGGCAGGAAGAACCAAACCCTCAAACATCAGCGTCCCTGTGAGGTTTTGCCTTGTGGAACTTTCCTTAAAATAACTGTATCAGGAGATTGTCAGGATGGGGGTGGGGGGAGAGGAGGACCTGGAAGCAGAGTCCTGTGGGGCTTCTGAAGGACACACATAACTGAAATGAGGACTCAGCAGCTGCCCCAGTGCCTTTTCTCCACAGCAAGGGCCTGAATGGGTGTCTTAGCATCTGTTCCCCCATGTCAGCATGGGGTGCCACCTTCCTGAGGAAGGAATGAGCCAGAGATTTGAACTCCATGGTGAGAGAGAAGTGACTGGAGTGACAGGTTCTCTGACTGTAGCTGTGGAATACAGATTGAACCTTCATGCCCCTTGTCCACATGTTCTTCACTCAGGCTGTGATATATTCCAATTCCTGGTGCAATGGCTTTGGTTCCTTTAATTCAGCGGGAAAAACAAACAACAAAGTCTTTCCCTTTGTAATAATGCATCTAAATTGGAAACAGGCCAACAAGATAAAAGGCTGTGGAGGAAATAGTGCCAGACTGGAAATTCAGGAGTCGTGGGTTCTATTTCAGCTTTGGTGTGTTAAGCCGTGGGACCTTGCATAGGTCCCTTCCCTAAGGACAGAGAGAGCACCAGGGTCAGGGACCCCATGTCTAACCAGAAGTCGGGTAGGATCTGAGAAGAGTTGGTGATGGGCAGAGAAAGGTAAGGTAGAAGCCCTTGCCTGAGAGTCACATGGGGCATGTCCCAGTTCTGCACTTACTGGTTGACCTAGGGCAGGTCAACTCCATCTCTGGAGCCTCAGCTTCCCCATCTATAAAGTGGAGGAGAGTAACAGCCATCTTAAAGAGCTGTTGTGATAACCAAAATGGAGAGAATGCATGGGAAAGTGCCTGGTAAAATGGAAAGCATGAGTTAAGTAGGAGAGATTATCATTACAGGCACACCTTGTTTACTGCGCTTCGAGATATTGTGTCTTTTACAAATTGAAGGTTTGTGGCAACCCTGGGTTGAGCAAGTCTATCAGCCCCATTTTTCCATTTGCTCACTTTGTATTTCTGTGTCACATTTTGGTAATTCTCACAATATTCATACTTTTTCATTATTATTATATTTGTAATAGTGATCTGTGATCAGTGAGCTTTCATGTTATTATTATAACTGTTTTGGAACACTGCAAACTGCAACCATACAAGATGGTGACCTTAATCAATAAATGTTGTGTGTGCTCTGACTGCTCCACTGACTGGCCATTCCCCCATCTCTGTCCCTCCCCTTGAACCTCCTTATTCCCTGAGACACAACAATATTGAAATCAGGCCAATTAATAACCCTACAATGGCCTCTTAAGTGTTCAAGTGAAAGAAGAGTCAATTGACGGGGCAAATATCGTTGTGGTCTTATTTTATGAAGCTGCTGCAGCCACTCCAACCTTCAGCATCCACCACCCTGATTGTCAGCAGCCATCAACATGGAGGCAAGACCCTCCAGCAGCAAAAAGATTATGACTCGCTGAAGGTTGAGATAACGGTTAGCATTGTTCAGTAATAAAGTATTTTTTAAATTAAGGTAAGTACAGTGTTTTTTAGACATAATGCTATTATTGCACAGCTAACAGACTACAGTATACTAAAAACATAACTTTCATATGCACTGGAAAACCAAAAAATTCATGTGACTTGCTTTATTGCAATAGTCACTTTATTGCCGTGGTCTGGAACAGAACCTGAGCAGGGTTAGTCCTCAGAGGGACCAAAGTTAAATAACAATAGCTACAATAACAACCATAAGTGTCATTACTGAGCACTTACCATGTGCTAGACACTGAGAGTTTTAAATGTATGTACTAATTTAAATGTATGAATTCATTTAATCCTTTTTATGTATAACAGACATACAGTAAATAAAGTGCTCTAACCTTATGAGTACTGTTTGATTAATTTTTACATTGTATAGATCATGTGAACTCATTTGATTTTCAAAAGAGCCCTACACTCTTTACTCCCACTTTACAGATGTGGAAACTGAGGAAGAGCAGGGACTCAGATCCAGACAGTCTGTCCAAATGCTGTTAGCCACGCGGTACTACCTTGGGGATCCAGCACATCAGGAGAAATGACTGGGGCCACCCGTGGCTGGGAGACTGAGAGGTCCCCATGAAGCCAACGGAAGGTTCTGCCTCAGCGGGGACCTGTTAGAAGACCCAGCTCTTAATCAACTTTCCTGGTGAACTGGCAGAGACAAGGATTGAGCACAGAAACAGAATTTCCCCTTTCTCTGTAAGTGCTCACTGCGTCCCGTCTGGGCCCATGGCAGGCGGCCGGATCATTTCCCCATGGACCTCACTTCCTCTCAGGGTTTCTACTTCACCTCTGTAAAGAGCATGCAAAGGCTGTGCTGAGGAAGCAAGTTTGGGAGGGAGGCACCCGATGGCCCCACTGCTGATGGCGACAGAAGACTCGGCAACCTGCTCTCAAATGACAAGAAATGGGCCAGAACCACAGCTGAAGGCAGCTTGATGTCCGAAGGAACTCTGAGCTGGAGGCCAGGAGGCCCAGGTTCTAGTCTAGGCTTGGTCCAGCTCTGGCTTCACATAACTTCGCACTCAGACCAGACCTTGGGGGAGTCACTTCTGTCTCTGGGCCTTGGTTCTCCCCGCTGTGGAGTTAGAGGCACGAAGAAGATGACATCTGTCTCTTCCACTTTAAAGCTCTACCTCATGACTGGAGAACCTAATGAGACTCTGAACTCGGCCGCTCCTGTAGGTATGCTCAGGTTCACGTGCTGTACAAATATTGGGGGCGCGGGGTGGCGGGACGGCAGGCACCCACCTATCTGTCTTCATTCACATTCCTGCTCCTTCAACCTCCCTCAGAGGCTCTGAGAAGGCTGTAAGCTCATGACTGATGCCATAAACACCATCTCCTTACTTGGGAGGCAGGAAGTCGCTCCCCACCCCACCCTCTTTTGTCCTTCCAGGATTCCCATCCCACGCCCCCTCTATTCAGTTTCCTGCTTCCTGAGGGTCTCTGAGCTGGTGGGGGGACCTGGGTTACAACTACTCCTCTCTGATTTGAGCGAGAAACAGAGAGCGCGCACACGCGTGTGGACTGTGTGAGCCAGAGGCTGGAATGAATACGCTGGGCGGAGGGAAAAGGTGGGGGTCGGGGTCACTTAGAATAAGCCAGTCCCAAGAACCTAAAATTAGCTCTGGAATGTTAGGGCTCCAAGGAACCACAGCTGTGAAAGGAAAGCACAAGACAAGGAAGGAGAATGCACCCGCCACAAACTCTGCCCACCCACACCATCTGCCCCAGGGTCTCCACAGCTTTCAACCCACCCCCAGAATATCTCTGGCCAAGTCCACAAGGCTGGTCAGTGGGAATCCCCCCTCCCCCACAATGCTGTCATTTTCCTCTCTGGCGACCGCAGAACAGTGTTACCTAGGATTCCTGACAGTAGGCGGTTTAATTGGAAACAGGAAAGCAGAGGACAAATTTGGGTCTGGGGTGGTGACGATAATGAGAAATGACAGGCCTATCCAGGCATAAGGGTGACAGTGGAGGAGGGTCACATGGTGAGGAGGGAAGCAGGGAAGGCCCCCTGGGAGTGCTGACACGTGGGAGGGAGCACAGACTTGCTGATGAAGGGAAACGCCTGGGAAAGGGTTTGGGGAATGGGAGGGGGTAACCTGGGGGTTGTGCACCCCTTTGCACAGATACAAAGGTCGGGTATAAAAAAAAAATCACACACTACTGAGTTATGACCTTGTATTTCGACATGACTGGAGCTCAACGCATCAAACACAGGCCTGGGAAGAATGTCTTGGAGGGGCAGGGAGCCAAGCCTGAGGCAGGGGACCTGTAGGAAGTGATGCTCCCTTACGAGCTGGGCCTGATTCAGGTCCTGGAACCCCGGGGGCTCCAAGCACTAGGCTTCCTCCTTCAGCTTCGTATCCAGATGGGAGAGCTTGGTTTTCAAGGATTTTTGCTGAAAACTGAGGAAGGCCGTGCCTTTGTGGTGTGGAGGCTATTGGGGGTGTGCGGGGAGCTGCCCAGAGCCACACAGTTCTGCCAGCCATGGGGAGGAAGGCTGGGAAAGCGGGCTAGGTGAGGAGCCTTTGTGGAAGCCACTTTGGGAAAGGATAGGGTGGAAGTGATATCTATTGAGCACTCCTTGTGCTTTTCATGCCCCAGGCTCTGTGCTTGGAGCTTTTCTTGCTCAGCTTCTCACAGTCATCTAGAGTGGAAGCTCCAGGAGGAAGAAACATGAATATTTTCTTTACCAAGGAACCCCCAGCCCTGGGAACAAAGCCTGGTACCCAGTGGACCCTCCACAACAACCTGCCAAATGCATGTGATAGTCACAGAAGCTCTGCAAGGGCTGTGTTATCATTCTCACTTACAGATGAGGAAGCTGATGCTTAGAGGAGTGGAATCGCTTTCTCAGGTCTCACAGTGAACGAGAACCAAGATTTGAGCCAAGATCTCTGCAGCTCAGAAGGCCATGCCCATTGTGTCATGCAGCCGGTCCCACCCTTACGTAATGCTGTTTTGTAAAGTTACCTGATTTTGTCCTGGGTTTCTATCCCTGCCTCCACGGGGCTTTCCCACTTTTGTCATGATGCTTTCCTCCAGGTGCCCGTCTAGAACTTCCAGATATGCTTTAACTCATTCTTCCTCAAAAAAATTATCAGTCTTATCAGACCCCTTCCTTCAGAGATCTGCTCTAGTTACGTGACAATGGGGAAAAATAGACAGCTCCCAGCCAAATGATGTGCTGACTGGGCTATGTTCCCAGATCACAGAATTAAATATACTTACACTAAAGCACATGCTTTAGGTATGTGATTCTGATAGATTTCTGGGTATCTATTTTCTTCACCTCTCTCCCCTCCCCCACCCTTTCTTCCTTCTCTCCTTCTAACCAACCCAATATGATTCCCTCCCTCCCAAATCCAAGCTAGTCAAAGGTCCATGCCTTCTGGAACCGAAGACATCCCTACTGTATGTGGGCTGTCACACATATTTGTACACCTTCCACATTTACAACTCCTTTTCCTTGGTTTACTAACATGCTTGGGTTTTGCTTTTTATGAGTACAAGTTAGCTCTTCTTTTGATCCCTTAAGTGACCTTCCCTTCTTGTTTTACTTCTCTGGCTACTGCTTTCATATCCCCTGCCATACACCTTCTGCTCCCATTACTTTCCTAGGATAGTTCCCCCAAAGGATTGCTGGTGACTTCACACACACACACACACACACACACACACACACACACACACACACACAATTTACTTGTATGCTTTGTCTTCCCTCATTTTGAGATCTTTGTTCTGATCAATTTCTCATTTGACTAGAATAGATCCTTAAGTAATCCCCACAGAAAGAGTAAATGGATGGTTTACTTTGAGTCCTTATTGAGTCCATATTAGAGCCCCTCTAATATGCACGGCTGGGTAAGGGAATCCTGGATTATATACACTTCTCTCATTAGTCTGAGAAAATTGTTCCACTGTCTTCGAACTTCCAGTGCTTCAGATGAGTGGTCTGTTGCCAGTCTCTTTCTCTTTTCTTTTCTTCATAAGTAGCCTGTAATCTCTTTCTCTGAAACCTTTTCAGGTTTTTCTTTTTACTCTAGAGCTCAGAATTGTCATCAGAGATATATATATATATATAAATGCAATCAACTGCCCCTTGGCCATCTAATCCCACAGGCGCTCAAACACATGTTCAGAACGGATCGTGCCTTCCCACTACAAATGTCATTCTGTTTCACCTTTCTTTGCCCTCAGCTGCAAAGGTGACCAAAACATACCACATCTGAATATGGCTGGAGAAAAATATGACCATTATTTTCAGGACTCATCTGAAGCTCTGTTATCCCGTTACACTTCCTTAATCCATTCACTCTCCTATTCTTTTAGGCAAATATTTAACATTTTACCCTTTATTCTAACACTTTTGATATGTCCTCCTCCTCTAGATTCTCAGTGATAATGACCTTGCTTCATATTTTATTGAAAACATCAGAAGCAATCAAAAGAGATGTGCCCAAGCTCCCACCACCACATTTACCCACCTTCCAGTATCTCTTGTTATACACTGTGCCTTCCCTCTCATTCCTTTGGATGAACTCTGCACCTAACCATGAGAACCCCTCCACTGTGCTGTAGAGATCACTTTTTTCACCAATTTTAGGATACTGCTCTACCAAATTTTCCTCTCTCTCCTGTATCAACTGCTCTTTTACTATTGGATCATTCCCATCATCATTCAAACATGTTATTGCAATACCTCCCTTAAAAAAACACTTTCTTGACTCTATATTATCCTCCAATTACCACTCAATTTTTCTAATCATCTTTATACCAAAAAGTCTACACTTCTGAGCTCTGCTTCCCTTCCATTCTCTCTTGAACTCACTCCCACCCCTCCACGTGTCAAGGTCTTGCATGACCTCCATGTTGCAAAATATAATGATCAAATTTCAGCTCTCATTTTACTTTACCAAACAGCTGCATTTGACATAGTTGATCATGCCACCTCCTTGAAAAACTTTCCTCCTTTGGCATCTGGGACACTACTCTGGATTCTCACCAACTGCTTGATCTCAGTCACCTTTACTGATTCCTCTTCAATGTCCTGACCTTTAAACTTTGAAGCACTCTGGTCTCTGCTCTTCTCTGTCACACTCCCTCCCATGATGATCTCAGTCTCATGACTTTAAACATCATCTATGTATTGATGACTCGCAAATTTATATCCCCGGACAAGCCTCTCCCTCTACCCCAGATTCAATGGCCTCTTCAACATCTCCACTTGGATGCCTAATAGGCACTGCTAGTTAAATAGGCTGACAGCCAAACTCTCACTGCTTGATCTGCCGACTTCCCCATCTTAGTTAATGGCAACTCCTTTTATTTGATCAACTCCAAAGTCTTGGTGTCACCCTTGACTTTCTTCTTTCTCTTATACTCCACATCCAGTCCACTGACAAATTCTGTCACCCACACCTTCATAATAAAATCAGAACTGACCACATTTTACCATGTCTATTGCTACCCACCTTGGTCCAGGTTACCACCATTTCTCTTCTGGATCACTGCAATCTCCTCCAGCTGCTCGTTGTTTCTGCCCTTGCCCCCATCAGCCTCCTTTCCTTCTTTTCCTCATGGCAGACAAAGTAATTCTTTCAAATGTTAAGTCAAGTGGCACTCTTCTGCTCAGAGTCCTGCAATGACTTCCCATGTCACTCTGAACAAAAGCCAAATTCCATGAGCCACAAGGTCGTACACAGTCTGCCCCTCCCCACCTATCCCATCTCTGACCTCATCTCCTGACTTCCCCCACTGCCCACTGGCTGCTCCCATCCTGGATACATCAACGATGCTCCCATCTCAGGGCCTTTCCACTCGATAGTCCCTTGGTCTAAAAACTCTTCTCCTAGATATCCACATGGCTCTCTCTCTCTTTGCCTTTATTCATGTGTCCACCTCATTGGAGAAATCTTCCCTCATCCATCTGTGTACTATAGGAACTTCCTTATTCCTGGCACTCCATTTTCCCCAACTAATAGGTGTGTGGCCCTGAATCAAGGTTCTTAACTGTTCTGTGTCTCAGTTTTCCCTCTGTAAAGTGGCTATAATAAGAAGACTCATAAGGATGCTGTGAGGATTAAATTAATCATTCCATGTAAAGTACATCAAATAGTGCCTGGCTCATAATAAGCGCTCAATTAAACGGTAGCCATTAGTATTGTTTTTTAAAAATTATTTTATGTAACCAGCCTGGCCCCCTGAAGTTGCCCACGACACAGATGATAAGATAAAATTCTGAAAACTGAATACCAGAGAGAAAAAGTGCACCAACAGATTTAGTGACAAAGACACCAGAACAGTTTCCTAACTCCCAGGCCAGGCTCTTGCACCCTCCGCTCTGCCTCTGTTACACAGTGGGCCTCGCCCAGGCCAGTGGAAACACTAGGTGGGGAATGGGTTCCAGGACCAAGTCTGCCACCTACTATCTTTCTAACAATAGGCCAGTTACCTACCTGACCTTTCCGAACCCCAGTTTCCCTTCTTTATTTTAATTTATTTTATTTTTGGCCACCCTATGCATCTTGTGGAATCTTAGTTCCCTGACCAGGGATTGAACCCAGGCCCTTGTCAATGAGAGCACAGAGTCCTAACCACTGGACTGCCAGGGAATTCCAGTTTCCCTTCTTTAAAATGGAGATAGTAACACTATTCTGCCTCCCTCACAGGGGAGGGTCACATGACATAACGATCCCCAGAACTTTGATGTCCATACTCAGTGTACACGATTGGCCATTTTGAATACCCCACCAAAATATGAACAATATCCCTTGTTCATTTTCAAGCTGTGGACTGTGCAAAAAGATGCACACTCTACATGGAGCGGATTACCTGTGAGTTTGTGTGGTTTCATTCATTCCCATGGCGAATGTTCATTTATCATCATGTTTGTGCTAGTTTTACCAACGTGGAAACTAACATAGCTCCATTTCCATGATCAAATTTGGAAAGGGGAGGAAGAGTACATTTCTTAGTGAGCTGCTTGGGGCCAGGTTTGTACAAGGCTTGGGGAGCAGAACAGTTCACCCTGGGATGGATGGTCCCTGCATGAGACTGGAATAGGATGTCAGGAGAGCAGTTTTAACCCAGAGAGGATGGGGTAAAACCCTCTTAGGACATCAGGAAAAGCCATCCACCACGCAAAATAAGGTGAAGAAAGGGTCCTACTCTGGAAAACAGAATTTGTCTGCTAAAAATCTCTCATTCTTTTTGTCCCTGAGGACAGTGCTGGACCATGGGGGAGATAAAAGTGGGACCAGAAGGTCAAGAAATGTTGCAGGTGTTGGTGTTATTTTACTATTTTCTTTTTGCAGGGGGAAGGTGGGCAGGGGTGAGGAAAACTATACGCAGTCCTAGGAAGTGTTTAACAAAATGGAGAACGCTGGTATGGGCCAGATGTGGATGTAGAGTGAGACAAGGGGCCTCCAGAAGGCAGATTCAGAGGGTGGGGGCTGGCCAGTCTGGGAGTGGCTTCCCTATCCTTCTAGAACAGGGGTCAGCAAACTTTGTAAAAGGTCATTCATGTGATAGGCTTAAAAATGGCTCCCAAAATATATCCACATTCTAATTACTGAAACCTATAAATGTTATCTTAATTGGAAAAAGGATCTTTGCAGATGTGATTAAGTTAAGGATTTTGAGATGGGAAAATTAATCTGGATTATTTAGGTGGGCCCTAAATGTCATCACATGTATCCTTATAGGCAGAGGGAGATTTCACACACACACACTCTCTCAGACACACACAGGAGAAGGCCATGTGAAGATGAAAGAAAAGGTCAGAAAGGTTTAGCCACGAGCCGAGGAATGCTGGCTGCCACCAGAAACTGGAAGAGGAAAGGAAGGGATTCTCCACTAGAGTCTCCAGAGAACGCACAGCCCTGCTGACACCTTGATTTCAGCCCAATGATACTGATTTTGGATTTCTGGCCTCCAGAAATGCGAGAGAATAAATTTCTTTTGTTTAAAGCCACCCAAATTGTGGTACTTTGTTAAGGCAGCCCTGGGAAACGAATATATCCTCTATCCCACGAAATCCTCAAAATAACCTATGAGATAATAAAATATGATCACTTACTCTGTGCCAGATAATGTTCATTCAATATTCATAATAACAGTATGAGATAGATAACTCTTATTGTCCCATTTTACAGATGAGAAAACTGCTGCCCAGAGAAGAGATCTGGCTTTCCTGAGGTTACACAGCTGGCACCTGGTTGAGCTGGACTCTGAACACAGGGGTCTGGATCCAAGTCCCAGGCCCTGGGCCACCCTGAGGTGAGCCCTGCTCCACAGCAGGTATTCTTTCTTCTGAACACGTGGCCTGGAGCACTTAGTCACCACCTCCCTCTGCACTACCCTAAGTGGCCCCCTCTGGAATCCCATGGGGATCAGATGGGACAGAGGACATGAACAGTATTCAGTAAACTGTAAAGTGCAGTCCTAGGGGGACACCTAAGAATTCCAAGTGGAAGCAAACCTGCTTGCCTTTGCATGGCAGGCATGGAGAGGCTGCCCTCATTGCTCTCATGTAGTGGGGGCCCCAGCAGCAGAAGCCACCCTCTCCCCCACCAGGCACACACAGGAAAGTTCCTAAAGCTGGAAGTGGCCCCAGGTGACCTCAGAGATATCACTACCCAGAATGACCCACGATGCTCACTGCACAGATGATCACTGAACGCCAAGGCGTCAGTTCCTCAAGCCTGAATCTGGCCTTGCACCAGCTCATCAGTACCTCCTCCCCTCTGCCTTTCCTGTAGGTTTCAAATTCAGAACCAACCCCTCCCAGAATCACAGAATTTCTTTCACTGTAATGACTTCTTCACCTCTCAGAGAAGGAGACATTAAGTGACATATCCAAGGCTACACAGCTAGTGTGTCCTGTCTGATGAGCCCTAGCTGTGGATTTCAGTATTCTCGGCTCCTCCTTTATTCCAGGCAGCTGGAAATTCTGTCTGGTGGGAAGAATCTGAGAAGGGGGAAGCTAGCTTTTAGGCGTGTTAGCCAGCCTGACCCTCCTTTTACCAATTATCATCATACAGAAACCTGTTTAGGAAGGAAAGTCCTCCCTCGGTACACTGTTGTTCCCAAGACACTTCTGGGAAGACCTCAACCTCAGCGGATTTGTCACAGCGCAAGATGTCAAGGCTGTCTCTCCATTCACTCATCCATTCATCATTTTTGTATCCCACATTCACTGAACATTGAGCTCCTATGTGTGGAGCTCCTTTGTGTCAGGTACTGTGCTAGTGCTTGGGTTATAAAGAATAAAAAGGCAGTCTCTGTCCTAAAGGAACTCACAAATTAATGGGAAGAGAGAGAAGAAAATAAATAATTGCAGCATTCCTAAAGCTCACACATTAGCTTTCCACATTCATTTTTGCCATTTTCTCCTAACAGTTTACTATCAATACTTACTAAGTATTTTCTCTGGATTGACTCTTTTTTTTCCTCTTACTGAAGTGTCAGCTTTGGGTTTATCTAAGCTATAATATCCATGAATTCATGGATTTGATTTGCTAGTTATATTTTTTAATTTTTTTAAATAAAATTTTTATTGTACTAAAAAGTTAACTATTAGAAAAAACGTTGATGGGGATACCACCTAAAACCTGTGAAAAACACCAAATTATTGCTGTAATAGCGGTGTGAAGGCTGCCACACCAAGAAGAAAATGCTTTTCTCCTATCAGGTCCTGGCTGGTCAAGACACATTAGGGTTAAAGGATTGATAAACAGGGTCTCAAGGCAGGAAGTTTTATGGCAGGAAGCAGATAATTCTGTGCTTAGAAGCATTAACTTTTCAGTGTTCATGTCATCTGAGAGAGAGACAAGGACATTCTCATTTCCAATTTTCTAGACCAGATGCTACAGGCAAAAAGGATCTATGATGTTTAAGACCACATTTTTCAACCTTCTGTTTCCATCAAGACCCAATCACCGAATGACATTCCCGCGGGAGACATTCTCATGGGATTATGATGGGCGGAGGGTAAACCTCAGGGCTTGCATTGAGCTGTAGCCTCACCCAAGAAAGCCTATTGAAAAGCAGGCAAGAGAGGATGACATAATTTCGTTTCATTTTTATTTTTTTCAGGGTTTCTTCTTTTTTTTATTTTTTATTTTTTATTTTTTATTTTTTTTCTTTTTGCGGTATGCGGGCCTCTCACTGTTGTGGCCTCTCCCGTTGCGGAGCACAGGCTCCGGATGCGCAGGCCCAGTGGCCATGGCTCACGGGCCCAGCCGCTCAGCGGCATATGGGATCCTCCCAGACCGGGGCACGAACCCGTATCCCCTGCATCGGCAGGCGGACTCTCAACCACTGCGCCACCAGGGAGGCCCTCTTCTTTTTTTTAAACATCCAAGTTTCCTACAGTTTTAAGAATTACTGTGCCATACAATGTTGGACCTTAGATCATTCTGTTTTCCCTTGGTCAGGACCTGGGCTTTCAGGAGGGGAGTCAACTCTTGCTAGAGTGCAGTTGGGCCCCTCTGGGCCCTTCCCAACCAGAAAGGGAAAGAAATCCTTTCATTTGTCTGACTGTGCCCCGCTCCTGCAAACTACTTCTGTCTCCACTGTCTCAGGAAAGAGACCGCAGCCAAGAGGCAGAGAAAACAGGAAAGGCTAAACGTTGACCTTGGCACTTAGCAGGGCCCAGATGATTCGTGAAAGGTTTAGGGGAAAGTTTCTGACAGTGAGTAATGTTCAGTTCTGGCTGGGGTAAACTCCAGCCTCCAGGCAGGTGTACCTCACTGGACTGTTTGGTCCTGCCTGGCCCACTTGGGTGGGATTCCAGGCCTTTCTGCTCACTTAGGAAGATGAGGCGCCAACCCCCTTCCCAGGGGCAGCTCTTGAAGCTGGGCTTTGGGGCAAAAGCACGGGGAGGAGGTAGGGGCAGACAGCAGGGGGGGACCAGAGCAAAGAGCTGGCCTTTGGAGCGTGTGTTGGCTGGGAAGGGACACCAGGAAGGACACCTGAGCCACCTGACAATGCCAGGGCATCTCCACATGCCTGGAAGTTCCGTTCTTGGTGAACTTGACCCCGCTGACCCAATACCTCCCTCTCCTTATCCTTTCCCAGGTGTGGGGTCAGCTATGGGGCTCAAAGCAGGTGTCTGGCTGCCTGGCTCTGTTCGTCAAGTGAATCTAACTAATACAACAAGGCCCCCATCACCTGCATCATTGCTTCCGGCAAATCTTCTGTTAATGAGGATGACACTATTTTAAAGATAATCTTGAACATGCTTTAATTGTTTCTTAAAAACAAAATAAACTCCAGGACTTTCACTACCAATAACAAAAAACTATTGTAACACTATCTTCCAAATAAGTGGAATACACCAGCATACTGGGATACTACTCATTTCCTTCATTAATTTACTCCACACATATTCACTGAGCACCTATTGTGGGCCAGGCTTGTCTTAGGCACTGGGGTTCCAGTGATGGCCCAAGACAGACATAGTTCCTGTCTCCATATATGGCTAGTGAGGGAGGCTGATAGTAATCAAATTATCATCCGAATAAATGTAAAATGTGACGTATGCTGCGAAGAATTGCTGCATGTGCCGGCTGGCAACAACGGATTCTTATCTGGTCCCAGAGGTCAGAGAAGGCTGCCCTGAGGGAATGACAATGGTGGAGAACTGTGGCTGTAAGACACTGAATTAGTTGTCCCTCCTCGTTAAGTTTCTTCCATGAGTCAGGTGCTGTCTCATTTCATCTTCACCGAGACTCTCTGAAGTGGGCATCATTACTCCTACTTCACAGGAGAGGAAACGCTAGTGCAGAGAAGTGTAATGACTTACCCAAGTGCACACAGCTGGCTAGTGGCAGAGCTGGGAATCAAACCCAGGTCTGTGTGATTCTCACACTGTGCTTTTCCCCTCAAGACATACTGTCTCCCCAGGAAATGCATTAATAGGAAAAACGTGATTAGCAGCTGTACGCACTTTGCAGATTACAACTGTGATGCAATCTCTATCAACTCCTTTAATCCTCAGTACCAGCTACGATATAGGTTGGGCAGGTACTGGTGGCTGCATTCTGCAATGGGATAACCAGGGCAGAAAAGCAAAACGTGGCAGAGAGAGCTAGAACAAAGAGCTCGCTCTTTTGGTAAGGCTGAGCTGCTGTGTTCTGCCTCCAAGTCCACGAAGGAACACTGTGCCCTGACTGAGCCCCCTGACGCACGCTGCCTTGATTTCTGTGTTCCTTTGCCTACCTGCCTGGACACAAATTAAACAGCTGCCAGCTCATGGGTGTGGGACACTGCATCTGGTTTGTGTTTTGCTGAACTGGGTTGGGATTTCATGCCTGCAGCTGGCCCTGCGGGGATAAGGAAGTAAATGAGATGGGTATCTCAGGAGTGTGTCCTGGGGAGTAAAATTACAGATGACCTGGGTATGGCTGCTCAAGACTGAGCCGTGCCTGAGTGGACCAGGCCACCAAAGGGCCTCTGAGCAGTGCACCATCGGCTGCCCTGGTTTCTGTTTCACATCTCCGCTTGCCTTGGCATTTTTCACCTAAGTGTTAGCTGAGAATCACTGGCTGAGAACCCCGGAAATTTCTGTCCCCATCTCCACCCTGGAAACCTCACCACAAAGAGTTTTGTAATCTGCCAAGTACTCTGCATATGGGAGGGATTACACCTTGACCTCAAACATTTACTGTTTTTGTTACCGACTAAGGGTCTGGGCACTAAAATGACACTGCCTGGTCGGAATCCTGGCTCCCCAACTCACCAGCTATGTGACCTTGAACAAGCTAATGACCTTCCCATGCCTCAGTTTCTTTATCCTTCAAATGGAAGTAGTAATATTAACCATGTCATAGGGTCGTTACTATGAGGATTAAATAATATAATGTGGGTAAAGCACTTAGCAGTACCTGGCAAGATAAAACACTTGTTAAGAGGTAGCTGCTATTAAAATTAGTTATTATTACTTCTATTTATTTTCTTCCTTCCTCACTGTCTCCCTCTATCTGTCCCTCTGTCTCTCCTTTTCTCCCTCCTGCCATCAACTGTTTCTTAATTGTATAAGGCACTAGAACTACCAAGACCTGAAAGACCCAGTAGCTCACAATCCTGCCCGAGGTCCCACAGCCAGAAAGTGGACTTAACCTAGCCTGGGGAGATTCAACTTTTAGGGTCTTGCTCTTTCCTTATGCCTCCCACCTCCTCCCTCTCACCCCACTGGTACCCAGAATGGTGCCTTATCCATGTACCTGCTCAATCAACCCTTGAGAGTCTGAGTCGGTAGTGGTTAAGGGTACTAGAGCAAGACTAGAAGGGTTTGAATCCTGGCTCTGCCTCTGATGGGCTGTGTGACCTTGGCTAAGTCACTTAACCTCTCTGGGGTTCAGCTCCTACCTATTAAATGGGATTATGATAATGTGTTTGCCCCACAGGGCTGAGCTGAGGTTTAAAGGAATTAATAATAAAGTACTTATACCAGTGCCCGGTGCATAGTAAATGCTACTCAAGTGTTAACTATTATTATTGTTGTTGATGATTGGCTGAGGCAGGGCCAACGCACAATTGCTGTTTAAGGGTTTCCCAGGTCATTTTTTGATGCATTTTCCTTTCTCCAGGGGCTGCTTTGGGATTCTTAGGCAAAGCACATCCACAGACGAATATGCTTTTCTCCTTACTTTTTCTTTTCATTCTCTTGAAGAATAGCTTTCTTTTAAAAATAGAACAAAAAAGTATCCACAAAGAACTCCTTACCTCACAATGAAGCTTTCCCTCCATGAGTCCTCCCCATCCTATTTTCTCAAAGGGCTGGGATTTTTTTCCCCCTTCAAAACTATTTCTGAACAAAAATTCCACAGTAAGAAGGAAAACAAATGGGTTTTCATGCCTTGTAGTTCTAACACAGGAATCTGGCCTTGCTTAGACTATGGTTCTGGAACTCAAAGTAGTTAGCTCATTCTCCAGGACCTCTCTCACTGGATCCTCCCAAGGACCAGGGGAACCAGAATCCGCCATTGCCATTATACAGCCAAGGGAGCTAAAGACCCAGGCACGCGAGGGCCTTGGTCTCAATTCATAGTGGAGGCTGACCTACTTGATACTTGCATCCTTGTCTATAACTCCCTTGCTGCAATTGCTGAGCCTCTCACGTGGTCACTAAAGCCCAGCTCCTCCTCTGCTTCCTCCCGTGACCACAGGTTTATACTGCCTGAATGCCTGGCCTAGGAGTTCATGGTGCAGTCTGGGGCCTTGAAAGAGCAGTGTGGGAAATAACCAACCCATGGCCTCAGTCGAAGAGACAACAGGGAGTTGTGGAGACGGCAGTGTGCAGGAGCACACTCCCCAGTCTCACCTGGACAGCTGCTCCTCAGCACTTGCTAATTATGCCCTGGCAATGGAGACTCAGAGCTTCTGGTAAGCCTCACATCTACCGCCTGGTAGCTTTTACCCTTTGGTCCTTGTATCTTTTAGGGGAAACTCAACCTTGTCTTCTAATGACTGACGGTCTTTGCCTGGAGGCAGACTGCCTGGGTTCAACTCCCAGCAGTACTGCTCAATAGCTGTGTCACCTGGGCATATTACTTGAGCTATCTGTGATCCAGTTTCCTTATCTGTAAAACGAGGATGATAATAGTATCTACCTTATAGGGCTGTATGACAGTTAAGTGAGCTAAGATATGAAAAGTCCTCAGTTAAAGCAATATAAGTGTTTATTATTATCATTTTCCTCTTACCCAGGTTAAATTTTTCAAGTGCTTTCAACTGTTCTCCATACTGCATGCTTTCTGGGGCTTTCAACATTCTGATCACTCTGTTCACTCTGTTTAGAAGGTAAGCCAATGTGGTCCCTTTTGTCCGCTCCTCTTGGTATTTACATCCTTGTATAATTCCTTTCCTGAGTGTGGGCAGGACCTATGACATACTTTCCACCAGTAGAATACAGCAAAAGCAGCGGGATGTGTATGATTATGTGTATGTGGTCACATTGCACAGGACTATGATGCCCATCTGGGGAGAAGACGCTCTTCCCTGCTGACTTTGGAGAAGCAAGTTGCCATATAGTGAGCTGCCTATGGAGAGAGTCACATGGCAAGGAGCTGAGGGTGAACTCCAGCCCATAGCCAGTGAGAAACTGAGTCCACAGGAAACAGAACATTGCCACAATCACGTGAGCAAGGAAGATGAAGCCGCGGCCCTAGTCAACATCTTGACTGTGACCTTGCAGAGGACCCAGCTAAGCCAGGCCTGGATTCCTGACCCATAGAAACCATGAGGTAATAAATGTGTGTTGTTTTAAGCCATTAAGTGTACGGTAATATTGTAATGTAGGAATAGATAATTAATATAGTCAATTAACCACGATGGTAACTCTCCCCCATCCACCCTACTTTGAAAACTCTCTAATGTTCAGTGGCCTGCTTTAAACAGGAGTCCTGGAATAGAACAGCATATCACAGCTGGCAATACTGGCACAATGCATGTGGGGTGGCCACAAGCAATGTCATTGCTTTTCTAATTGGCACAAGAGAATAGCTGCACTTGTCCATAGGAGAGCAGGCTTGAGCTCCTACTGTGCACAGGGCACTAGGCTGGATGCTGTGAGGCAGGGGAGTCATTTCTCCCCTTCATGCCCCTCCCAGGCAGACCCACTCTTTGGCTCGTGGTGTGATCACTTGGTGCAGGTGATACCCACAGCTCATCTGTTTTCCTAATTCTCTTTCCGCTTTGCATTACTTTTCTCCATCAAAGAGGAGGCAGAGGAAGTTAAAAAAAATACAGGTGAACTCACCTGTTTCAGCTGGAGGGGATGCGAGGGACCATCCAGTGTCAAAGAGGGTTATACTGAGACTCACGGCTCGTAAGCAGCAGAGCCGGGGTTAGAAAAGCACCTCTGACATCTAGCACAACACTCTTTCTTCAAATGAAAACCTGCCGTTTTGTCCTTGTGAGTAGTAAGAGGCTGACATTGTGATTCCAGGTGGATTTTTGGTGCCAGATGCAGTCAGAGAATCTTTGACTTTCTCTTTGTTCTTGGGCAAATGAACCTGCTTCTCTGAATCTCAGTCTCCTCATCTATAAAATGAGGAGAATGATATCTACTTCACAGGGAGTCCAGGAAGGCTGACAGGGTAATATATGTAAAGTGCATGGCTCCAAGCAAGTGGTAAAGAAGTGCTTGCTCCCGTGATTACGTTCTTTTGGGAGGATTTAAACTCTCATGCATCCCACTGTGCACACAATCATGAGAAAAACATTTATTGAGCAATCAAACTGTGCCTCACATGTTCCCAGAAGGCATTTTCTAAGACTGAAAGAATCTAGTAGGACTTTGATCTCATCTGAGAAGTCTTGTCTGGTTACCCTAATCAAAGGAGCCCCCTGCACACTCCCTGGCTCCAGAGTCCCTTGGTTTTCTCTTCTTCACTGCACTTATGACCCAATGAAATGGCCCATCTATTTGCTTCCATGTCTACTGGCTGTCTCCACCATGCAAACATAAACTCTAAGGACAGGGACTATGTCTGTCTTGTTTGCTACTCTATCTCAGTACTCAGAAAAGGGTCAGACCTGGCATCAGTGCTCAATAAATAAGGAGGGAATGAATGAAAGAACCTGTCTTGTTTTTTTCCTATAAGAATTGGCCTAAAGAAGAATAAGGGGAAATCTAAGAAATCAAACCATTTCAAAGAAGAAAAAAACACGGCATTCTAGCAAAACACTCCCATTTACTTATTATGCACTTTTCATATCCCAGGCACACTGCCAAGCCCTCAGCATGGGGTATCCCATTTAATTCTCACGCTGGCCCTATGAGGTAGGTGTTCTTAGTGCCCCCAATTTATAGATGAGGAAGCTGAGGTCCAGAGGAGTGAAACCTTCTGCATAAAAGCACACAGTTAGTTAAGAGGTAGAGCTGGGATTTGGAATGCAAACCCCAGGGCCTGAGCTGCTTCACACTGCAGAAGCTGATGGTGGCCTGTGTTTGGGAAATGAACATGGAAATATTTAGGGGTAAAGAGGCATCATGTCTGCAGCTGACTCCTAAACAGTTTTGTGTGTGTGTGTGTGTGTGTGTGTGTGTGTGTGTGTGTGTGTGTGTGTGTGTGAGAGAGAGAGAGAGAGAGAGAGAGAGAGAAAAGGGGGGAAGAGAGAAAATGTAGTAATATGTTAACCTTTTTAACCTTTAGGGCAAAAAGTATCTGGTAATTCTCTGAACTATTCTTTCAACTTTTCTATAAATAGGAATTACATCAAAATAAAACACTTTTTAAAAAGCCAGTGGTGGGGAGAAGATACAGCTCACATCATGGTGAGGAAGGGCACAGATCATGATTGGCTAGGATGAAGCCTAGAGATGGGGGTGAGGCTGGGATAGACTCTGGGGCCAGAAGGTCAGGCTGAGCAGCCAGGCTCTATCACAGAGGCAATGCATAGGCACGGAAAGGAGCAGTGATGATGCTCATTTAACTAAGTTAACTAAGCCTGCCCTTCCTCAAGCACCCCAAAGGCTTTAAAAGCCAACTTCTAAATCTAGCTGCTTATTGCCAAAGATACCCACACAGTCAGGAGAGCATTGTTTCCCTGTGGTGTGGTTCCCACCCTAGTGATCCATGCAACATTCCAGCCTCTCCATCTCGGGACAGGAGAGGGTCATTAGAATGCTGGGGCTTCACACACTGTTACGTAATTGTCCCTGGGGAGGTGGAAGCAGACAGCCTCTGCACATTTTTAAAAAATGCCCAGAGAGGGTAATTAACTCATCCAAGGTAGCACAGGTGGCAGAACTTGGATTAGACCACCAGGGTGGTGGGTTCCCATCATGTGTTTACATTCTTCTTTCTTGGTACCACCACTGTTACATTACTAAAGCGCTCATAGTTAGCCTTGAGACCTGATTCCTTCCCTTGAAGTGCAGATACCATCTTTCCATTATTTTCTAAAGTAGCTGTGCACGGGGGAAGGTTATGTATACTCATCCCAAAGCATGGGCTTAGTAGTCAGACAGACCTGGGAACATCGCTTCCTGTGGGGTGACCTTGGGCAAGATATTTAACCTCCCTTCCTCATGTGGAAGATCAGGACAAGGATGTCCAGATTGTTGGGTTGTTGTGGAGATTCATTATCTCGACATATTTATTGACTACTGATCTAGGTGCTGTGGATACACCAGAGAAAAGATAGACAAGGGCCCTGACCTCAAGGAGCTTCTATTTTAGATAGAAAAGACAATGAATAAAAAATAAACAAGGGCTTCCCTGGTGGCGCAGTGGTTGAGAGTCTGCCTGCCAATGCAGGGGACACAGGTTCGTGCCCTGGTCTGGGAAGATCCCACATGCTGCCCAGCGGCTGGGCCCGTGAGCCATGGCCGTTGAGTCTGCGTGTCCGGAGCCTGTGCCCCGCAACTGGGAGAGGCCACAACAGTGAGAGGCCCGCGTACCGCAAAAAAAAAAAAAAAGTTTTTTTTTTTCCAGACAGCAATAAGTACTGAAAAGGAAATAAACTTGAAACACAGGGCAATGGGAGGCACAAGTGACTGGGGATGGTTGTCTTACTTCAGCCAGGGCAGATGTCTCTGAGAAGGTGACATCTGAGCTGGAAGCTGAATAACAAGAAGGAACTGGCCATGGCTGGACCTGGGAAGGTCAAGGGAGGAGATGGGGCAGTCCTGGCGCAGGAACCGGACTGGGCTTGGTGAAACATGGAAAGGAGGCCAGCATGGTGCGGAACGTGGTGAGCTGAAGGGAGAGTGGGAGAAGGACAGTGATGGCGGGGACGACATCATGTGGGGGATGGAAGCGGGAGGCATTTAGAATTCATTTTAAACGCATGAGGGATCCAGAGAGAGTTTTGAGCAGGAGAACGTTACGGTCTCAGTTTTTTTCTTGAAAAAAGATAACATACATAACGTTATTGGTACAGGACCTGGCACAGGGTAGATAGTTAATAAAGGAGAGCTATATCATTGTTTACCATTCCTAGGCAGCACCACTAATCACTACAGACTTCCAGAAGGTGGGTGGCCCATGTAGACCTTCCTTCTAGAGGTGGTGCACCTGGATGCACCTGACTAAGGAAGGAAAAGAGCAGTGGGAACTATTCCTGACCTTTGACTTCCTCCCCGCCTCCTGCCGCCAACCCCCACCCCCACCCAAGGCAGATGCCAGCCGCCTCTGCCAGGCCAAGGGGTAGGATCCCTGGGCCTCCAGCTGGCTCCAGCTCTAGGTCTCTGAGCCGCCTTCACAGTGCTGTAAAAATGCAAAGCATTCCAGCCATTTTAATTACTGGGTGTTGCAGAAGCCAGCAACCAGTTCATACGAAGGAACAACAGACAAAAAATGATTTTTCAACATGCCTTTGGCCTCTCCCCTCCTTTCTCCCTGAAATCAGCCTCCAATCACTGGCTCCTAGGCCTTGAAAAGCACTCCAGGTATGTGCAGTCTCTTTAAGAGTTTGTTGACATGACATCAAGATCTTTTTTTCTCTAAATACTTGAGGCAGAGGCAGTTCCAGCTACCTTCAAGCGGTTTGGAAAGTTACTGGTCATATTCTTGACATGCTAAGATTATCACAGGGGCTCCATAATATACACACTGAGAACTTCGTTATAAAAGAGTTCAGTGTGTGGTGGGTCTGTCTGGGCACCAAGTCAGGGGGCTTTTAGTTCCTGAAATTCCAAAATGACCACATTATAAGGTACTCCCAAGGCATGAACCCCAAACGCAGTATTCCAGCAGTGCTTGGATGTGGAGAAGAAATTCTTAAAAGCTTGTAATGTGATTAGAGAAACCTCCAAGTTCCCTAATTCTGGTTTTTCAGTAGCTTCGAAACACTTTCCTCACTAACAATCTAATCTAACAGTTTGTTGAGGACCTACTGTGTGTCAGGCATTGGGCTAAGTGCTCAGAAAACTCAATTAGACTTTGTCAACTAGTTCGCCTCCTAAAGAGGGAAAATGACACAGAAAATGACAATCCCAGTGCACTGTGATGAATATCAAGTCACAGATAATCTCTGATGGTGGAACCCAGCTTGGGTGGAAGGAAAGGCTGCTTGTATGAGATGATGACTTATGATAATAATAAGATTGCCTTAATAATAATATTGACAGTGGCCACTCACTGATGGCTGACTCTGTACCAGGAGTTCGGCTAAGTCCTTCCCGTGTATGATGTTTATTCCTCACAACTCTGTGAAGCAGGCACTAATGCTGTCCCTATTTTACAGATGAGAAAACTGAGGTACAGAAAGGTTACTTGTCCAAGATCACACAGTTAATAAATGGCAGTGGTGTGCTGGTAAATACTTAACAACTAGCTCTCCAGGACAAAAAGCCTGGTTTGTAGCATCTGCCAATTACTATGGTATAAATACTCCCATCATGGCCAGTTTTAAGTTACCAGTGTGATGTCACAGAATGCAGAGCTGGTAAGACTATTTCTGCCATACAGATTCAATAGCTGGAAATAACCTCAAGAGCATAGATTAGAGTATAACATAATAAAATAACGAAGTGATGAGTTTTAAGTATTCATTACCTGTGTTTTTAATATAATTTGTTTGATTGTAAGTTTATATAATTACATATTTAATAATAGCTGTGTTTAACAACTGACTGGGAAAATTCCAGAAAATTTAACCATCAGCTCTCATAAGCCAGGGTGAGGCAGCTCCAACACACCACTGGGGGCTCCAGAACCTCACTTTTCACCCCTCTAGACAAGTAAGAGGTAGTCAGGTAAGAGGAGGAAAGGCACTACAGGCCAAGGGAACAGCACGAACAAAGACTTAAGACATGGAAGTAAGAGAATAGACAACAATGACATTTAGTGTTTGCAAAATGTTTTCAACCCACCACTGGAGTGCAGAGAGGTGGTAAGGAGCACAGAACTGGACGCTGAACTTCCAATTCTGGTTCCACGACTTATTAACTGTGTGATCTCGGCCAAGTTACTGAACCTCTCTATGCCTCAACTTTCTTTTCTGTAAAATGGGTATGATAATAACAGCCCCTACATCTTAAGAGTTTTGAGAATTAAACACATTTGTACCTGTAAAGTACAAAAACAGGACCTGGTACATAATAAATCCTCAATCAATGTTAGTTATTTATTATTTGATCCTTAAAACTACCTCTGTTAATTAAATGTTTGTTCTCACTTTATGGAGAGTAAATATAAGTTTAGAGAGAAACTCAGTAGATGGAGGAGATGGGACTTGAATAAGTTTTCTGATTCTAGCTTCTGTGCTCATCCCAAGGCGGAAATCACCTTGACCCCATGAATATTATTCTTCAGTAGGGCCCGCTGATGTACTCTCTGCCCTACTAAGTGTCCTTCTGATAGGGACCATAGCTGATTCATGTTCCTACACACCTTGATTGATGGGTGCAAGGCATCCTGGGAAGGAAGACCCACCCAGTGACAGACATTGGGCATTGGCCCCTCGTATCCTTGCTATTTTCTGCATGTTCACCCTCACCCTGAAGAGGCAGGCTGGAAGGGTGGTTAAGAGCATGGACTCTTGGGCCAGACTGCTCTGGATTTAAATCCCAGCACTGCAGCATCCTGCCCATGTAATCCTGAGCAAGTTACGTAATCTCTCTGTACCTTTGTTTCTATAGCTGAAGAAAAAAGGGATGGTGAGGATAATCTCATCTACCTCACAGCTTTCATTATAAAGATTAGTATGAATTAATATAAACAAACTGCCTAGAAGAACACCCTGCACTCAGTAGGCACTCTGTAAGAATTAGCTATTACTATCAAGTTTTGGTTTCCTTTGCTGCCTCCTTCCCCCCATCCCTTCTTTGGGTATGTACATGGTCAAAGGGGATAGGATATGGGAATATGCTCTTCCTTCATAAACACAGATTGATAGACAACAGGCTACTTGATGGCAGGGGTCTCATTCTTCTCTATAGCTCTAGGGCCACACCCTGGTCCATACATGTTCTCAGTGAGAATTTACTATGTGTCAGGACTGTGCCGGCGCCTTATTCACTATATCTTCTTTGATCCTCATGAAGATCCTATGCATTTCTCTTCCATTTTACCATTAGATATCTGAGGCTCAGAGAGGTTAAGGAACTTGTTCAATGTCACAGTGAAAAAGTGAAGAAGGATCAAAACCCAGGTTTATTGACATTACAAGCCTTGGTCCCTAACCCCCTTGTCAGTCTGCCTTCCAGAATATTCCATTGGGAAGTTTTGAGAGATCATAAAATCTAAACCCCTGGTTTTACATTTAAAGAAAGGGGGTTTATTGATTTACTCATGGTTACTCAGCTACTGTGTGTGGCAGAACTGAGACAAAAACCTGGTATATTTCCTCAATCATATGCTTAAAATTTCAGGAGGAAATGAAGCCATATTCAAAAGCTGTTAAAAAATACTGATCACTATTCTATCAGCTTGCCTCTAGATTCTGGGCCCTTTTTTGGTAATACAAATGTAATTTTCTGGTGGCATCTGTTCAAATTCAGAGTAATGAAGGACCTACCCTTACCCCCAGATACTGCCTGCCCTATGATTTCTCCTGCCTTTTCTCCACTTCAAACCAGGTCAAACAAGAGATGATGCATTTCACTTGCCTGCTAATAAAAGCTCCCTCACTGGCCCTCCTTGTGGAGGTACCATGTCTCCTGCTTGGTCGCATCATACAATGATCAAGAGCTCTGAGTACTCAATGGGAACCCAAAAGATGAAGAGGAAGTCACCAGCACTTCATGAACCTATGGGTACAATGACTTTGCCGTCTCCAGAAAGACTGCTGGTTTGGAAAGAGACCTCTAGGTCTGAATCACAGCTCTGCCACTCCTTCCTTGTAAGAAATTTAATTTTTGAGCCTCTGTTTTCTTGGCTGTAAAATGGACATAAAATAATATCTACTTTTTAGGGTTGTGAGGATTGGAGCAAACACTGTATTGGAAGTGCCTGTACATAGCAGGTACTCCACAAATGCAAGTTCCCTTTCCTTTCTCTTGCCTTAGAAATCTTTTCAGCTTATCATCCCAAGGTTGATGACTGTTACAGGACAGGAAAATAATTATTTATTAATTAATCTAATCTAATTCTAATCCAATACTCATCTAATTCTCATGGGCCCAGCACTGAATTAGAGGAGTCTGGAGTGATGGGAAGATGATGAGATACTAAGGGGTCTAATTTCTTGTCTCGCCTTTGCCAGTAATCCTGTGTGACCATATAAAAGCCCACATTTCTGGACCTTTTCCTATATCGGTAAAATGAGGGGGTTGGATTTGAAGACCCACAGTTCTCTCCTACTTCTGGCTCTCTGTCTCACCAAATATGGGTTTCCAAATACCTCCCTATTTCCTGGTAGGGTGGCCCAACATCTCATGGCACACTTGACCCTCCTGTTATAGTTCACAGCACCCACTATCGTTTTCACATCTTTCTCTCCCACTAGACTGGGAACTCCTTGAGGGCAGGTCTGTGCCTTGTTCACTGTTAGATCCTCAGTGCTTATTGTGTACTAGTGGACAACCAGTCAATGTCTAAGGAAATTGGAAGGAAGGAGGGAACCCTGTACTTTCTCTCCAGAGCTGATGAACACACTGCGACATGCAAGCTGTGATGCAAATAGAGACTGTCAGTGGAGCAATGGAAAGAAGGCTTTCTGTCTTCTGAGCACTGAAGTTATAAATTCACACACCATGCATGCGCTTAGCCATCTGTGGCAGTAAATCAAGACACGGTAAGGGGAGAGTTCAAAACCCAAAACCCAAACTTGTTGACCTGAGGGTCATTATTGGAAGGTGACTGTTATCTAAAATATAGAAACCACATGGATCATGATATTCCTGGTGCAGAAAAAGTCTGGGCAAAAGAAGGGAGGAGGGCTTCCCTGGTGGCGCAGTGGTTGAGAGTCCGCCTGCCGATGCAGGGGACACGGGTTCGTGCCCCGGTCTGGGAAGATCCCACATGCCGCGGAGCGGCTGGGCCCGTGAGCCATGGCCGTTGAGCCTGCGCGTCCGGAGCCTGTGCTCCGCAACGGGAGAGGCCACAACAGTGAGAGGCCCACATATCGCAAAAAAAAAAAAAAAAAAAAAAAAAGAAGGGAGGAGTGGCAAGTTTGGAGCAGAAAAATAGAAAGACCAAAGGGGTTAGAGGCGGCAATATGTGTCTGGTCTTGTCACTGACCAGGGAAAGGGACTCTTGCCAGCAGGTGTGGGCATTGTCGTGCCCTTGGCCAAGGACTCTGCTCAGCAAGAAGGAGGATTCCACAGTATCTCAGCTGAAATAACCTTCTGACCTCACTCCCTGTGTTCAGACTCCATACACACCAAAGCAACTTTTTGATGAGAAACTAGCTTCATACGAAGCTCTCTATGATTATCAGGAAAACTATGAAGGTCATGTTGACATGACATGACATGACAATTAAATCTCTCACTGGAAACAAAGACAATGGAATTTGCTGGTCTCTTTTGAATCCTAGTGTCCCTGGGACTGATTAATTCTGGGAGCTGAATCTAGTTGACTTTCTGGACCCAAGAAGCTGGATTCCAGAAACTCTATTATGGTGAATTTGTGAAGCTTATACACTGCCTGTCCCTCCCCCTATTTTCTCTGCCATTCATTGGTTAGTTTATTCTCTCAGTATTTGGTAAGTGCCTACGATGTGCAGATGCTGAGCTAGAGACTGAAAACGCCCCTGTATTTGCTTGCTGTCTAAGGGAGAGAAAGACCTATTAACCACTAGGGGCAACAGAGTGTGGGAGGCACTGTGGAAATCCGGGGGATACTGTGTGGGTGGGAGGGGAGTGAGGAAGGAGAGACCTTGGGGGAGTCGTCAGCTCCGCTGAGGCAGAGAGAGGGTCAGGAAAACATCCATGAGCTGATTCAAGTTGAATCCGGAAAGATAAAGATCCTGACAGATGAGACAGAGGAGGGTCAGGGACATAAAGATGGAAGGTGGATTCCAGGCAAAAAGTGCAGCGTGAACAAGCCTCAGAGGCAGGAAACTGATAGCCAGAACCTAAAAGGTTGGAAGATGGGAACGAGGGCATAGGTTGGAAGAGATAAGCAAGGACAAGACATGCTGTTGTGTTACTACAGCGGTAGCAATCCCACTGTATTCTACTCGAATGGCCCCCCTCTGTGGGGCCCTGAGAAGAGCCAGATCACAGAGAGCCTTGTATGCTTTTCTTTGGAGTTTAAGACTGTTCAGAAAGCCACGGAGAACAAATGAATCATTTTCAAGCAAAGGCCAGCATGATTTCAGACTTAGATTTGAAAATCTTTGCACCAGCAGCAGTGCAAAAGTTGAATTTGATAGAGAAAGACCCTGGACAGAGTGAGCAATTATGTGCCTATTGAAATTGTCAGGAAAGATTATCCGGGCCTGATCCAAGGCAGACATGGTGGGAACAGGGAGAAAGGGATGGTTAGAAGAGGTGTGTGGAGTGAGATTCTACTGGACTTGGTGAATGATGGTGCCACTGGCGGGGATGGGAAACACCAGAGAGGACTGAGAGGAAAAGACAATGAGTTTGGACCCTTAGGGACTGAGGAGGCCATGGGCCCTCCAGGTGAAACTGTCCAGGGGGAAGTTGGATCTAGACAAGAGCTCAGAGGGATACTGCTGCTTCCAGTGTCCATTCTAGTGCACAGAGCAGAGTGGTAGGTGGATCCAGGGGAGAGGGTGGGATTAGCCAGGGAGAGTGTGGAGGCTAGGAGGGAAGGGAAGGGGAAGGAAGGAAAAGGAAAGGAAGGGAAGGGATGAGAAGGGAGACAAGGACAGAAAATTTGGAAACACCTACATTTTAGTGGCAGGAAGAGCCTAAAGAGCCTGCCAAGAAGACTGAGACGGTACAGCTGGAGAGGCAGAAAGCAAAAACCCAGAGAGACTGGAGTCTCAGCAGCCGAGTTTAGAGAAGGATGTGATCAACGGCATCAGATGCTCTTTGGGCATCCCCATTGCACAGGATAAGTCGATTTCAACTCCAGCAGGTGCAAGTGAAGAGAGCTCAAGCACCTTGGCAGAAGCAGGATTTGCAGCCCAGTCTGACAGCACAGCAACCCTATGTCTGTCTGTCCATCCCATTCCCTCCAAAGCCACACAGCACCGGCAGAGATGCTCATGTGTGTCTTCTGTGCAAAGCTGAGCATGCAACCTTCAAAGAGACCACAAAGGAGCTACTCATTTTTAAAGGAAAAACACACGAACTCCATGGGCATAAGGAAGACATTAAGACAGGGTCGAGGAGGAGAAGTTCTGCCTCTACTGCATATTACCCTTCACAGAAATAATCGACCAACTGAGCACACAGTCACTTAAAAAAAAAAAAAAAGAGCAAGTGCTGGAATATTAGCTCTGTTTCCCATCTCCCACCACCCCAGAAAGCAGGGCACAAAATATCTCCACTGTGCACATGTGTTTTCTGGCTTAAAATCTCTGGGAGTAGTTCTCTGTGGAAAGAAATGTGAAAACCCCAGGATTCAGGTGAATTCAGCCAGAGACTCACACTAAGGGGTCTTCACTCCCTGGCAGGGCTGGGGGAGAGCTGGGGCAAGAGACGCCCTGCAATTTTACTGCCATGAAATTGGCTCCAGATGGAAGTGAGGAAAGGTGTTTACTCCCTGCTGGTGCCAGACGCAGAGAGAACCTGAAGTACCTACCACCTTAGGTCCATAATTCCCCAGTGCTGGGCAGCAACCCTGCTGAGGGTCTGGCCAGGGCTCATGGTGGTGGGTGGACCAGGGCAGTCTGTTGCTTGGAAAAGGCTATTTTGAATGTAATGACTTTCAGATGGACTGTGGGTTTGGGGAAAGCCACTGAGGCTGGGGTCTGGAAGAGAAGGGGCGGGAAAGAAAAGAGGTGTTTCCCTACACAGCAGCAGAAATGTCTCACATCTTGTCAGTACCTTCACCAGGTTTAATTTCCAGAGGCCAGCTCTGCCCTGGAAGGGTAGGACTGTGGCATCCTCTGTTGTGTTCCCAGATCTCCCCAATCCCCACAAACCCATGATTCACAAGTATGTAGCTTCCTGAGAGCACGGCTCCCCTTGGGTTGACATGTGGCCAGCCTGGGGGTGGAGAAGCTGGGCAGCGGAGGACCCAGACGGGACGCTGACTGAGAGCTTTGTGGCCACTGCAGATGGGAGGGGTTAGCTTCACCCACTCAAAGGCACCCACACCCCACTGACTAGCATGGAATTGTGCCTCTCCCACCTTCTGAGTGAGATTGGCTGAGGATGCAGGCTGAGGGAATGGGTGTTCTCTGGCTTACAGTGCCCCCTAGCACTGGCCAGAGGGATAGGGCTCTGTGAGCTCTCCAAGGAGCTACCACCTGCCTATCTGAATACTGGAAAGGGGCCAGTGGGGCCAAATCAATTCCATTCATTCAATCGATACTTATTGACTTCTTTGTTACCAGCACTCGATCTTTATTACCAACACTGTCTTCAAAAGGCTTACAATCCAGGAAGGTAAACAATCACTTTACAGTCAGACAAGTCGTGTGAAAGAAAGAAGCACAGGATAACATGAAAGGGGGTTGACAAAGACTGGGGATGGGAATCATAGAAGGCTTTCTGGAGGAGGTGACATTTAAGCTGTGATCTTAAGGCAGTAGAGAAGTTCAATGAATTTTGGAAATAAGGTATGGAGATAACAAAAGGCATATTTCCTGTCCTTTTAGTGCTTATGACCCAAGATGCAAAAAGACAGATAAACAAGTAATTACAGTGGGGCTCTATCAGGAACAAGACCCTCAATCTCTCCTATGCCTTTACCATCACAATCTTTGTTTTCAGCCTGAGTCTTGGAGGAGAGAGCAGAAAGCAGAATAGAAACTCACTGTTGATTGAGAGATTGATGGACATGCTTCAGTCCTGGTCACGTTTGATTTGTCTCAAACCTGTTTAAATGGCAAGATCTATCTTCCCTTCAGAGACATTCACCTTGCGCTTGAGACTTTTCCATGGATTCTGAGACTTTCCAGCCAGGGGGATCTTGGAGATCACTGAGTAACATCTTTCACCCAACAAACAGGAAAACTGAGTCCAGACAGGTGAGGTGACTTGCCCCCACACACAACTGCTCTGCAGCAACCTTTGGAACAAATCTCAGGTCTTCTGCTTTTTTTGTTCACCCCAGTCTCTTTTTGTCCCCCAGAAAGAAAATTTTCATGTGTCTCTTTGCAGCAATATGTTTGAAATGTTTTCACAAGGTATTAGATAATTTAGAAAGGGAAAAATAAACACAAAAGAGATAAAGCTCTGAGGAGTACAGAGCTGTATTCATTATGATTAGCTCAGAGGTGATTATTATCATAACAGAGAACGATTTAGTCAGTGCAGGCAGAATTCTGTACTTTTCAGGCACTGCACAAAGGGACTCTGAAACTCATCTATAGATCTGAAATGCAGATTCAGGACTGCGAGTGGCTGCAGAAGAGTGTAAACATTAGGTCACATGCTGCAGCTGGGGGGGACTGAGGCCCATGAGTGGGTGGGAGAGAGCCCAGGTAAGGAATCAGGCAGCTGCAGCAAAATCTTGGCTCTGCCACGAGCTAACCGTGAGACTTTGGGCAAATTCCTTCACCTGTCTGAACCTTATTTTCCCCAACTATAAAATGAGGATGGGTAGTCTCTGAGGTCATTTTTCAGGACCTCTAAATGTCTATAAGAGACTTCCATAGATTCTGGCATCCTGGAACTCGAAAGGAAGGGGAGTGGACAAGACAGATTTAGAAATTTCTTCAGTTCTTCTGGGGTTTATAAATCTATCATTGTCCTTAGCTGTCAAGAGAAAATGGGGAGCCGATATCTTCATTCTTACCATTAGCCCCAGGCCCACTCCATCTAGCTTCTGAAGTGGCCTTGAAAAAGCAATTCTTACATATTATAGGTCCATGGACACCATGACATCTGGATTGATGGCTGTGAGGTCTGCTTGCTGGAGGGCCTGACCCCAGCAGTAAGGCTCCCCTCTACAAGGATTCATGAAGCTTGCTTTCTCTTTTCCTCAACGTGAGGACTGAGCTGACCTCACATGGATGGGCAAAGGGAGTCCCCTCAGGTTAGACATTAGGGAGAACTTCCCAACTGAAAGGGACACTGGCCCAGCTTAGGATAGGGAGAGAGAGGAAATAAACCAAAAGGCAATTTTATTACCTTTCAGCTCGGAAAACAATCTGTTTCCTCTCACGCTTACATAATTAAGGAGCTGCCATAATCAAAAGCTTCAGATGTTTTCTATACAGAACCTGCTGCTTGAAGTTCAGCAAAAGTTATTTCTGATACTCATATTCTCGGCAAGCCTTCCCTTGGAGAAACTACTGGTAATTTGGACAAAACATTAAAGTGAGAAGAAAAGAGAGAAGAGAGGACCTCCACATGTAAGACGCTTATCCAAAGTGGATTTGGTCTGGAAAGGCTTATAAAACCTTCCACATGACTGGCACCGTGCAGGGATAAACGGAACTCTAAAATCCGACCAAGTATGCCCTCATTCAGCCTGGATCCTTGGAGTGGCATACAGAGCATCCACTGCTCAAGATTCAATGGGTTGCTGGCCACACCCATATCCATGTCTCCAGGGACCCAATTTTGCATTCTGAGGGCTAAAAAGCAGTGTGGCCAAATATCTCAGGCCTCCAAGTCTTTATAGTGTGGTTGGGGAAATAGTACAACTATATCCCATGAAACAAGGAGCAGAGTTCTAAAGTAAACACCGAGACAAGGAAAGCTCTCTCTAGGGCGGGCTATAGTTAGAGTGAAGGTGGGAAGGGTCTTAAAAGTTGGGAAGGGGACAAGACAGAAAATTGTGGAAACTAGATTCCCTTCCTTATAGCTAAAATTTTAAGAGGAAAAAAGGAGCTTAAAAAATGTTCTTGGAAATACCATTTCCAGTGAAATTTTCTGATTCTCCCATTCCAATGTCACTTCTCTGAGGTGTAAACAGAGGAGTTTCTGAGAAAGAGGTTGAACTTGCATTTCTGAGCAGTACTTCCTAGTCTTTATTTTGTTCCAAACTTCTAGCATTTCTATTGCCAAATCATTTAAGTCTCTTTCCAAATGGGATGAGTTGGGAGAGAAAGTGAGAGAGACCCAAGAATAGAACGATAGAAGACTCCAGCTGCAAAAGGGCATTTGCACAGTTAAAGCAAACTGCTGCTAAAGTCCAAGAAAATAAAAGCCTCTCTTAAGGTGGGAGTGAGTGAATTGAGTTCCTGGCTGGTTGCCAAGTAATGTCACTTTTCTGTGCCAGTTTCCTCATCTGGAAAGTGTGAATAATACTTGGTGTTTTTCCTATCTAAAAGGATTACTGTGAGATGTAATGAGGTGAGATATGGAAAATATAAGGCAGAATCAAGATGTTACTGAATAATAAAAATAGTCACAGTATTAGCTATTAGCTGTTATCCATTATAGCTCATAGTCTCGGATTCTGGATAGTTCTCCAGGACCTGGTTTTATCCCAGTTTTGGATCAGTTCACCCTCAAGTTCCTTGCTGAAGGGTGGAGACCTGTCTGCCTTAGGTGGAGTTACCATTTCCTCCCGCCCTTTCTACTTATTGTTTTTCAAATAGGCTCAGGGACTTTGCACTTACTGTTCTCTCCTTCCAGACTGCCACATGGCTGAGGCTTCTTGTTCACATCTCAGCCAGGATGTCACCTCCTCAGACAGACTTTTCCTTACTATCCCATAGACAGCAGCACCCTCCCCAGTCATTTCTAACCCATTACTCTGTTTTGTTTTCTTCATGGCACTATTACCTTAGAAAATCACCCTATGTACTCATGTATTTACTGATGTATTGCCTTCAAGTTCCAAGGGAGCAAAGAGTTTGTTTTGCTCATCCCAGCATCCAGAACAGTGTTTGTTGAATGACTTCACCATTTACTCTGCCTGAGCCCAGGAAACAACCTTTTATTACAGCCAGCTCCAAAAGGCAGATGGCTTCCTCGTGGACAGGAAAGTCAGGGGCGGCGATAAGGGGTGGGAGTGTATGGGGGATGGTCATCAACCTGCTTCTTTCCCTTCTGACCCTGCTCTCTCCAGAGAAGGTAGAGAGTTAGCCTTTGCCTATCCCTTCCACCAGGCGCAGTCAAGGCCTCCGGGGCAGGGCCACCTCTGACCTGCCAACGGGTTGGTGGTAGTTCATTCCGGTTTGGGTCAGAGGCGTCCAGAGGGCGGGGTGGGCGTGTGGCGAGGGTGCAGGCGGGAAGGGCACGGGGGCGCCGCTCGGAGGGCCCCTCTGCCAGTGCGTCTCGGAGGCGCGTCCAGCCCACCCACTCGCGTGCCCACAGCTGCATTATTCCCTATAAGGATCTGAACGGTACGGGCGGCCCCGCCCCGTCGCCCCGCGCCCCCGGCCCCGCCCCTTTTTTGGAGGGCCGATGAGGTAATGCGGCTCTGCCATTGGTCCGAGACGGCGGGCCTCGCGCGCCCGAGAGGGGGTGCCCGGGGGACCCGCGCTATATCACTCGGCCGCCGGGCTACCGCGTAGAGCAGGCAGCGGGCGGACGCTCGGACAGCTTCTCCTCCTCCTGTTCCTCCGGCTCCTGCTCCAGCTCCCGCTGCTTCGCCCGGAGAGATTGCCCACCCGCCCAGTCGTGCGCCAGCGCCGAGGCAGCCTCGCCGCACCCCATCCCGTCCCGCTGGGCACTCGGAGGGCGGCGCGCCCGAAGCCAAAGTTGCCCCGCAAAGGAGGGCGGGCGAGCTCAGGCTGAGGCGACCCCGCCGGCGGCGCACAAGGCAACTTTGGAGAGGCGACCAGCAGCAGCGGCAGCGGCAATGACTCCCTGGCTCGGGCTCGTCGTGCTCCTGGGCAGCTGGAGTCTGGGGGACTGGGGCGCCGAGGCGTGCACATGCTCGCCCAGCCACCCCCAGGACGCCTTCTGCAACTCTGACATCGGTAAGCGCTCCCGGTGTCCCCGCCAGAACCCCCGCGGTGCCATCTCGCGCGCTGCAGCCCGGACTTGGGCGCTGCTCCGGGTGGCATGGCGAGCCCCGCTCCTTTTCTCTGACTGGGCTTGGGACGAGGTGGGGATACTCAGGTTCCTGGGGCAGGGGTTCCAGCATGACCGAGGGGGGAGATTCCCTGCAGAGAAACCCCCAGAGGCTGAGTGAACCCCTTGCAGCCACCATGCTCTTTTAGGGCGTGAGGTCTTTACCGGTCCTTTTGACATCTGGAAAATTTCCCTTTTCACTATCACGGGAGGACGGGCCGAGGGGGAAAGGTGGGGAGAGTGTTTCTAAAACTTGGAATGCCAACTAAAGGGCTGGGATGATGAACAGTTAAAAAAAGAAAGAAAAAGTTGCCAGCCATGTGCAGGGAAAGTTGCAGTAGAGAGAAACTTGAAGTTTTCTGAGTTTTCACCATCTCCCCACTAAGTTCATTCTTTTCACTGAGACCTAACCCTGCCTCACACTCCCTAGTCAAGTGCTAACTGAGCTTCTTGGACTGCCAAGTTTGGGTGGATTTAAGGGGAAAAATGAGAAGTGGTGGGGTTGACCCTCCCCGGAGGAACTGTATTTGAGAGTGTTGATAGCAAGCAGGAGGTGGCGTGTGTGAGGGATCACTTATCACATAGCTGTGAGAATTCACAGGAAGGCTATTTTTTTTCCTTGAATGTGTGTGGGGAGGGGGAGACTGAGCAGTGGAAAACAGATTTGTCACCAAAAGAAAAAAGATGCCAAGGGTCACATCATGGTGACTATTCCAAATCGGACTTAGTGTCTTGATTAGAGACTCAGTAAGAAGTAGAACCATATCAACGGCCTTGAGAGTGTGCCCTGGGAGAACTTGTTTGGGAGTGTTCGGGACACTTGTGCATGGTTGGCCAGAGGTGGAGTAGCAGCTGGAAAACATCTTTCCTCTCCTTTCCAGCTCATAAGGCATGCAAGTCCAGTGACCCTTGCTGTGTGTGTGTGTGTGTGTGTACACGGGCTGGGGGGTGTGGTAGGACACAGTCTGGCCACCCTCTGCCTGTGCAGATTCAGAGGTGAAGAATGGAGCGTGTGTGTTTTAAGGACAGTCGTTAAGGGGAAAGAAATTTTCCACTGGGTCCTGGTGAGGGCCTCCACAAACGTGCTGCAGGGGAGGAGGGCGGGGAGGCAGGGGCCTGGCGGGGAGGGGCGCCACTGGTGGGCCTGGCGGGCCTAGAAGAAGCAAGGGAGGTAGCTGTGCTGAGCAGGTCAGTCCAGTCGGCAGGCACGGGCGTTTGTGTGGCCTGGGGTCACTCGTGTTAGCGGTTTCCTGGGGCCTGTGTTGTGCACCTTTCCCTCTCCCTGGGGAACCTGACTGGCCCCTGGGTTTGTGGATTGCCTGGAAGGATTCTCTGGGGCTGCCTGAGGCCTGGAAGCTTTTCTTTCTCCTCCTCTGACAGCCCTCACCCCGTGGGTGTCACTCCCGCCTGAGTAACGCTGGGAGCTGCTGGTGATGGCAGCGGGCTCTGGTCTTGCTCAGGGAAGAGCACATACTCGGGCCCGGAGCCAGCTGGAGTCAGGGCGTCGTCCCCCGCTTGACAATGGCTTGGGTGTGTTCCCTTGGATTTTGGTGTGTGGGGAGAGGGAGACCTCATGCCTCCCCCTTGCTCTTGGCTTTTGGGTTTCCACCCTGGAAGTTCACCAGGGAACAGTGGAAACAGGAGCAAGGGGACTGCTTTCAGGGGGGCCACTGCCTGACTCTGTTCACTGCTTAGGTTTCCTGCTGTGTGTCTGGGCTAACACAGAAAGTTTCTTGTAATTTCTCTGGATTTATTTAAGAAATCCTCCCACATCCCCCTCCTCAGTAGACTGCCCAGAGAAAAGCAAAGTTACCAGGAAGTACACAAAGACAAGAACATTATGGTAGCAACAATAAAAAAGAAACAAAAAAACTTCGATACTGCTGGCACCGACCCAGAACTGTTCTGCCTCGGTTTGGTGCACTGCACTAGTGGCAGGGATGAGATTAATGCTTTTAAAAATGGGAGGTGTGGATGTGGGCTGCCGGCTCCTTGACCTCTGCTGCCTTACAGTACCCTGCTGGCGTCCAGTAGGTGGCTCCCAGTATTCCTAGCTCATAGCCCTTCTGGTTTCCAGTCTGTCTGGGTTGATGCCTGCCTGTTCTCTCCCTGAAGGAAATGTGTAGATGTTTCCATTCCCCCGACCCCTACGACCCCACCAATCAATACTGTAGTCCATGAAAAATGCTTATGCCAGCCCACCAGCTTCCTCTTCCAGGACCTTCCTGGCTCTTTTCTCTTCGTGGCCGGGTGCCATGTTGCTGGGTGAAGGCCCTCTCTAAGGAATCCCCTATTGGCCTTCCCTCTCCTTTCTCCTCATTCACAGGTGTCTCTTTTTGCCTTTCTCCCCCAAAGCCCTGGGGATTGGCATTGCCTTCTGGATGAGGAGGAGTTAAAAGGTGTTGCTATGGCAACTCCAGGCCCTGCACCCTAGCGAAGTGTTTAGAAGAATAAACTACGTGCCGGCTTATAAAACATACTGTGGCAAAAAGAAAAGGACTTGGCAGCAGCTACGATGTCTGCGGCCCCCTCCCCACCAGTCGTTGCCCCTGAAACTCTTGACAAAACCTTGACTCTGGAGGAGGGAAGCGGCGGGGCGGGGGCGACTAGGAATGAAGAAGGCAGCCTTGGCCTGCTTTCTGCTCCACAGCTCTGTCCAGCTAAGGAAGGGGTGGGCAGTGCCAAGAGCCTTCTGAAAATTGGGGTCTGTGTGCCCGTGCCTGCGTGCGTGCGTGTTTGCGTGTGTGTGTGTGTGTCTGTGTGGTTTCTGCAGGGGGCGGGAGCAGTAGAGAGAGAGAATTTTGCTTCAGAATGCCAAGCTCTCCTTTGCACAGAAGCATGGGGCTGTGCGATAGAGTGCTGGGGGCCTGCCCCCTGAGCCTGAGCCTGTTGGGAATTCAAGAGTGAGGCTCAGCTTGGGGGCCCACTGCCAGCTTTGGAGGATGGTCTCTGGATGTCTCCGAATTGTTTTGACAGGGACCAGTGCCAGCAGATTCTTTTGGTATCAGATCTGAGGTTGTGGTTTTAGCAAAGAAGCCATTTTCAAAGAAGCCTGATCTATTCTCTCTCACTCACAAACACGCAATTACACTTTACGCTGGGCTTTGTGACTTGAGGAAAATAAAAAGGATCAGACTTCAGAGAGGAGCCAGTCACTTGGGGAGCGGACCCAGGCTGTCGACATCTTAGTAACTCTGGAAAGAGGAGAGCTGCTGTTTGTAGAAGGAGGGAAGGGACATCTCGCAGACTCCCACTAGGTTCAAGCACTTCTCAGATCCCGTGTCTTTCATCCACCCAGCATCTTCAAGAGTAGGTATTACACCTATTGTTTTCAAAGGAAAACACTGAGTCTGAGAGAGATTGTGCTTGCTCAAGGTCACCCAGTTACTGTATGGTAAGGCTAAAGCCATTCTTAGTTACGCCATTCTTCCAAAACTTTTCAACTTTCAATTACCCTTGATATTCTAAGGCAGACGACGCTTCCTAGGACCAGGATGAAATGGACAGTTAACATTTGAAGACTGCCTTACTTATCTATTTGGGGAGTTTTCCTTAGAAATATTAAGACAGCCAAAATGGCCAGAGGTTTTAATTAAACATCATCTTATGGGACTGAGAACTAATTAACATCATCCTCATCATATTAGGGTATAAATAGAGAAAATTAAAGGAAAATTTCTAATGTTCTTTGGCTATTAGAACTGGAAGAGACCCTCAAAACCACCAAGACAAAGTAAAAAAAAGACTCGATTTGTCTCACTGAGGCCCAGGGAAAAGCAAAGCTAATGGGGGACAAGAGATCTTGGCCTTCAATACTCTTACCCTTCTGGGTGGGGATGAATGGGGGCCTCCCAGGGTGAGGTGCCCAGTCTATGCAGACTCCCAGTATGATGGGAGGAAAACCAGAGACAGTTAGGAGGCTGGGTGCTGGGCTGGCTGGAGAAGGTGCCCCTCCCACAGTTCTGTGTCCCTTTCACAATCCCTGGATAGATAAGGCTAGAAAAGTGGACACAGAAGTGGCTTGGGTGGAGGGACTTTTGTTTGTTTTGCAGGAACAGCAGGAACCATTCAGCTCCACTGCTGAATGGCACATTCCAAAAGGTTCATTAATTAAAAACAAAAACAACAACACAATTCTCCATTGCATTTAGCTTGTACCATTCCAGCCAGTATGGACAAGGAGGCCCCTTCTTCTAGCCTTTGTCATAGTCAACTCCTGGGTGGCCTGGAGAGGCAGTGTGTGGTGGCAGAAAGGCTGTGGCACGGGCAGAGCTGGGCTTAAATCCTTCCTCTGGGGCTTGTTGGCTGAATGCACTTAAGCATGTTATTGGGCATCTTTAAGCTTTAGTCTCCTCATTTATAAAAGGGGAATAATAATCTGTACGTCCTTGGACCTTTAACTTTTACCCACATTTTAAAAATTACAAGGATAGTATGGATACATTCTATGACTATGTGTGTATGTATCTGTGTGTACATCGATATCCATCCATCTATCCATCCATCATCCATCCATATCTATCTATCTATCTATCTATCTATCTATCTATCTATCATCTATCTATCTAAAATCAGATAAGGGTGAAGTCCTTTTTGATCACTTCCTCTAATTCTAGTCCCTTCCCTATGCATTTACATACATAGGTACTCATAGAAAATTTATAGTAGTTTTTTCCCTTGGAAACATGAGTGGTAGAACACCATAAATAGTGGAATACCAATATAGCATTCTACTGTTTTTCAGTGAACAATGTGTTAGGTTGTTCTCAGTTAATATACATATAGATCTACTACATTTTTTTAATGTATAGAATTCCATAGGGTTATACATTTTTAAAACTAATTATGGAGTGATTACTATGTGCCAGGCACGATTCTAAATAATTAACATGAATTAACTCATTTAATTCTCTCAAAAGTCACATGAGGCAGGTATGCTACTGTTGTCTCCATTTTACAGATGAGGAAATTGAGACTTAGAAAAATTAGGTAACTTGTTCAAGGTTGCTGCAGAGCCTGTATTTAAACCCCTGCAGCCTGGCTCTAAAATATAATCAACTACCATACTATATATTACATTATATAATGTATCATATTATATAATATATTGTTATATACTATTTTATTACTATAATAATATAATAGCCCTATAGGTATAGGTATATATTTATTTAGCCATTCCCCTACTGATAGATATTTAGGTTTCTAACAGCTTCTCATCCTCACAAAGAGCACTACAACAAGTAGTCATCGTACAATCCTCTTGTTCATATGCATGGATATTTCTCTATGGCAAATATACAATTTGGAATTATTGGACATAAAGTATGCGTGAATAGTTCCTGACAATTTGCCATCCAGAATGGCTGTGTAACACAGTTCTTTTCAGATATGCAACATGCAGAGATGGAGGAACTATTACAGCCCTGTGCTGGAGATACTTTCATGCTTCTTTCAAATGGGAAAACAATTAATGAATTTTATTGACTTTCTGAGTTTTTTTCCCTTTTTGCTTGTCCCTTTATCCCTTTGACAGGGAGCAATATTAAGGCTACTTAGACCAAGTTGATGGGAGCATTTTTGTAAGGAGAATGGGGCTTACTTACGTGCCAGGAAAGCCATGGCCTTTGACTTGTTGCAGTTTTGTATTAATTCAGTTGCAGATGGTTTTATTTTTATTTTGCTTTAATACGAAGCAATGGGCCTTTCATTACACTAAGCTGCTTGACTTCAGGATTTGACACGAACCCAGGTTCGTGTTTTGAAGACATCTGTGCTGTGCACAGGGTCTTAGTTGCTGGCTCAAAGATGTCCCTTAGTTGAATAGGCCTGGCCAGGCTCATGGTGGCAGCAAGGGGACACATCCCTTTGTCCCCCTTCTCCCCTTGTCATTCAATTTGGATGGTGCTTGGATGAGAGTGGTGGGATGGCCATAGGATGAAGATGGACAGTGGAGAGGGGGCAGGGTGGGTCCTGGCCAAGAAGAGATGCTGGAGTCTCATCTTGATGGGAGCTAGAAGGGCTAGTTTAAGAGAGAATTTCACTGTTGTGATTAAAACCTTTCAGTGGACTGTTGGGATAAAGTGTCATAAAATGGCTCCAACAACGGCCAGTCTGGCCCCTGCCTACCTTTGTCATCATCACTGGCCCTTCCAGCTCCAGCTGTTCACATTCTCTCTCTGGGTCTTGGCCCATGCCCTCCCCTCGATTTTGAATACCCCTTGTTAACTTCTTATTCTCCGCATCTCACTTGGTCCCTTTTCCCTGCCCACTTCCTGGCACTGGTGCAGAATAATCACACCTTGACCAAATTTAAAACATGTCAAAAAACACCATTCTTCAGAGCTGCTTGGGAAATTCCCAGAGGGGGTTATTCTTGGGCTGACCTAAGGGCTGTGTACTACTCAGAGGGATGCATCTAACCCTCCTAAGAGAGGAGGCATCTGCTATGTTCTCTGCATTACTTGATAAGTCCAGCCCCACCTTCTGGACATAATACGCCACCACCCTCCCAAAGAAAAATCTCCTTTTTGGCGTATCAGTAACCCTACCAGGTGGAGACTGCCCACCCCATCTGCCTGGTGAGGCCAGAGAGGTGAAATCACTCGCCCAAGATCACACCATTAAGAAACAGATGAACCAGAATCTACATTTGCTTAGTCTACCTCCAAATCTGTGTCCAAATCAGTATAGACTAAGGGCTAGGACTCTTTGGATTTGAGAAGATGCTACTCCTTTTGTAACTTCCCCACACTGGTTTTTTGATTCCCTGCTGTTGGGGTTTTCCTCCATATGCTTCTCTTTGATTTTTTTCCATAGCCAGCCTCTGCAGCCCCTGCCTCCCCTGCCACCCCCAGGTTTATTACAGTACAGCCCTAACTAAACCAAGCCTCGCACCCTATGTCGAATTCCTAACCAAGTACTCTTTCCATTTAATCAGCAGTTCACAGCCTTTTCAACATCACGGACTATTTTTATTAATTTTCCTTCAGTGGATTTCATGTTTGGAAAATCACAACTTCATGTCTTGGGTGTTGATTATTTTTCCACTACAAAAACCAGTTAAACTATATGTGTCACTGCTGACCATAGCCAGTCATTATTCTGATATAATCAGCTAATACAGTTAACTGCAGCCCAAAGCAAAGAAACTTGGTGTCTGCCTAAGCCTGGGAAGCACTCTCATGGGTTACTGGATGATGGCAGTGTATGATTTGGGCTGGTTCACTGAAGTGCTGAAAAGAGCTCACGGACCTCTTGTAGGCCGCTGTTCTTCGCCCTCTGGGAATGGCTCTTTTCTTTCACACCAGTTTGCCACCTCTCCTCCTGTGGGCAGGTCCACACATCTCCCACCCTTGCCGATTTCTAGGTTGCCCACAGCGCTGAGAACAGGGCTGGCGGAGGTGGTGGGTAACCGATGTGTCCTGGTTGAGTTGCCTAGCCATTCAGAGGGGGTGACATGGGCTCCTCCTATTTATCTGTTTTCCTGTGTTAATCTCTGACGGGCTGGAGCCGATGAGTACTGACTCTAGCTAAAGGAACTCACTAAATAGCGTTTGACAGGAGGTCACAAGGTGTCTATCCCAGCCGCAGTGGAACTAAGAGGCCTTTTTACTTGGCTGCTAAAAAACTAGTGTCTAGAGGAGGGGAGGGGGCCAGGACAACTTTTCCTGATGCCTTTAGAAGCCATCTGCGAGGCTGGGGTGGTCCGGCTGCCACAGAAGTGACGGTCCATGCTGCCCAACACCCAGTTATAATTTATGTACATGTAAAGCCTGTCACCTAATGGTGGCATCCACGGTGCAGGGCGTAGAGACCTTAAGTATTCCCAGGCCTGCAGCCACCTGCTTTTTGTGGGGGTGGGGAAGGGAAGGAAAGCGGAAAGGTTGGCTTCAGAGAGCCCAAGGGCAAGTTTAGCGGGTGGAAAAATAGAGTCCTTGGATGACAGAGGGTGGGGAGGGCGGGAAGAGGGGAAATCTAGAGCAGACCAGAGCCATTCCGGAACCAGAGACTTTGAATATTAGTTGGCAGTTATTTATCCCCACCACCCCCGCCCCAGGCTATCTTTGATCCCTCTCAGAATGAGGGCGCCAGGCACCAGGTAGTTCAGTTGCCTGCAGAGAAGCAATGTTCATTCAGAAATCTCAGAGCTCTTGCAATCCCCAGGTTAGAGCATGGGGAAGGTGAGCCTCGTAACCTGGGTCAGGCTTCATGAGGATGTGGGTTCGTGACGTGAAGGCTCATGGTGTTTGGCTAAGGTGCTTGCAGTTCACGAATTAGGATGGATCTCCTTTTGATTTAGGCTTGATCATCATCAAGAGACTCATAGCCTTTGAGATTTGGAAACATAGTACCTCTTGTGAACTCTGCTGCTCACCTAGTGTGGTTAAGTTCTCTGGCCTCAGTTTCCTCATCGGCAAAATAGGGGGAATAATAGTATGTACCACACTGGGTTGGTGACTAAGTGAAAAAATTCAGGGAAAATGTTTAGTACAGAATCTGCCACATACCAAAAGCTCAACAGATGTTAGCTTTTAGTAGTAGTGTTGTTATATTATGTGGCAGAGGGGGTATTCTCACTTTATTACTGGTGAGGAAAATGGGGCTCTGAGAGGAGACAGGATGTTTTCCAGGGTCACATACAGAGAGCTGCGTTTCAAAATCACAGCTTGAGACCCCCTCCCACCCAAGTCTAAAGCTTTTCCACTTTGTCCCACTGCTTCGCACAGGACAGAAAAATGAAGTTCCCGCTCTATATTTTCACGATTCTCCACATTTTGGAGTCTTAAGTCTACTTGATCTTATTTGATTATCACAACATTCCCACTGAGGAAAGCAGGACAGTGAGGGGTCATCGTTCCCATTTAACAGATGTGGACAGTGAGAACTAGTGTGGTTCAGGAGCTCGGCCACACAGCTGATACATGGAATTGGGATTGGAACCAACTTCTTTCAAGGCCAAGTCCTTCACTCTTTTCCAGGGTCAGGGGCCTCCCATCCCTCTTCAGACTGCTTCAGCACGTTTGCCTCTGGTAGTCAGTCACAGGGGGTAGATGCTGGGGTAGTCAATGGGAGGGCCTGGGAAATGGTGATATTGAACTTGAATATCAAGTCCATAGCCCCATCCCCATCTACCCCAGGGTTGGGAGATGTGCAGTGTCCAGGAGTGAGCACTGGCTGGGAGCCAGGACACCTGGGGTCTAGTTCTAGGTCTCCTCCTGACTCTAGAATCACCCTGGTGATGTCCACCTCCCTGGATTTCAGGCTCTCATCTGTGAAATAGCAGGACTGGCTCTATGTGGTGTGTATGCACTTTTCCCCCACCTATATTTATGGTAACTGATGTTTTCCTGAATGCCTACTATGTGTCAAGTATTTCTGGCTTTAAGTTCCTTTGGAAGGGGCTCTTTATCTGAATAATTGAGCACCTAAATCCATCAACAACACCTTTTAGGAGGTAAGTTCTTTAGAAATGTGGTCTATAAAGACAAGAGCTAGGATCTCTGTGGTTATGAAAGCAGATGAGGGCTTCGTCTGAACAAAACCGCTAATGAGCCGATGTACTTTATCAGATGACATATTTGACCACCAGACTTCCTGCTGAAGCAGAGCTGATGTGTCAAACAGATAGCAAACTTGCAGACCTAACTACTGATGGCTAGAATTAAAAATCAAGGTCATTTCAGTGTCTGTCATTGATCACTGGAGGGCTTGGTAAAAATTCTTTTGAACCCCATTAACACCACTGCTGAAGCTGACAGAGAAGAGGTGGTACTGAGACTCAGTGCTCACGGGAACAAGGCCTTCCTGATCCATGGTCTACCGGAGCAGCCCCTCGCTCCAGAAGATTTGATTCACGGCTTAGCTCAAACATCCCTATATGAGAAAACTCCCCTCATGGAAGACTGGCTCGTATAAAGACCTGTGATTAAGATGTGTGTCATCTGATGGAACCTTTGTTTAAATGGATGAGGAGGGGGTTTGGAAGACCCAGATCAAACATGAGCCCTATTGAGCAACTGCAGTGCACTCCCTTCCCCAACAATAGGACAGGGACCCCCAAAGATCTTGCGACTGTGGCTTCCTGATAGAAGTACCCAGCAGAAGGACTGAGAGATGTGAGAGAACCCTAACAACATCCAGGTTGTTCTCTGGGATGCAGTTCTGAACAAATGGGTGTGGGTGTGGATTCCAGTCCCTTCCTGATTGCTTCTCTTTTGGCCTGGGTTTCCTCAGCTCTCATCTAGGTCAGATCATAAACCCAAATGCCTACAGAGGCCAGTCATTGGAAGCTGCATGTCTGCATGTTAAACATATTGAATTATTACTCACGTCTACCAAAAAACATATATGTGTTTCCCCACTCTCTTGTTTTCCCACTTTGGAGTAATGGATGGGTACTAAAAATTATTTCTTTATTATAAGACAAACAACAAAACAGTGGGCAAATATGATGAAATTAGTGAATTATCTTTGGCGTTGGAATTGGGGGGAGCGATAGAGAATGGTGACGACTATGGGGAACTGAATAGTTCATGTCCCTTCAGAAGGGCACAGCTGCTGTCCAGCTCCAATCTATCAGAATGTGAGTCCAGTGCTGCCAGATTTCCAGTCTCTTAGGACAAGCTAGAAATCCAAGATTTTAATGTGAAATCTGATTTTTAAATGCTGGCACAATTAAAAAGAAACACACACACGTACACACGCGTGAGCCAAACAAAACATGTCCCTGGGCCAGCTTCAGCCCTATGGATCACCAACTTTGTGACCCTGAGTCCAGATAATCTCTTGAATTTCCTTTGGGTTGTAGGATCTCTGAGTGAATAAGACCAACTGCTTTCTCAGGCAAAATGATGTACCTGTCCTCTGTGTCCCCAGAGAACACTGCTCATGCACTTGTTATCACACTTTCTGTGCTTTCTGAGGTGGTTAGGAGCACAGGTCCTAGAGTTAGACTGCCTGGTTCAAACCTTGGCTCCATTAATCAATAGCTTTACAATCCTGGACAAGTCAATCCTTCTCTGCCTCCTTTTTCTTATCTGTAAAATGGAGGATGCCATAATAGGACTCTTAGGCTCCTAGGGTGGTGGGAGAGTTCATTGAGATGATGGGAGTCACCGGCTTGGCCCACTGCCCGGCATGTAGTGAGAGCTTGATAAACATCAGCCATCTTATTATTACCACTAGGTGCCTCCCCCTAGATGGTGAGCCAGCTGGAGTACAGGGAATCACACACTACTCTCCATCCATTGCCCAGTGCATAGTAGGCATGCAATAGAAGTATCTTGAATGATGGACTTCCCTGGTGGCTCAGTGGTTAAGAATCCACCTGCCAATGCAGGGGACACGGGTTCAAGCTCTGGTCTGGGAAGATCCCACATGCCGCGGAGCAACTAAGCCCATGCACCACAACTACTGAGCCTGCGCTCTAGAGCCCACGAGCCACAACTGCTGAGCCTGTGCACCACAACTACTGAAGCCCGCATGCCTAGACCCATGCCCCGCAACAAGAGAAGCCACTGCAATGAGAAGCCCGCGCACCGCAACGAAGAGCAGCCCCCTCTCGCCGCAACTAGAAAACGCCTGTGCACAGCAATGAAGACCCAAAGTAGTCAAAAAAATTAATTAAAAAAAAAAAGTATCTTGAATGAATGAGGGCATTCGAGGAAGAGAGCCTTCCAGCCTTTCCAGGCAATGGTGCACTTAGCTTGCGTGTGTGTCAGAGAGAGAGAGAGACAAAAGGAAAACCAGTTTTGACATGCTGGGCACGACCAGCTCAATGAAAAAATGCTGTTCTAAGCTGCTAAGATAGCAGATAGTGTGCTAAACAGTGGCGTTGTCTTGGGAAATACAACCGAAGCTATTGCCCACCCTCTTCCAAACAGAGAAGCGACGAGACGTCTGGGAAACCAAAGTGCAGATGTTGAACCTTGGGTGCTTACATCATGGGAGCTTTGGCAGCTTGACGGATTTTATTTATTCAGGGCCCCTTTAAGCCAGAGAAGATTCCTAGAGGCTCTTAAAATTTAATGCCCCACCTGGATAGTTAACATCTGTGTTTTATTTTGTTTAAAAAAGTTAACTCCAAATAGTTCAAATTCCTTTGGTATTCCTGAGAGAAGAGTTTCTTACTGGGCAATGCACAAGCAGGGATGTGGAAAGGGTAAGGCTAGATCCGCACCTTCTGGGAGAAATAATACTGCGTGCCTCAAACGTGGGCCATGTATGTAATTTTAAATTTTCTTGTAGCCGCTTTTGAAAAAAGGAAAAAAAAACCCATGACGTTAATTTTAATACTATTCATAATCCAATATTCCAAAATATTATCTTTCCAACATGTCATCAATTTAAAACATTATTAATGGGGTTTCAATTTTTTAAGTTTTTTGAAATCCAGTATGTATTTTAAACTCACAGCACATCTCAGATTGGACCAGTCACATTTCAAGTGCTTAATATCCACCTGTGGTTAATGGCCACCTCATTAATAGGACAGTGCAAGTCAAGACAGGATATGTGAATGCAAGCCATCTTTTTTCTCCCCTCCTTGTTTTATGAGCTGTGCACAGAGATGTGGGGAAACTGGAGGTACACTGGGGCTACTGACTCAGCTTTGCTACAAGTGACTTTCAGGCCACAGGTCCCTGTGTTGTGATACTGTAGAAGCCATCTGACTCCTGCTCTCACTTGACAAATGGGGAACTGAGATCCAGAAAGGTAGAGGAGGTTGGCGTAAGAGATAGAGCTGGAAATAGAAAAACAGTACTATTTGATGATATCTAACATTTATTAAATCATTTTTATATTCTAAGACCTTTTCATGCATTATCTCCTTAAACTCTCATAACCACCCAATGAGAAGGCAGTGTTATTTCTGTTTTGCAGATGAAATGATCTCAGTTTAGAGGAATTAAATATTAAAGTGGCTAATATTAATTGACAGCTGTTCTAAGAACTTTATATACATATTTTATTAATTCTACTATTTAATATAAACTTTCATATTAGGAATTATTATTATTATGATCACCATCATTCCACTTTACAGATGGGAAAACTGAGGCTGAGAAAGGCTAAGTAACTTGCCTAAAATGCCACTAGTATGGTGGGGTCAAGATTTGAGCCCAGCCTGCCTGACTCCAGAGTCTGAGCTCTTAATCACAACTTATGCCCAAGGTCACCCAGCCACACAATGGCACAGCTAGTATTTGAGTTGGGATGTCTGTTCCCTGGTTCATGGTCTTTCTTTACCATCCCACTGTACTGCCTGGATCACAACCCTGTTGATTCCTAGCACTTTCTGCCTCGCTCTGCTGCCAGTAATGACCAGAACAGGAAGGCTCTGGACTCTAGCACTGATTGAAGGGTCCAGGCAAAACATCTCCTCTGGCTTGGCTGATCCTAGGCTGCTCTAGCCCACGAAGGCCAAATTCCTGGCCCAGTGGAGGAGGGTGGGAAGAACACTTGTCCTTTCTGCCTTCCCAGTTGGGCGAGGTCAGTGTACCAGGTTGGAAAGTGGTATGTGCCTAATTGCAGGGGGGAGGCTGAGAGGATTAACACTCTTTAAATAGACATCAGGAAACTAAGAATAGCTTTGCTGCCTGGAAATTGATGGGTATTCCTGACCACAGGCCATCCCACTTAGTAGGTGCTCAATAAATGCGGTGAACTACAGGAATAAACAAATACTGAAAATGGGTCATTGGGAGAGCCCTTAGCCAGTAAGACTCTGTGTTCTGTATAAAAAGAAATTTAGACTGAGGTTATTTGAGTCTTCCTGCAGTCTGGAGACCTCTGTTACCTTTACTTGTCTACTTTTGTAGTCTTGAGGCCAATGTCTTTTTGGCCAGGAGAACAGCAGGTGGTTAGAATGCCAGGGAAAGACAAGTTTTCCCCTTATTTCTGGCTTGTTGCCTGCTATCCCACCAGGCTGGAAAGATGGGCATTACTTCCTTTTGTCCTATTATCAAGATTTTGGTGTTCCCTAGAGTACTTTGCGGATTCCAGTCCCTTGGAACCTTAAGGTGGGAACCTCCAAATTTGCCATCAGACCTGGATCTATCCTTTAACACGGAACTCCTGGGTCCTTACTGAAGGTTCCCTCATTGTCTGGCTCCAAAGAATTGAGGTTGCCTTCCTGGCAGAAATTCAGCACTACCACCTCTTGTAATTTATCAGGTGAGCTGTGAGGATAGGGGCAGGGAAGATTTCCTTGGACGGTGGGAAAAAGCCTAAAGCAGTGTTTCCCAGGGAGTGATTCTCCACACACCATCGTAAGAAATGTTCTTTCAGCCAACACATTTAGGAAGGCTGTTTACTGTATTCTCCCTTGGAGATGCACAATGACCATAAGCAGGGTAAAGGCTCTGAGAAGTCCTGCTGCATGGTAACCTGTTTAGCTCTGCTTAATCCAGTGTTTCCTAAACATATCTAATCCAGGAACCAATTTTTCCCAAGAAGCACCTAAGAACCCCGTTGGCAAGACACTGCCCAGCTGAGGATTCTGAAAACCACTTTCGCCCACTTGCCTGCCCTGTGATTGTGGAGTAGGGAAGGAGACAGTTAAGAAATATCATCTACGTTGCATAGGGAAGTTGCTCATCTAGGCTTGCCAAACAGAAATGGCTGCATCAGTGTGAGTGGGCACCTTATAGGGGCTGGAAGAGAAAGGAGGAAAGGAGGAGTGACCCTCAAGGCCAAACACTGGCCAGATTTAATGTTCGTGCTCTGCCCCTGACTTGTTTTATAACCTTAGTGGGCCCAGTTCTGGGCATGCATCAGATTTGTAAACCCTAGTACCTTGCTTATACCATTAGGGGCTTGATGGAAGGAAAACGTGGCAACGTGAGGTATTTATGACTTGAAGGTCTGGGGCACAAGTACTGTGGAGAGAAGGTCATGAGCAGCAGGGGAGATGTACCTGTGTGTCCCCACGCCTGGTCCCCAGGTGGTCTTAGCCTGAGCTCTCACCTCTCTGATCTGTACTTCTCTTAGATGAGCATCTAACCATTTTACAGACAGCAGCCTCTCTGACGTTCTGATTAAAGCTATACATACACATTTCTAGAGGTTCAGAAGAGACCTTGCTGAAGACCATCTATAATCACCCCTCCATCCGCCCAATTCAGAACACTTGTCTAGAGAATCACTGAGTTGGTGATGGTGTGTTACAACAACAAACAGAATAACCTACAATGTGAACTTGTCTGCAAGTTAGTGGCTCTGTGCATTCCGTGGTTGCTTAGAATGTTTTGGTGAATGAATGGATTGGATATTTTGCCTCAGTCCACACAGGATTTGAGGTGGTCAAGTAGGGATTCCATTTCATGGTCTGTGGCTCTGGGCAAAGCAAGGACGGACACTTCCAGCCTTTAGAGTGAATCCAGTATGTTCACACTGGTACCCAAAGAGTCTTAACTAGTCAAGGTCCTGGGGGGCAGCATGGGGTGTAGAAAAATGGGCCAGTGCCCCCAAAGGATAGGGCCCCAGGCCTGACTCTGTTCCCTCTGGCTGTGTGATTCTAGGTGAGTCACCTCCCCTTTGGGCGCCCTTGATAAAGTTAAGAAGAAGTCTTGGGCCCTAAGCATTGAGCATTCCGACCCCGGCTTTCCAAGTATTTAAATGGGAGAGGAAAGAGCAGGGTGGGGCTAGCAGAGGTAAAAGACTGGGTGTTTGCTCACCCTGTCCCCAGGGCTGGGCCCCCAGCTCTTGCGCCATTAGCTCCTGTCACAAAGCCCACATGACTGTGGCCAGACTGAGGAAAAGCCTGAGGATGACTCAGTTTCCACCTGGGCCTTGGGAAGGGGACAGGGCTGGCAAGAGAGCAGCAGATAGGGCTCTGGGGCCAGGAGGAATGTGGGCTGGGGAGGAATTCCTGTCCTGGGGCTCTGATGCCACAGGCCAGGCAGGCGGTGGATTCCTAGCCAGTGGGGTCACCTGGCCCCTGCCACTCCTCCTTGTCCCCTCCTTCATAATTTCCTATTTCCTGCCCCCTTCTCCTCTGACATGTTATAAATAACCTCTGAGGCTGGCCGCTGGGCTTAAGCATAGGTGAGCTGGAGGGAAGTGGAGGGCACAAAGGTGGAGCTGCATCCTGCACTTGCCCAGGGGGTCACCGGGTTTCAGGTTGCTCAGGAGAATTTTGTTTCCTTGTTTTTTCCACTAGGGAGTGAGGTAGTGAAAGAGGAAATAATCTGTGTTGGCTTGAGGAGGCTTGGCCTCCCTTGGGACAGTGCTGGGTTTTATGCCTGCAAGGAGCTGCTGCTCTGCTGCCTGCAGATGCCAGGGCCATGGGGCTGAGAGGCCTAGAGAGAAGGCATCTCAGAATACTCAGAGGGTGGGCACCATGTCGGCAGGACCTGTGGCTTCCTTCCCAAGCCCCGCCTGGTTCCGTGTGGGAAGCTGCACAGGCAAAAGGCTGTGTGTCAATCTCCTTCTCCTTTGACCGCCAGCCATGTCATGCATTGAGACCATCAGACATGGGCCTCAATCACCATCACCTCCCAGTCTGGCTGCCTCGGCCCAGCTGAGTACATGGCTTCCACGACTGTGTAAAGGTCCCGCAAGTATGTCTGCTATGGACACATTCATTCCCTGAACAAAGATTTATTGAACGTCTGTGTTCCAGGCACCGGACAAGGTGCTGAGGCCACTGGCCATGGCCCCTACCCTCAAGGCCATGGCTCAGCCTGGCCCTCTTCTGGCTATGGCTCTGCCCTCCCTCCTCCATAATTCCAGCTTGGACAGGTGAATACCTACAGGAAGCACACTCAAGGGCCCCCTTTCACCCCTCATCTTTTGTTTTCAAAGGTTCAGAAAACAGAAAAGGGGGATTCTGAAGTGGCCAGTGTATTAAATTCCTTGTAGCCCATTCATTGCCTGACTTCCTCTTCTGCCCACGGCCCACAGAAGTCCTTACAATCGTGATGTGATGGTTTTCTGTGGCACCCATCCTACCACATGGCTTCCCTGGAAACCCATTTTTCATTTTTTTTCTGGAGCCCGAGAGCATGGGGACTTTTTCTGTGTGATGTGTGGCTTAGGCTGCCAACATCTAGAGGGGGTGCCTTTTCCTGATTCACATGAAGGCCAATATAGGTATCACTCCTGGTTTGGCAAGGGCAGTGAGTCAGACCTCTTGCCTGGCCAGGCCCTCTCTGAGGCTAGCTCTGTATCCAAGACCATCCTCATTCCTTCTGGACATGACCATGGGTCGTTCCCAGCATTCCCTTCTTTTTCTACCATGGGGTGTGTGTGTGTGTGTGTGTGTGTGTGTGTGTGCGTGTGCGTGTGTGTGCGTGCGTGCGTGCGTGCGTGCGTGTGTGTGTGTGTGTGTGTGTGTGTGTGTGTGTGTGTTTCGTCCCTGCTCTGCCTTCTACCCATTCTACTGTAGCTCCTGGCACCACCTGGGGACCTGGAAAAGCTAAGCCTGGGGACAAGGCCTGGAATCAGGAACCAATAGGCACCCATCTCATTGGCATTTTTTAAACCTCATTTAGGGTGAGGGGCAGTTTTCAGAGTCAGACTGATATTTTTCTTGACTCACGTTTCAATGGAACATCTTGATTCTGCAACATGCTTGCAGAGATGGACACAGACCATGGAGAATTCAAGTCCTGGCATCACCAGGACCTGGTTACTTCCAGATGCCAGGAAGCACCATAGGGAGGGGGGAGGGGTTGGGGATCTGGGATACATTCTGGGGTAGAGAATCACAGAAGCTCACTCATGTCTATTTGTAATCCAAGTCTATAGATGGTGGTTCTTGGAAGGAGGAAAGGAGACTTACTGGATAAGAAGTACTGTGTGAATGATAAAGAGGCTGAGCAGGTTTTGCCAGACGTTGCTAATTAATTCTCTCACTGCTTATTTTATAGATGCTAAAAGTTAGGGAGAGATGTGTTAATCAGCTTCGAGGCCCCTGAGCCAAACATGACCAATCTGAGAAATCCAGGTGACTTCATGCTTTTCCATGTCTCAGACCTGCACTAGAGAATATTTCTGGGCCTGAAGAATCCTTCTCTAGGTCTGATTGGAGAGACAGTGGAGGGTGTTAGAAAGAGATGGAGCTCAGAGTCAAACAGACTTGAGGTTGAATCTCAGCTCTGTCTTTTACTCATGGGGTAAGTGTGACTAAAATGTTGTAAATTCTGAGCCTGTTTCCCCACCTGCAGATGGGAAAGATCTCATTTGTAATGCAGGGCTGATGGGAAGATGGGTGAGATATGCTAGGGGCTCTCAACGAATGTTGAACTGAAGCTGGATTGAAAAACATGTCTTTTACTTTCCAGAGAAGATCTGTTCTCTCTCTGTCTCTTGCTAACAACTAAGATGTCAGCAGTGCTATGATAATAAAAACAGAAGCCAAGAAAACGTTGGTATGGCTCTTCATGGAAGTAGAGTTTATAAAAATGAATATATTGGAGAGACCAAAGAAAGGTAAATGACTTTGAATGGAGGAAGGATGGCTGGAGATCTGTCTTCTCTGGTCTTAAGGCTGGTTCTGGGATCAAAGAATGAAGAATATCAGATCAGATGGAAAAACAGAGGTCAAGAGAGGGGAAGCCCTTTCCCAGGGTCACACAGCTGGTCGGGGAATAGGAGAGGCAGTGTCCAGTGACTGCATTCCTGGGCCAGGTATTTATCATTGCCCTGTGTTTTGTCACCCTATGCCCCCTCAGGGGGGCGGACACTTTGGAAAGACAAAAGTCACCCTGGCACTCACTACCCCATGCTCCCTGCTTCTGATTTCTCTGAGAGAAGCTGGAGCCCTCCCATCTGTCCTTTCCCCGCTGCCAGCAACTAGTTTGTTTCCTGTGCTGATGCCTTTGGGGATTTCCAGATAATGTCCCTGGTCCGGGCGGAGCCGTGCAGAGAATCCTTGCACTTGCATTCCCATCCTCATGGAGTTTGGTCTCTCACCTTCATGGGCTGCCGATGGGAAAGGCAACTGGTGTGGCCTCTTTGGAGCACAGTCTGGCACCAAGAACCAAGAGCCTCAAAATACACTTTAACCAGCAATCTCACTTCTAGAAATCTAGTCCAAAGAAATACTTAAGCAATGGGGTCCATGGCTGCATTGTTTATAATTACACACACAAAGAGGATTCATCTAAATGTCTATCATGAATAGATTGCTTAAATTTATGGTGTACTCAAACAGTGGACTACTGAGTGGCCATATAATGGCTTGAGTTAGTCTCTATTTAATGATATGGAGAGGTTCCCATGATGCACTTCTGAGTAGCAGAAACCAGTTTGTTTTTTAAAAAAATGATACGAATATTTATATGGATGCTTAGAGGGCAGTTTTAATACCTATATACCAAAACATCTCTGGTTTGTGAGATTTTAGGTGATTTTAATTTTGACCAGTATATTCTGGAAAATGAAATTTCACAATGGTGACACATTAGTTTTACAATCAGATAACAGAACAATGGTGGGAAAGTAAGGACTCAGCGGATCCCCTGGATTTGGGTGTGCAGCATTGTGGGAAGGCAGCAGTAGACTGCCTTCTTTGGCTCATCTTTGGCTCCTGGTCAAGCAGGGAAACTCTTGTGTCCTGTGGTGGGTTCCCTGGGAGCCCCTATTGCCCATCTATCCTGCTCCTGAGGACCTGAGCTGGATTTCCTCTGTCTCTGAGGGACCTACTCTGGGTGGGAACTGCTGACTTGCCACAGGGGATGTAGGAGGGGGTGTTCTCATTATGGGCTGTGGGTAGGGTGGGTTTCCTCTGCTTCTCTTCTAAATAGATGAGACAGATTTGCACCTGGGGGGGTTGCCAAAAAGAGTAACCTCTGAGAAACCAGGATGCAGTGGACCCTGTCCCAGCCCAAAAATAACTAGGGTGCTGTGGATCGGCATAGAGCTGGCCAGGCTTGGAGGGATACGGTCTGGAACTGGGTTAGCCAACACCAGTGGGAATAGCAATTGGAGGGAAGGAAAAGTGTTGCCAAGAGAAACTTGGGTCCTGAATGCTGGGCTCTGGACACAGCCCAGTGATTGGATGAGGCCAGAAGAGACTTGGTGGGCTCTCATGGGGGTGGGGAAGAAACTCTGCACCCAGAGTGAAAAGATCTGAGTGGAATCCTCAGTCATCCATGCTGTCTTAGGCAAGTCAAATGACCTCAGAGCCCACATCTTCAGACCTATGAAACTGGGTATTCCTACAATCCCTTGCCACAATGGTGATTGTAGGGTAAGAGTGTATGACAACTATGGATGTAAAGGTAATGGACTGGCATCTTAGGAAGTCAGCATACAGAAAAGCAAAAAGTCACATTTAGAAAGTCAGAGAGCCCTTAAATGCCATCTCTCAGTAACTCCATCTTAGCCAGGTCTTCCTTTAGCATGGGGACGGATCACCATTTCTTCACTGGGCAGCCCCAGGTGGAGCAGCTGGGTTGTTTCTGGAGAGGAGGGGAGGGCACAACCTAAGACAGTCACATGCCATATCTCTGAACCCCATAGTCATATAGGGACTGAGACAACAGATCCCTGGCTGAAGCCTACTTGGGAATCAGAGGTGGGAGAAACTGGCCAGACATTTTAAAATTGAGGGAAAAAATATATATTTGTAGTAAAATATACATCGGTTTATGCCAATCAGAATCATCACCAAGTTCAGCTTGGTTAGAGGTGTATGTGTATAGTGCAAGTTCCCTGTACACATATTATAGAAGGAGGTTACTTTTAGTAGTTGAATAGGTTATTATTATGGCCCTCTTCACAAGAAACCTTCTGGTCTGTTTCCTCTCCTTTCGATGTCATTCTTTTGCTTCAAGACCAAGTGTTTCAGGCAAATGCCTTTGACACTGAGCAAAGAGATGGGGAAGGCAGTTTGCATTCACTCTGACCCAAAGGGATGCTGCCAACCTGTGCAGCATACTACAACTGCCCATAGCAAGCAGAGAGCTTTTATAAGTAGAAAGGGGAAGGCAGGGGCAGGAAGGAACCTTGTTTGGGGTGGTGGCCTTAACCACTGACTTTGTAACAGAAAAGACTGGGCTCCTCTTGGCCTTGCCTGTCCTGGGGTGTGTACTCAAACCTTGTAAAAACTTTGAAATAGCAGGCCGAGTCCAACAAGGTAGAAGAGGCACAGGACTCAGGCAGTACGATATCTTTCAGACTTGATTACTGGCTGGCTTAGGTCGGATAGGGACGGGGCTGTGGGTGGGAGGATGGGGGGAGGTAGGACTGAGTTGTAGGACCTGAGAAACGGTGCCCTATGCTCCTTAGTTATGCTCAGTGTGAGGCTTAAGTGTCTGCAGAGTAACCAGCTTATGAGTAGGAAGGGTCTGCTGACTTGGATTCAGTTAATATTAAGATGGGTTTAAAAAGTGGTGAGAACGTCTAGATCCAGAGGAAATAATCAGGTAAGTATGCTAAGATGTGTGCATGTATATGAATATGTGTTTATATATGTATATAAACATTTACATATATATACGTGTATATATACACAAATGTAAACACACAAGGATGTTTATCACAGAATTGTTTATAAAAGTGCTGTATCTACAAAACTGAAAACAATACAGCTCTTCAAAGGGATGAGGCAGAGCCAGATGGACTGGTATATCAGGGCTGGAAAAGACCCCAGATCACCAGCAAGTGTGTTCTGTATGACGCTATTATTGAGGGGGCGGGGGGGAGGAAACCTCTATCCACAGGCTTATATGAGGAAAAAGACTGAAGGTAACATCTAAGTATGAAGCATAGTTACAACTGGGTAGTGGGAGTTCAGGTTATTTTAAAAATTATCTTATAGTTTTCTTTCTGTTTACCTCTTTTTTTCCCCAAATTTTCTTCAGTAAAGTTGTATTACTTACGTAAGAAAGAAATAATACAAGAAAATAAAAAGCATGGAGAAAGCCCCAGAAAACTTGCAGGTAGTGTGTAGACCAGGAGCTACAGAGGAAAAACAGATACCTTGATCTCATTTTGTCCAATTCCAGCTATGAGGTCTTGGGAAATTTCAGTGTCCCTACTGTACAGATGACAGGCAATTGTAATTTGTAATTTGCAGATGTAATTTTTTTTAAACTGTATACTCAGTACACGTCATCTTATTAATTACTCTCTTCTCTGAACTCCCTGGCATTTTAGATAGTACATTTTAGCTGGAATACAATTTACTGTGCATCTTCAGATTCCCCAAACATGTACTAAGCACCAGGGTGTCCACCATTTAGCCCCAAGCTCGCCACCCAGAAGGCCCGTGAATGAGTGAGTGAATGAAGGCAGGCACGGAGCCTGGTCTCTTCATGTCTGCTCTCCAACTCGTCCCCATGAAGGCCCCTCTTACTCCACTTGAGGAAACCTAGAGGTGGAGATGGGATTTGAATGCGGAGCTCTGGCTACCGAGGCAGTGTTCCCAACCCCAGCAGAAGGTAGAGGGCTGGAACCCAGGATACCTCCAAGCTCTCCTCCTCTGAGCATTGGGACATTCTCTTGGGATGCAGCGGCTTTGCTGATCATGATCCTTGCAAGGATCCTTACAAGGGCCCACTCTGAAATTAAAAATCCCTAAGTGAATAAACCTCCAGATTTCCTGCTCTTTCCTTCCTAGTCCTGAAAGTGAGGCCAGGAGAGATGAGCTTTTGCCAGGAATTCAGCAAGTGAGTTTGCATGGAGCATCAGCTTCTCCACATTGCTAGGTGTTAGCTTACCCCCATCCGGCACCAGCAGCGAAAGCAGAGTCAGGCATGGCTGAGAGCAAAGCTCCGGGTTTAAACACGTGAATTCATCTGGGGCTGGACAGCTGCACAGCTCAGGCAGGGCAGAATCTACCGCCCTGCCCTATTTCCTTGAAATCCATACAGGGACACAGTTCCAAGTAGCTGGTGCCAGGCCCTGCAAGCTCCTACTTATAAAAAATGGACTTTAAAACACGTGCAGATACATGCCTCCTCTCATGCCTCTGGACTTCTCTAGGTGTCAGCATGAATCTCATGGGAGCCTAAAGTGACCCTGAGAGGTGGGCAGGGAAGGGGCAGTGACGACTACAGTTAATTCCCTTTGCTTTCACTCCAGCCCTCTCTCCACTCCATCGTCCATAAAGCAGCCAGAGTGACCTTTTAAAAATGTCATTCAGATCTTGCTAATGCCCTGCTTAAAGGCTTCCATTGGCTTCCCAACTCCTTAATGAGTTCTAGAAGGCTCTATGGGATCTGGCCTCTATCTCCCCTTGCCTTGCTGTGGCTACGCTGGCCTTCTGGCTGTTCCCTGAATGCTCTGGGCTCCAAATTTGTCCCTGTCTCATGGCCTTTGAACTTGCTGTCCCCTCTTCCTGGAATACAGTGTCCACAGATTTTCACTGGCTGGCTTCTTCTCATCATGAAAGTGTCAACGTGGATGTTACCTTCCCAGAGGCCTGCCCGCCCTATCTTATAATACCCACCATCCCTATTCTCTATCTCCTTTTCTCCTAGCACCTGACATCTTACTGGGTATTTGTTTATTGTTCTGTCTGTCTCCTCCACTGTTATTTAAGCACCAAGACAGCAGAGACCTCATTTGTCTGGTTCACTCCTGGGAACATACCTGCAACCCTGATATTTGTTAAATGCAGGAATGAATGGCCTTTTGATAGACAAGGAAATTGAGGCTCAGACAAGTGAAGAGTCTTGCCCCAGTTTACACAGCTAGCAAGGGGCAAGGCCGGACTCCAACTTAACTCCTGTGCTCCAGCCTGGAGTGGGCGAAACTCAAAAAGGAGAGTTCTTACAGGGCCACTTAGGAACAGACAGCCTCTCAGGACAACATTCTTTTCTGTTGACGCGAGGCAGCAGATCTTTCAGAGACATAAGCCTCTGGGAGATCCTGCCATCTGTTGGCTGCTGCGTTAGAGCCTCAGAAGAAGGTCAGCAATCCAGCCACTTGCCGACTGGTGTGCACCCAGGAAGGGAGGACCAGGATTTAAAGAAGCCTCTCCTGCCTGTTTAGATGAACTTTCCAGACCACAGGCAGGGCCGTATGGACTCACAGATTTTTAAGGGCCATTATGCAGTATCTTTGCTTCCCGGTTGGGGAAACAGGCCCAGGGATGGGATTGACTTGCCCGTGGCTACCCTGTGGTTAGTGGTCCAGGTGGCTGGCACCGTGGTTTCGCAGCTTAGCCGGGACTTCTTGTCTACCCACCACAGACTCGCCAGCCTGGTCCTGGGAGACAGACTGCATCACCCCTCACACGCATTGCTTCCATGTGTTTGGCTCACTAGCATGCTGCATTGAGCCTTTCCAGATTCACTGCTGGGGCCAGCAGAGGGGAGTGGTATGAGGGCCGAAGAGTCCACTGGCCAAGCTGTGGGAGATAGTCACGTGAGGAAATGCACACTCTTCCTATCTTACTAGGATTCCCATGAAGGGGGAGAGCAGGACAAAAACAAGGGTCTTGGGGGACCAATCATTCCTTACCTGCCCACTACCCCAGAGGTAGCCTTGGGGGGTAAGTAGAGACCACTGGCTGGCTCTCTATAGTGGACTTGAACTTGGCACAAGGGACCAGCTGAAACTGGCACCATTTCCACGTGCCAGAGCGTACTGCTGAGTAGGGGCAGGGATAAAAAAGCAATCGCGAAATTCAGCTCAGTGCTCCTCAGCAGGCCCCGTGCCCACCACTGCTAACTCTAGTCCCAAGCCAGAGACGCAGGACTTGTGCTGAACATTAAAACTGGTGCCCTCTTCGATCTGGACCTTCCTTTCTTGATCTTGCCTGGTGGTTCAAAGAATTGCCCCCAGCATACTATTCCTGGTGGTGCTGAAAGAATACCAGTAATTGTTACCAAACAGCAGATGGAGTGTGGAGACATGTTCCCTTTGCCCAGCTGGCTCCCAACTGGCACTTCATTACAGCAGAGACAGGGGTCAGGGGCACCCTTGGCATTTCTTGTACCCACATCCGGGCATGCCGCTTGACCTGGGGATCGATGGGTGTTAGATGCTCCATCTAGCCAGTGTCCCCTCAACAGCAGGGCCAACCACCTCCTGTTTCGTGAAAAATGGGCCCGGTTTCCATCAGACCCTAATTGGACTGCATCTGGCCTTTCCTCTACCATGGCCTCCCCACAGAATGCTGGCTGCTGGCCGGTCCCTCGTCCGGCCAGAACAATGCTGGGCTCTGGCCGCTGACCTTGGCCTGAGCAGGCCTGCCAACTTCATGGCTCTCAGTCCTCACTCTGCACAGCAAGGCTGGCTTCCCACACGCACAGTTTCTGTGCAAGGAAGGTTTGGGGGCTACCCACACACTCTGACAGACCACTTTGGGCCCATCCAAACTCTGCCAGCCCCCCCCCCCCCCCCGTAGAAAGGGACTAAGATGTGACCCTGAAGGACTTAATTACTCATTAGCATTTCTAGCAATGCTTCCTCCCCCTGCCTCCTGCTGGGCCTCTCTGCACTGCTCGGGGCTGTTCATTCCACTTGGACTGACACCAGTTAATGTCCCTTGCTTCAACCTGACCTGAAATCACAATGCCCCTAACAAGAGTAAGTGGGGCAGCCGACGTTTCACAAGGGGAAGGTTGGCAGCTAGGCTGTGGGCTTGCAATGCCCCATATGGGTCCCAGCTAGTATTCTGCATTTTTTTCTCTCTTCTTGCAACTGCTTCATTCTTTCTCCTACTGTCCTCCAGCCTCTTCACCACCTTGGGAAAGGGGGCCTCTCATGAAATAATAATCACCACCACTGTTTATTGAGGTTGCTGCTTGCCAGGCACTGTGCAAAGTTCCTTACGTTCAGTGTCTCACTTCATCCTGACAACCTGACAAGGCTGAGAGGGGTTAAATGATTTGCCCAAGAGTCTGCAGCTTGTAGAAGTTGGAGCTGAGATTCAACCTTAGGTTCTTTGGTGCTCAAGTCCTCACATTCTTGACCACTGCATGACGTGTCCTTCTTTCACAGAAAATGTAGCTTCTGCTAAACCCTGGAACAGACCCTTAGGAAGCTGCCTTTGACCTTTCTTATTGGGTCCCCTCTGCAGCGATCATGCACAGGCAGTTCGCAGTTTGGAACAGATATGCAAATTAAAGAAATCCCCAATGGAAAATACCAGAGGGATCTGCAAGCCTCCCGCACCAGTTGTGTGTTTGCCCTCCCGAGGGCCTGGAATCCCACAGCCATTTCCTGTACCCCAGCCTCGAGAGCCAGTCACATGGAGCGGAGTGTATCTGGCCTTGCACTTCTTGGTGGCCTCTGCTTCTCAGAGTGGATTCTGCAAGGTGTTTCCTGTAGATCTTGCTGACGGTCTTTGCTGGCACGCAAAATCCGCCCAGAACATCACGATCTGTTGGCCTCAGCCTGGGCCGGGCTTTGTTTTTGTTTGGTCTTAAAAAAGAAAAACCTCCCTCGTCCCCCGCCTCAACCAGGGGCATGAGAGCAGAAGGGAGGAGGATGGAGATGAAGGTAAAAATATTGACAGAGTGAAAAATATTGAATATTCCTTCTGTTTCAAAAGTAGAAAACCTCTGGGGCTGGGATGCAGCTTGGCTGGGTTCAGGTTGGACTGAGGTTGAAGTTGAGATCAAGGTGGCAGTTTGGCCTTTATGCCTCAAAGTACGCCCTTCAGGGAGGGGTGGGGGTCCCAGGTTGGGTAGAAGAGAGGCTCCCTCTTATTTTAAGAAGAGCTTTTCTGAACAGCTCAAGGAGTATCTGAAATAAGCTATCCAGGGAGGGTGGGGGTGGATTGTGCCCCATCCTACTCTATAGGAGAGTTGAAGGGACCCAGAGGAGAGGTGAGTTAAAGTTACTTAGAACATTGGAGTGGGCTGGAGGATCTGCATGTCTATTAGATCACTGTCTTAGCTATTGTCAAACTAAATCAGCAGGGCAAGGGTGGCTGAATTTTATCTTCATGGATGTGGCATTATCCCCAGTTAGTACACGTGAGGTCATTAGAGCATAGTCCCCATGGAGATGCCATCCTGGAGACATTTTCATTACCTTGTATGTTAATATACAATTGGGAGATTAAAGGCAGAAGACTTCTTCTCAGCATTTTTTATAATTCCTCTGCAGGAAAGATATGGGCACATTCAGAGCAGGAGGCCCTACCTGGCACTAATGTACAGTGCTCCCATAATGACTTTAACCACTGAAATTATCCCAGGTTTGTTTACATTCTTGGAAATAAACTCTTTGCTGGACTGTCGGCCTGGAAAATAGTATGTTACTACAAAAAGTAAGACAATGGCTCATAAAGAAAACAGCTTGGTGAGGGTGACTCAAACTGTGCAGTTGATGGACCAAGTGGGTGACTTAGGAGCCAATTCTGTCCATGCTGCTATCCCCAGTTTTGGCAACTTCAGATCATCCAGACAGATAACAGGCCAAGAAGGACTTTTCAGACAAGGCCAGAAGAGTCACCTGAAGCATCCTAATTACTTACTCAAGTTTGATCAACTCTTCAGAAATGTGATTCTAGACCCAGTAAATAGGGAGAACATGTGATGTCCTGGCTCATTACCAATGGAGAGAATAGGACCCAGGAGAAATGTATAAATTAGAGATATAAGGTGATGGTAAAATAACCTTAGCTCCTTAGGCTGTGAGGAACCCTAGAATACATCCAGTCCAACCCCTTTATTTTGCAGAATAGAAAACTAGTAGGGCTCTGAGAAGAAAGTAATTTGTCAAACTTGCATAGCAAATTAGTGGAAGAACCATAAAGAGAATCTGGCTCCCAACTCCTGGCCCAGGGCTCTTGCTACTACTCAATACTTTCTATGTAATAAGACTCCCCCCACCCCAAATTTCTTTACTTCCACACCCAAAAAAGTACAGTTATTCAGTGGAATAGGTAGAGTTACTTATTAAATCATGTCAAAGTTCGGAGACAGAATCTGTTTTGAAAACACTAGGGGTTTTTAATGGATGGTGGTGAAGTTTTAGACTTCATTACCAGCAGTAAAAGCATCCAGAGTGGGGAGGGTGAAGTCTCTCTCAACTTTGTACACTCATCAGCAGCCCTTGAGAAATCTGCATCCACCCTCCACCAACACAAGTAGGGAGCTAAAGGCCCTACGTGAGACAGAGAAGGAGACTTGGAATCATGTGGAGAAAGGCCATCAAAATCTATGAAAATCCTTATCTTGGAGACGATGTAGGGCACATGACCACGTCCTTCAGATATCTTGTTTTTTGTAAGCCTAAGGTGTTAGCTAGTTGGAGGAAGCCATAGGGAGGCAGCACAAAGAAGAATTTTAGAAGAGTCAAGAAATGGCTCAACATGGAACAGGCTGACCTAGGTCAGAGATGTTGCATAGTTGCCAGACTAACCCTGGGATGATAGGACTGTAGAAGAAATTCGAAGGAGGTTCCATTGAGTGACTGTGAAGGTCCCACCCAACCTAGAATTTGTGGCCTGAGAAATGTGCCTGTCCCCCTACACTGTGGTCACACATGTGCTTTTGGAAGGGAGGTATGACCCAGTGGTGGAAAGCAGCGGCTCCAGAGTCAGGCTGCCTGGGCTGGCATGCTGGGTCCACCGCTTCCTACTTAGATGACCTTGGGAAAGTCACTTACCCACTACGAGCCTCAGTTTCTACAAGATGGGGCTAATGACAGCACTTACTTTACAGGGTCTTAATGAAGCTCAAGTGGGATAATCCAAGCACTGAGCACGGAATGTGTACAGTAAGTGCTTGATGGATGATGGCACCTATTGTAAGTACTGATGGTACTATAATTCGTGTTATAATGGATGACAGCAGCATTCTCACCAATAGGGAAAGCTGACCATTCTTCTGCTTTGTATGGCAGTGTCTGGCCAGACGTCGTCATCTCTGATACTCCCATTACTTATTCCCCAAAAGCGCTGGCGTATCAAGGAAAACGGGTCCCTATTTGCTCTGTGACATTCTAGCCAGCAACATCTATGGGCATTGGTTGGAGGTGTGCTTTAGAGACTATCTCAGCCAACCTTTTAGTATGAGCCGCCCACGGACAGACAGGGTAAGCAGCTCTGGGCATCATGTCATGACTGCAAAGCGCTGCCAGATGTGCAGTAGAGGTGGTGGGAGGTCACCTGTACCGGGGGTGCTCCGTGGCCACCCAGCATCCAGCAACAGTGCTAGCTGTGACCTAGCACATGCACTGTTTATCGGGCCAGCCCTCCTTCAGAGAATGCAGCCAGACAGATGATCTGTCAGGAGAGGTGCACTCTGGGTGGTCCACAGAACCAGAAAACACGACTGGGTCTGGTCCGGTGCAGGGTGCCATTCCGGCGGCTGGATAGGGACCTGCACAAGATCTGGAAAGTGCCTGTGGAGTTATCCATGTTCCTAACACTCATTGGTACCATTTGCCATAGGCAACTCTGCTGGGAGGGAATGAGCCTGCATGTTGGGAAGTGATGGTGGTGGGGGGAGGGTAGGAAGAGAGGGATTTGGGTTTATTCTGGAAAACCTTTGCCAGGTGGCTTCTGTTTTTATTACTTTCCACCCTCACAACTATGCTATTCACCTTTCTTCAGAATGAGGAAACCAAGGCTTGAAGAGTTACATCTCTTACCCAGCTGGGAAGAGTCAGTGGGCAGGGTTAAGAAGTCCCTTCTCCAGGACACCCATAAGCCTGCGTACGGCAAGTGTAAGGGTATCAGGACAGGACTGGGGGGCGGGGGTGGTCAGGGGGCTAAGGACCTGGGCACAGAGAAGCAACATCATTGTCTATAGACCCAGTTTGTGGGTGGTCCTGAGAAGGCCCGCATTCAAGCTCCTGTCACCCAGAGAACCTGACATTTGCTTGGGATGGAATGAGCTAACGGGCCTCCTCTGCTTCTCGTCAGCCTTCTCTCCAGGCTTCTCTAAAGCCTCTCCAGGGTCTTCATGGTCCCTGAGCCATGTGACTCTGACACTCCAGACTCAGTTTCACCTCTGTGCCCTTGCTCATGCTGTTCCCCCTGCCTGGAACACCCTCCTTCTTTTTCCATGATCAAAACCAATGTATTCTTGGCCAGCTCCTGGCAGAGGAATTGGCTTTGGAAAGTTACAGCTAGTTACACAGGTGGAATGGCTGCACAGTAGAGGAAGGTTAGAGGAAGGTTAATGGGAGACTCTCAGGGAGCCGGGAATAGATGCAAGTGCCTATTCACCCAGCAACTGTTTACTGAGCACCTACTATGTTCCAGGCACTGTGTGAGATGTTGGGGATAGAATGGTGAGCAAAACAAGGCATGATCCCAGCACAATTTAGTGCGTGTGTGTGGGGGGGGGGAGGAGGGGAATGATACATTATTCAAATGAATGCACAAACATATGGGGACTATGATAAGGTATAACAGGAGTCCTGTTCTAGTCTGATGTCGGGGGAGGGGTCAAGGAAAGCTTCCTCCAAGGAAGTGTCCTTTGAGTTGTAATATAAAAGATGGATAGGAGTTCTAGATAAAGGGAAGCAGAAGGTCTTAGGCGGAGGGAACGACATGTACAAAGGCCCCCGAGGCCTTGCAGCTGAGCAGGATTAGACCAGGGCTGCGGTAAGTTGTCCAGAAAAGTTTGCTTGCTCCTCCACCCTCCCACCCCCGTCTCCGTGGTCCTCAGGCTGGTGCTCCCCTCCCCCAAACCACGAAGCTTTAGGCTGATTACTGGACTTCTCTGTTTTGGGAAGTTAACCCCACCTCGAAGTTCTCAGCATCTTGGTTTATAGGAGTCCTTCTCTGATAATTCAGCCTTAAGAATTTTCCTTTGCTCTGAATTTCTGATGCATTCAACTTCCTGGCTGAATGTTCAGGTTTGTGCAATGTCAAGTTGTAGGAAGATGAGTGAGCTTTGCTGTCAGGTGTATGTGGATTTGATTCCTAGCCGTGTAACCTCTGACATGTTTCTTCTCTCTCCTGAGTCATGTTTTCTTTATTGACCCAATGGAAATCATGCTACATATCTTAGAAGTTAGTTTTAAGGATTAGATATAACATTTGTAAGGTTTTGTTTCCTACGTGTTTCCACCACCTGACACCGTGCCTGGCACGTGGAGTCACTCAAGAGTTACTTATTGAATGAACAAGAGGTTCAGGCACTATGGATTGTATTCAGAAGGTGTTCAAAGGGTAGGTGGTCTTCTTTACTACTGACACCATCACCCAGTCATGCTGTTAGGCCAGGGCAGGTTGTTCAAAAATACCAAGGATTGACTTTATAAAATTCTGCCATTACTCACTTTGATCAAAGAGGGCAGCAGTTAGCATTCTTTACTTACTTATTTTCTTTAAAATGGAGATTGGCCTTCTTTAAAAGGCACTTAGATCTTATATCCAGCCATTCCTCCACACCCTCAGTGCTAGCTATCCCTGATAACTGGCTTGGAGCTTGAAAACCTGTAGTCTGGCTTTGTTTTTTTTCATACCTGTCTTGGTCTGAGTGCCCACTACCTGGGTACCGTGGTTGTGAGCTGGCAGGGAGGTTCCGAGTGAGCTGTGACGACGGGAAAGCACCTGCTTTCAATGGGACCCTCCAAGCTACGTCCATTTGGTATCCACAGTCTTTCTGGCTGAAGTTAGGGAAGTTGAAGAGAGGAGGGAGAAGCCTTGACTGTTTTACAAGCTACCCAAAGGGTAAGTTATAAACGTACCAGGGTCTTCTTGGTATGTGTACTGTATAATCCCCAGAGACGGAGCAGAGAGCAGACACTGCTGCTTGTTCAAAACACAACAAAGTCTCCCGTCCTTGATGCATTTTGGGAACAGATTCACTGTCTGTCTGCAAAGACCCATCTGCAGGTCTGGTGTGCAAACAATGGAAGTCCCTTGGCTTAATGGCCCCTTGGCTTTGTGTTCCTGGACCTATCCTGGAGGCCCTCAGCTCTCCTAGCAAACAAATCCCAATTAGCAGAAAAGTAAAATCAATGCTATAGACGACTCCTGAGATGTTGCCAGCTGTTCTGGTCTCACAAAATGACCTGACCTGAAAGCTCTAAGTTCTGAGAACCATTCGTCGGCGTGGTATTTTTCTGGGCACTGCTTCAAAGGGGCCGTGGTTGAAGACCAGGATGCTATTCTGGTGGCCTCTTGTGTGGGATAAAGTTTCCCATGGGCCCCCGGGGAGGGCTGGAACTCTCGGAGGGGGGTGTTCTGGGCACCCCTCACCCACATGCCTGCATGACAGTGAGCAGGTTGGCACCTCTGAACTGAGTGGGGTGGAACCTTCCAGAGGCTGACACGCACTCTGGATTCTGGGACACACTGGAGCTGAGCCAGACAAAACACACAAGGAAAACTGCTGGAAGAGGTTAATGGGCTTGAGAGGAGGGTGTGGGGGAGACTGATTCATTAAATCCTAACTTTGAAGATCATAAATAGGATGTGAACTGGAATGGGATCACTGGTGAGTCTGATGCCAAGTGGGGCAAACAAGGCCTGGTCTTGTTTCTAAGGGTTTCTTGAGGCCCTGGGCACCCACCCATTTGGGCACATGTTATCCTCAGGGCTGCTGGTAGGGACAGTGATAAGTCTTCATCACTGCCCTCAAAGAGTGGAAACCCCCCTGAGAAATAACATTGTCACACGTTGGAGCAAGACCCTCCCCCACAAGCCAAGCATCCCTGCCTACCTCTTGGCTTCCACCGTCCCCTGCCCCTTGTTGCACACTCTGCTTTCTGTCACTGTAACGACGGGTTAGGCTCTCCCACCTCCAGGCCTTTGCCTCTGGTCCCTCCTCTACCTGAAGGCCTTTTGCTTCTCTTTTTCTTGGCTAACTTATGGTGATTTCTCAGATCCCAGCTCAGGCAGGACGTCTCCCCCAGACATGTCCACAGTACCACCAGGGCTGGATGCAAGGCTGACTCACCTGGGGAGTGAGCACCATCTTTGAAGGGGGATGGTGTTTGTGTGATCTGGGTTTCTAGGAGGCCCCTAAGGTGACGACCCCACAGTGTTCACCGAGCATAATCAGAATCGCTTTTGCTCTGCAAAGCGTGGTCGGGAGGGGAGTGTCAGCGCCCCAAGCACAGTGTGTGCCTAGCTTGGCAGGGTGTGTCTGCTGCATGCCCCTGTGGCTCTCTGACTAGCACCACCTGGCTTCTCATCTCACAAGATAGAAATAAGCTTCCTTGAGGTAGGGACTCCCTCTACCTGCTGACTGCTGGACCCCAAGGCACAGCACAGGACCTGAGGCATGTAGTCCCTCAAACACTTCTGAATGAATAGCACGAGTGAATGAATTAATTCCAAGTACTCATGATAGAGGAGGAGGAGAAGGAGAAAGAGGAGGGAGAGGGAGAGAAGGAGGAGGAAGGAGAAGGGGTGGGTACCACTGACCTCCTTTAGGATGCTGAGCCTTGAGTTTCTCATCTGTGGGTGGAGTTTGGGTACTGACCCTCTGCAGAGACATGCTAACTGGGGTCTCCTGTAATAGGACCCCGTGACTCACCTCTCTGGATATGAATCTTCAGTATTTGGGGGTCAGGATCCCATTTTGGCTTCTCATGCTTTTCCCTGCCTCCCTCTTCTTTTCTGGGTGACCCTTAGGAGCTAGGGCTCCTGACCCCCACTCCAAGAGCCTAAACATGAAACCATCCCTGTCTCCCTTTATTGTATTACCTTTGATTCTCTCCTGCAGCATCATTAATTCCTTTAATCATTCCTTCATTCAACAAACATTCTTGGGGGACCCCTGCCACATTCTAGGCACTGCACTAGGTGCTGGAGTCCCAGATGCAGCCCCTATTGTCTAGTATCTCAGGCTAGTGAGCACCAAGGAACTGATCATTAAGAAATTAGTATGGCCTGGGATGGACAGAAAGCTTCCAGGAGGAGGTGGCATTTCAGCTGGGTGGGTCTTGCAGGAAGACAGATGTGTGTACACAGGCACAAGGAGAAAGTCATCCTCACGGAGACGAGGGGCATCAAAGGAAAGGTCAGTGTAGTGGGGGGATGCAGTGGGGGGGATGGAGGCTGTGGAGGGTAGGACTTGAGGTGGGGTCCCAGCTCAGGACAGCAGGATGTATGTCGCTGAGCTCTTCAGAGTAATCCTGTTGATGCTGGGAAACCAGGGAGGCTTAGGTGGGGATGTGTGTGGATTGTTGCTCCTATTTGTTCTTGGGAGAATGTGGGGGGTTATGGGAGAAGAACCACCTTTCCCACTTTCTGTGCTCTGGGGTATTGACACTCCCCTGCTGACCATAGTCTGCAGAGCAAAAGCCTCTGTGACTCTAACCATGCTTGGTGAACACTTTGCGGCAGTTGCCTTACTGGCCTCCTAGAAACCCAGATCACACAAACACCATATCTCTTCAAAGTTGGTCATCGGCCCCAGGTGAGTCAGACCTGAATCCAAGAACCAGCCAGCCCTGGGACTTGGCCCTGTCCTAGGCCAAATGATCCTTATCTTTCCCCCAAATTGGCTGTGGCCACTGGAAGAAATTGAGAGTAGCTGACTTTCTAAGTAGTTGGGTTAGAAATGAAATGTATTAATCCCAAGTCTAGGCATGTGCCCAGGTAGTGACTCTTAAATTTTGTCTTTTAAAAGTTTAAAATTGAGGTCACCACTTAAAACATGAAAGCAGGAGCGAGATGTAGATTTTGTTTGTGTTCCCTTTTAAATCATTTCAAAGTTCTAGGCAACTTGACCTTTCTGGGCCTGTGTTCCCTTTCCTCCCTTCTCTGGCCCCTTCATTTCACATACAACAGATGTCAGAGGGGGCCCTTGTGTGTTTCCTGGCCTGCTCAAGCAGAAATCCAGTGCCTACAAGGTGAGGAGAGCTAGGATGCTTCCAGGCCCCTCCTCCCCTTTGCCAGGAGTCCCAGGACAGGGCATCCCTAGGGCAGTCTTGCCTGGGGGGCCCCAGCACACAGGCAGGGACTGAGAAACAAGAGTCCCTGTGCAGAAAGAAGTTTTAATATCCTCTGGGTTTTAATAGCTTTCTCTGAGATGGAAACTTGGGTTGAAATGATTTGCAGCTCTCCAGATTTTTCTGACTGTGTGTGTGTATTCGGGTTTATTTTTAGCTGCAGGGGTTCATTTCTTGCCAAAAAACCTGCTTAAATAAAACAAAAATTAATATTTTTACTTAATGGAAAGATTTAGTCAGGAGAGGCTTTGAACTGGAGACTCCCTATCTTGATTGGGAGTGCATCTTAAGGGTCTGACTGTGGCTTTGACATCAACAAAAAGATCCTTTGAAACTGACAGAGAGAAGTGCCCTCAGGGGACCAGAGGAGGATGCAGGAAGAGCCTACTGGTGAGACTTCTCTGAGGAGCATTCTTCCTCACACAGGCTGGCCGCCCACCCGCACCCCTCAAGTTTTCCAGGGCCATCTTCCCGGAAAGGGGGGATTCTGCTCACTCCCAGCTGTTTTCCTTAGGCTCTCCCCACCAAGTCTGGTCCAGGTTTCTGCTTCCTCTGGATTCAGATAAAGCATATTGAGTCTCTTCTCCAGAATGGGCTAAGACCCAAATCAGCTGCCATCTCCAGGGAGCCCCTGACACCCTTCCCTGGGACAGGCTTCACCCCTCTTTGTGGCATACCAGCCGTGTTTGCCAGACTCGAATGCCATTCACCTGTTTCCTTTCCTATCTTTTGTAACTCTGGCCCGAGTTCCTTCAGGGCCTCATTTATCTCCAGGTTCCTGTGAGCCTAGTGCAATACTCAATAAATGATCATTGGACAGATGCTTATCTGACCCTAAGAACTGGGACCTGCCATTATACCCTTTCTGATGGAATAAGGCTCAGAAAGACATGGTCATTTGCCAGAACTTGCTCAGAGGACTTATTTATCTATTTTTTTTAAATTGCCCTCCACGTGGGTGGCAATTTTAGCTTCACATATTCATCAAATACATATTGGGAGCCTGTCTCTTCTGGTTGCTCGGGCTATAGCACTTATGGAACAAAGACCCTCCCCGCTCATGAGGCTTACATTCTAGTGGGGGGAGATAATCAATAAACAAACAAGGTCTGTATAATATGGCAGATGGTGGCTGGTGCTTTGAGCACAGTAAGGCTGGCCAGCGGATATAGGGAGTGCTTGGGGGAGGGATGTTGGGGGATCAGGGGAGGCACCCTGACCAGTGATATTTGAAACCAGGTAAGGGAGGGAGCCCTGTGGCTACTGAAGAAAGAGTGTTCCAGCAGGGGCAGTTGCAAAGGCAAAGGCCCAGAGAGGATGGATTGTTTGGGGTGAAGAAAAAGTAGGAAGGAGGTGGGGTGCTGGTGTGGAACGAGTTGTCATTTCTCGAGATGGGGCCGATGGGAGGCCTAGGTGTGGATGAGGGCCGTTATTAGGAGCTTGGTTTTACATGGGTTGAATCTGAGATCTCTTATTAGACTTCCAGGTATAGATGTAGACTAAATGTAGACTGTTGGATATATGAGTCAAAGGTCATGGGAGTTCTGGGTTGGAGGTTGCAAAAATGTGGGAGCTGTCAGTTGTACAGATGGTATGAACGTCACATGCTGGATATGAATAAGAGGAGGACAAAGAACCCACTGCTGACTGGACTGAGCACCATGGAGGTCATGGGTGACCTTGACGAGAGCTGCTTTGGTAGAGTGGAGGAGGGGCATTAGGTCATCATAAGAACCTTTTGAGCTTGGTCATCATCACACCCATTTAATAGGCTGGGATGGGAATGACTTGCCCAAGGTCACATACTGACAAGGCAGTGACTTCATCCAGGTCCCATGTGCTGCATGCATGGTCATTTCAGTGTATCATGGCCACTTCCATACGGGTTTTCTTGATCTGACCTTTGAGCTTCTGAGTTTTTCTAGAGGGGCTTTTGGGGTTTGGGGCGGTGATAACAAATGGGCTGGCAACCAGAAAGATTCAGTTAGGGCAGGCCCCTCAGGCCTCTGCCCTCCACCCTTAATTCCTAATGCCCTTTCCTCAAACATGGACATCATCAAAGTGCCATCAAAGTGCCCAGAGAGGCAGCAGATAACTGAGGAGGAGCTCGCAAAGGCCCCTGGAGGTGGATACTAAAGAGCCCAGCTAATGAGGCAATGCTGAATCGCAAGAATCTTTTGGGTCCCTGGTTGTCTTCCTCTGATTCGTGCATGTGAGGATCTACAAGTACTCACCATCAGCAACACGGTGGTGTATTATCTGTTTAGCTTCAGGGTTACAAAGTGCCTTTTCACATGTGCACTGTCTCATCTAATTAATCATTCTGATTAACCTCAGACTCATAGTGCTGTGAGAAACCTCATGGATCATCAGGTGTTGTGGTTTCTAAGTTTTGTTCCTAACACAAAAACCTTGCTGGGGAGCACAGGATGCTAAACAGATGATACTCTGTTATACTGCTGATAGTGATTACTTGTGGATTCTTACTACTAATCAGAGGACGTGTGTGAGTGACTGGAAAGTGGGTAGTCAAGGAGATGTGGGGATCAGTGGGGGATTATAAGGGGGCCCTCCCTCCTAGGGACAGTCCTCCTCTCTGATGCTTAGTAGCGCTGACAGTGGGGGTGGGGAGGTGCAGAAAGATTATGAACTCTTGCAATCAGTACAAATCTCATGGAAAGGTTTTGAGGCAGTTTGCTTTCTTGGGGGGCACCAATTTTTTTTCCCTCTGGGATGCAAAACTGCCCTCAGGGTATCTGATCTTCTGTTCCACAGGCGGAAAGTGGGGACAGTAACAGCCACCTCATAGGGTTGCCATGAGGACAGAGTGAGATAATGTGTACACATTGCTTGGCACATCGGAGGGGTTCAATGCATGGTAGTTGTTACCAATGCGTTCTAGTTCCTCCCCTCTTCCCTAGACTTACTGATGTGATGCAATGAAAGGCAAGGAGCTGAGGGTGAATTAGTGAGTGAGCAGCTGGAGAAGCAAGAGAGCCTGGCTCTGCCCTCCTTGCAGAGGCTAAAATGCAGGCTGTCCATGGTGCACAGGAAGTGAGGACTGCTTAGTGGCTGAGCCAGGTGGGCTGGGGGATCTCCTTTATTGTGAGTACGCTGGCCTCAGAAAGGAACTTTCCTCTGCCATCCTGTGAGGATGACAACTGGGAAATAAACATCAGGTGACCATTAGACAAGCTGGATTGCAGACATCCCTCCTTCCTGATTTCTTGAGTGTTTCCATGGGAGTGGGCATCATTTTAACACTCCCAGACCCCTCTCTTCCTTAAGTCCAGGCCTGAAAGACAGGGGAGCCCAGGGTCTAGGCTTTTGTGCCTACCTAGGTCCTGCCTGCTGCCGTCAGAACAGCACCTTCTCTGGGGTTGACAGTAATACTGATTTCTGCTTTTGGAGAAATTCATTCTGTCTGCTGGCCAGGTGTACCTTAGTTATCCTCACTGTTCTTCTAAAGACCATACCTTAAGCCAGCAAAATCATTCTACAGGGCCTTTGAGAGACAGGTATGGGGCAATGTGTGTGTGTGGTGGGGGGAGAGGTAGTATCTCACCCACTAGATGGCTGAATCAACTCCTACATCATGGAGAGGATCTGTACTGCTCTCAACAGGATGCTAAGATGGGCAGAATCTGGAGTCTTCAGTTGGTGTACATTAATCCAGTTAAGGGATCCTTGCTCCCAAACCTAGCCAAACTCAGCCTTTCAGCCCACTGGTAGGAAAGTCCAACAATCAGTTTCGAGTAGAAAGGTCTGGATTTGATTGAAGCTAGTTGGATGGGAGGTGGAAGGAGAGGGTGAGCGGCAGGGGCCAGCTCATGGGTGTTTTATCCCTCTTTGAATATTCCGATGAACAGCAGATGTGCAATTTCTGGACACACCAGTAAGCTGCACTGGAAGCAGAATCCTCCTGGCATCAAAATTGGTTTTTGTTCAAAACTGATGCTGCTTGTGGTCTACGTTACCATGGATGGGTGGGGGCAGGCAGCACACAATTATTTCTGGAAGGGAAGTGCCTTGTTTTTGCAAGCTCTTATTATTCCTCCCCCAATAAAAAAAATTATTGAAAGGAAGGAAAGATAATTCTATAGATCTATACATTTGTACCTGGATCCTAAGGTGTATGATGTATTTAAGAGGGCCCCACATACATTTATATATCTATGTGCCAATAATATAAGTATACACAGCCTCGTCAGTTTCTTCTTACATGCTTTTAAATTAAAATATTTCTTTTGACCTCCACACTCAGAAGCCCAGGAGCATAAAAGGCTCCAAGACTGAGATTCAGGCTACACCTCACTGCCACTTCTCTGACTGGTGCTAGCCATGAACTTTTAAACTTTGCCTTCCCGCTAGACTGTATGAGGTGGGAAATGGGACTTCTATGTCTTGTCGTCACCTCCAGCAGTACCCGACCCATTTTCCCAGACGCAAACCCAGTTCACGCCCACGTAGGTTTACCTGCTGGAGGACACTAGGGAGACAGCGTGGGCGCCGCTCCGCAGCATGGAGGAGAATAAAGAAAACCTGTGTCCAGCTAAGCCCGTCTGTAAAGTGGGCTTCCAGCCACATCAAGATGGTGGGAACGGCCAGACGTGCTGCCAGCTCCAAGTTTGGAACCGTTTTCTGTTGTTGCTGAACCGTGACCTCCCTGCGCCTCCCCTGTTCACTCTGGTCCCTGGGCCAGCAAACGCCTTGGGGCACCCTGACTGCCAAACAGGAAAGTACAAAATAGCACACATTTGAATTGCAGAGGAAAAACTGAAGCAAATAAAGACATATTAATTCACAGACCAAATAGGCGGATTTGGGGTTGGCCAGCAATTTTACTTTGGAAGGACTTTGCGAATCTATGTGGGAGAGCAGAATGTTATTTAATTTTAGTTCAGTTTAATGCAGTTTTGTTTTTGTAAGGAAAACACTGGTGTGGCCTCTGCACTGGGTCATCTCTGCTTTCTGGACCATGACCGTGGGGTCTTGTTTGGTAGTGGCAGGTCATTCTTGGGCTACTTATGGACGATGAGATGGGACAGGTACCTATGATGGAGTGGGTGCTCCAGGCCTAAATAACACCTTGTAAATTTGTTCTGACAAGTTAATGTGTGCTCCCCCACCTATCCCTGAAATTTTACAAGACCAGAGTATTTTGATCAGCTTACCTTTCTCCTCATCCTAAGCAGAACCCCCAAGTTTTAGCTTATAGTGCATGTTAGAAGCCTAAAGATACTCAGGATGGACACATAACAGAAGTCATGGTAGTGGTGGTAATGCTAATAACAGTGACAGCAAACACATAGGGTTTGGGATGGGCCACACACTGTCCTCACTGTTTGTGCTACTTAACCCTCACAGCAACTTTATGAGATACTGTCATAGATTAGGAAACAAAGGCACAGAGAGGCTCAGTAACTTTCCTAAGGTCACAAGGCACCAGCGCTGGGATTCAAACCCAGGCAGTCAGGCTCCAGAGACCTGGCTCTTCAATGCTATGTCATGTTGCTGCTCTACTAGTAATAAGTATATCACTTATGAGCCACGAGATGGGCACTGGGCCAAGACAATCAGAGATATTTAGGAGGAAGGAGCTCTGGGGACACAGGGGTTTGCCTGAGGCTGCATGGTTATGGTGGAACTCAAACTCACATGTGGCTTCCTGATTACAAAAACTTACTCTCTTTTCCCTCAGATGAAAAGGTTCCAAGCTCAGACCATTTCAGGGTAAGGAAGGAATTGACTCACTGTGCATGCAGAAGCTTTCAGAAGTACCCAGCTTTATAGGACAGGTCTGCTTATGATATGTTATGTCTAAATGAAGTCAAGCCATTTTTGAGCCAGGAAAGGGTAGATGTTGCTATTTAAAGGAATCCCTTTTGCTTTTTTCCTCCCAAGGCAAAGACTCACTCATTCTTTTACCTTCTGTATTAATGAAGAAGCAGAAGATGGAGCCAAATCAATTCAGGAAGAATCAATAGGAAAGTCCTGGCAGACATGCCTTCTGCCCAACAGTTAAGCTGTTACAACCTGCCTGTGGGAGTTAATGTAGAGGAAATAGTCCCTGGGGCCTCTGGGAGGATGGCTCCCTGCCAAGGATGCTGTTTCAAAGTCAGACACAGAGGTGGGGGCAGAATCTTTAGGGAACTTGGCCTGGGATCTTGCCAAGCTCTCGTTTTTACAGCAGACTTGGAAACAGCCATTTGCCTCTTCCCAAATTGAGCTGCCTCTGCTGAATTGCTAACTTTGCCACTGGGCTCCGTGTTTTGCCATCCCTGGCAAGTAAGGTTTGGAGGGGCCATTGATTCATCTGGATCCTGACTTCATGTCTGACTGGGAGAATAGGCTCCAAGCTCATCTGGGAAGAAACAGGATAGGATTCAGCTGGGGTAGGGGAGTTGGTTCCTAGTAAGGAAATTTTTAAGAGATTAGAGACAAGGAACTGAGAAACGTGGTGGGACAACCAAAATGGGGAAGGATAATGGAGCTACCAGAATAGGCAGAGGGAGGGAGGGAGGGAGGGAGGGAGGGAGGGAGGGAGGGAGGGAGTGTGTGTGTGTGTGTGTGTGTGTGTGTGTGTGTGTGTGTGTGTGTGTGTGTGTGTGTGTGTGTGTGTGTGTGTGTGTGTGTGTGTGTGTGTGTGTGTGTGTGTGTGTGTGTGTGTGTGTGTGTGTGTGTGTGTGTGTGTATAGAAAGGGTAATCTGTTTAACAAACATTTATTGAGCACCTGCTCTTTTTTGGGCTAAGTGCAACGTGAGGTAAGAAAGAGTGATAAGATCCTAGAGCTGCAAGAGTTCATTTTGTGATCCAAACATCGCTGCTATAAATGCAAAATCCATTCTATTCTGGTCAAGGTCCTAGCCTGACAGCATCCAGCCCCTTTGATGGAAACACTCTCTGCCCCCATGACAGCACCGCCTCAGTCCCGCTGACTTTGTTGCTACTTCTTGTTATTAGATGACTTGTTCTTTGGCTGAGCCAATGAACACAACTTCTTTGCAGTTTCTGAGCTCTGTCTTCAAGATCTGTCCATTTGCTGGTCTGACAAATATTTGAAGACAGCTTCTTCACATACAATAGAAAAAGAAGCCTCTTATAATCTCCAAGTCAATCCCTCTCTTCTCTGTGTTCTTACTGCATGTAGTAAATGCCTTTCTTCCAGCCTTTGTCACACTGGGTCTAATTATTTTTGTATACATAGTCGACTAATATTTACTGAGCAACTCCCTTCTACCAGATGTTTTGGTAAGAAATTTCATAAGGTTTTTTGCTTAATCCTCATTCCAATTCCCTGACAGAGGTAGTACATCCTCTTTACAGATAAGAAAATTGAGGCTCAAAATGAGGAAATGGTTTCACTTCTCTGTCAGTTTCCTCATCTGTGTAATGTGGATGCTAATGCTGACCTTGTAAGGCAGTTGTGAGGAGTAAATAAGTAAAATGTACTCCTGCATATAGTAGGTGTGTGATAAATGGGAGCTATTTTTTCCAGTAACAATCCTTCCATGGGTCAGCCCGTCCCGTTTTTATCAGTGATGATGATAATAATGATGATATTAATAACATTAATATACACTATGGAATGTGGACTCTGGGAGTGCTCACACCAATTAGTACTTCCCAGAACTTCTGCTGCCAGTGTCCTTGTCCTCAGGGTGAGCGCCACAGCCACCCACCACCGCTGCAGGAGACCGTCCAACACTAGCAGTGCTCTGCTTGCTAGGGAATTCCAGAAAGTGCTGCTTAATGGTTATATGTCAGGTCATGACCAAGACATGAGTAGTACAGCTGTCAGTCAGAAGGGAAGACTGAAGGAAACAGTCCTGGCTGCTGGCAACTGACCAGATGCGTTTGCTTTGTGTTGACATTAGACTCTCATTTGGAAGGAACCTTGGAGATGGGAAACAGATTCCAGTCCTGTGGAGCCAGGATCTGAACACACACATGCAGCTTGGAGGACCACAGAACCCATGTTCTTTCAACTCACATGCCATGCTCTTCCCCAGGGCCTCTTTGTTCCACCCCTTCAGGGTACAACATTCACTTTGAATTCTATGAATTGTTCCCCTGAGCCTGTGTAACTCAAAAGTTCTGCCAGCTCCTCTCTGGGATGCCATAAATCTACAGGCTCTCTCACAAGAATATTAGTAATAATAACAATAATAGGCTTTTAAGTGATTTGCAAATATATTATTTTCTTTTCAAAAAAATTATATATATATATATATATATATATATATATATACATACACTCTGTCCAAGACCTAGTGCTGAGAGTTTTTCACACGCATTATCTTGCCCAATCCCTTCAATTCAGGTAACTGGTAACATTATTGTCCTGTTCTGTAGAAGAGGAAATTGGAGGCCAGAAACAAAGTTACTTGCCCACAGTCCTAACAGCCATAAAGAACAGGGCTGGGATTGGAAGAGTTTGATTGGCTCCTAAGCCTCTGCTCCCAACTGCTTCTTCCTCTACCACATCCTTATTGAGCTGCTCTCTACTGCATCCCTTGCCATCTAAGTGCTGGGGACCAAGGACCCCATCAGAGTGCCAACTGGGGCATGGAGGTCAAACTGGGGTACATCACAACCCTATGGGTGTATTAGCATGCATGCAAAGGAAGAGTCCCAAATGAGGTAGATCTCAGAAAGCGGTCCTGGTAGAAAGAGATTAGGTCTGGGAGACCATGGGATTGTCAGAGGTGCAATGGCGTGAGGGCAGGAGGCTCTGACAGGAGAAGTAGATTTTGGATTATGGTGAAACCACAGGGGTGAGTACAGCCTTAGAAATTTCCAGACTGCAACTATGAGCGTTTAGGGAAATTAACTCCAAAGATGTCTGTCTTCCCTTTCTCTTCCACTCCTCCCTGCCCACCCCCATCCCAGTGTCTCTTACCTGAATTCTTGCTCTTATAAACACAATCATCTACTCTAGTTGCTTCAGAGTTACAAAGAAAACAATTCCAGACGTACTGGGAGCTGGATGCCCACCCTGAGATGTGGTCCCTAAAGTGGTTCAGGCCTCCCTAACTTCCCTGTCTCTGTCTTGCCTTCTTCTACAGTGATCCGGGCCAAGGTGGTGGGGAAAAAGCTGGTGAAGGAGGGGCCCTTTGGCACACTGGTCTACACCATCAAGCAGATGAAGGTGAGTGACGGCAGCCTGATCCCAGGATTCAGGAGGGTTTGGGGTTTTTTGTCAGTCTTGGCCAGTGGAGGCAAGTGGGGTTGGACTTAGGGTGTGTGTTTGCTCAGTGTCTGAGCCCCAGCCCTAGCCCCTCCACCTGGCTGGAGAGGGCATAGATGAGGCAGGAGAAAGGGACAGATGGTGGTGGTGGTGGCGCTGGCTGCTTCATCCCAGAGCCAGGGCCGGTAGAGTCCCTCAGAGGCAGCTGTTAAGAAGCTGCACTCTGGAACCAGACAGCAGACAGCCCTGTTACCTAGTAACTATGAGACACTGGCCAAGTCACTGCCCCTCTCTGGACCTCAGTCTTCCCATCTGTAAAATGGGGGGAGGGATGTTGACCAGATCGTCTCTACAGGCTCTTCCGAGGTCTGACATTTTAGGATTCAACAATGCCTACTGGTTTTATGCAGTCACTGAGGTTACAACTTAGGTTTAACCCCTCAAGACTTTACATTAAACTTGTGCTGATCACAGGAACCTCAAGCCAAAGTGGGAACTTCACCCTCTCTCCCTATTTTCCCGGCTTTAATTGTCTTCTTGCATCCCAGTAGTTGGCATCGTTTACTGAGCATGTTCATATAACTGAGCATATGTGTGAGCACGTTAACATTATGAAGCACATTCAGGATGGACGCCCTAAGAAAAAGCACATCAGATTCAAACCCTAGGGAGCCTGCCCCCTAGTCTCAGCTCCATCCCTTCACCTGGCTCACTTGCCTTAGAACTGTCCCTTTTCCTGGGCTCAGTTTTGCCATATGTCCACAGTGGGAGGTTGGGCTGGGTACCCCTACGAGCCCTCCTGGCTCAGGCATTTCAGGATTCTAAGTGCCCTGGGACATGGGCTGTGTTACTTCTAAGCAGGAGCTGGTTGGGGTGCCTCAGCACAGAGGACTGGGCTGAACAACCTGGCAGCTGGCCCATCACTCCACCTTTGTAAGCACCTCCCTACATGCAGCACTCTGTGCCAGGAGCTGTGGAGGCCACGAGGAAGATGCGGTTCCTATGTTTAGGAACTACAGTCAGGCGGGAGAGAAGACACATGTGCGTGACTAATCAGGAGTTCGAGATGGGGTGTGCCCAGGTCCCAGTGGACTGCTAGCCCTTGTACTCAGTGCTCATATTTGCATTCCCAGCAATTAGGGTGGGACCGGAAGGCAACAGGGACTTGGTGAATGCTTGTCCATCTAATGAGGGAATGAGTGTGAGACACACTGGCCTGAAACTCCCCAGAGGAGACAATTTATGGGTAGAATTGAGAGGGGGAGTGACACAGCCCATGGGTGGTAACCAACCATCTCAGAGGCAGACCTCCAGGCCTCATAATTCCTGCATCCTGAGGCCTGAGGTTAGATGTACCAAGTTTGTGGAACCTGTTGCTTTGGATTCAATTTTGGAAACATCCACAGCATTCTGGTTATGTAATGTCCAGAGTCAGCCCTGGCCAGCTGCCCTTGGCTGCCCAACCTTGGTCATGGGACCAGCTTATGTCTTCAGATGGCCATGGGGAGAGAAGAGTGGGTGGAGAGGGGACCAACAAGAGCAATAACAACCCAAAAAACCCACTGTGCAACCCCTGGCAGCTGGCAAGCAAATGCAAAAGCAGATTAGACAAAAGCAGAGGTTCAGGAGATGCATTCCCTGCCTGCTCTGGAATAATCCTTCACATTGTGAGACGCACTATGGTCAGCAGAGAGCTGGGAGGGGAAGAGGCTGGGGGCAGTGGTTCCTAAGTTTGCCTAGCTCCTCTCCTTCCTTCAAGGCCTGGATGCCAGGGTGACCAGAGGCCCTTGCTGTGGGCAGAATGTCCCATTCCCCCCTCACTGGGAACAGCCTCTGAGCAGTGTTTAGAGGCCAAATAACATTTGCTCCCCCATCCACTTCAGAGCACACACACCCACTCCCAAGATGCTGGTCTTTTGTTGTCCATTCACCATCTTTCACCCAGGTCCATGGATCAGACTGCTGGGCATTAGAAAATAAAATCCCTTGTTTTACTTGTGACAGAGGCTCAAAGGGAAATGAGTTGTCCAGAATCACACATTTAATTAAAACTAGATCTGGTTCCCAAGCTGAGGTGTCAGGGTTCCTTCCCAATCCTGTGTGCTCTTTACAGTGACTCCCAAAATCTCCCTGCCATCTTACTTTGATCATCAACCACTATCTAGTACGTTTTATTAACTCTGCCCTGCTACCAGCCCAATATTAGATAACCTATAGAACTGGTCATTGCCCTTCTATCCAGAGAGGCCACTGGATTCTGCTGGTCTCCAGGTACCAGTCTGCTAATCCCAGAAGGTGTGAGACATAGGAGTAGGAGTAGGCCATTCAGTCACCCTCCCTCCCCCCTCACCATGTCCTTTCTTCTCTCCCTCCTCCCCATGCTTCACACTGTGCTTTTTTGAGCTGAGGATGCAAAGATAATTGTTATAATGAGGCGGGGATCAATTTCTCACAACAACCCTGTGAAATAGATACACGTGATCCTTTATTTTACAGGTGAGATTTGGAAAGGTTAAACAACCCTCAAGATTGTATAGTTAGAAAGTGGCAAACTAGAGCAAAATTAGAGTTTTTGCCTACAGGGAGATTACAGAGCAGTGGAGCAGCAGGCTGATTCATCATTCCCACCCACTTTGGGGGCTCTCCCCACCCCATTTGTATCTAGTTCCCCTAGGGAACAAAAGGAGGTTAACTTGGGTTTGTGGATTTGTCATCCAGCAGTGTAGCTCTTGACTTGCAAAGGGTGTATGGAAAAATATCTTTGTAGGAGGGAAGGGGGAGGGGCCCGAGAGGGGAGCCTGCAGGGGTTTTGGCACTGGTCCCTGGGCGCTTTGTTCTAGAGGATTAGAGTCTACCCCAGAGAGTCAGCCCAGGAAAGCAAGGACTCCCTTAGAGCAGGACTAAAGGAACGGGGAAAACGTGAGAATTTGAGCTGCTCTGTCTGACCTCTCTTCTCTCTCAGAGTTCCCACCCCCTCCCCCCAAAACTTCTCACCAGATGAAAGGCAGGCAGACCCTCTCCCATATGCTAATTCCAGAGCCTCTGGTCCTCCTCTGAGGCATCTCTTGAGTGTGCAGTGACCCACAGGTGTGTTTGGGGGCGGGGGAAGGGTGTTAGAATGTTGAGGGAGCTTATTGCAAACCCAAACATGGAGATTCGATGGGGCTGAGGTGCTGGGCTGTGGTACAAAGGTGGAAGTTTCCAGAATTGGATGTTCTAATCTTTGGGGATCTTATCTCTTATCAGGACCATGAGAAAGCATCTGCTTTGCCTGTAGCTATAGTTTATACCATGGAGACATGCTCTCAGGCTGGCTGCAGGGGACAGCACGTGGGGGACATTATGTCCCAACTGGTCTTGGGAAAGGCCCATGGGGAGGCCCGCTGGTCATGTGCTGGTCATGTGTCCAGCAGGACAGATCTGCTGGACAATCGGAATGCTTGGCCCCCAGTGACTTCCTTCCTTCAAGGCTTTGTCTAATCAAATGATTAATAGCAGGGTCTCGCCTTTGAAGCTAGAGCTGGAATCCTCTCTGACCGCCCCAGCCTATGGGGAACTGTTCTCCTTCTCCAAATGCCTGTGACTCTGTTCTCGTGTGCTCGGCCACCCCAGCTAGACAGCCCATTCTGTGAGAGAAAATCCATGTACTTGGTACCTCAGTCAGGTATCTAATGTCTCTGAAACTCGGTTGCTTATAAGAATCAGTTGTGAGTTTAAATGAGTTTATGATATAAAGCAGTATCCAGCACAGTGCTGATCTTCTGTAGGCATGCCAGAAATATCTGACATAGTGGTGACAGTTCATGCTGCAAGTATAAAGACCAGACATTCCATAAGAAATAGGTAAAACTCCCCAAACTCAGAAATTTCTTTCCCAAGGGAAAGAAATTTGTCCCTTCACCCCAAGGGAAGTTAACTTCTTAGAACTTCGTGTAGATACTATCACAAAGCGAAGCCAAGCCCAGAGGCTTGTAGAGTCCAATGTGGCGTATATACAATATTGCAATTAAATATTATAATGGAATATTATTCAGCCTTAGAAAAGGAAATCTTGTCATTTATGACAACAAAGATGAACCTGGAGGACATTATGCTAAGTATAATAAGCCAGACACAGAAAGAAAAATAATGCACGATCTCACATATTTGTGGAATCTAAAAAAGTCGAATTCTTAGAAGCAGAGAGTAGAATGGTGGTTACCAGGGTCTAGGAGGTGGGGGAAATGCGGAGATGTTGGTGAAAGGGTAGAAATTTTTAGTACTGCAGGATGCGTAAGTTCTGGAGAGCTAGTGGACAGCATGCGGACTATGGTTACCAACACCGTACTACATACTAGAAAGTTGCTAAGAGAGTAGATGTTGTGTTCTCACACATAAAAAGGTAACTATATGAGGTGATGGATGTGTTAACTAGCTTCATTGTGGTAATCACAATGTATACATATATCAAAACCTCCCCTTACACTGATACACTTTTTATCTGTCAATCATACCTCAGTAAAGCTGGGGGAAAAAAGAGCAACCTGTCTATGTCTGAAACCGGCTTTAACTACTTGCACTAAGTGATGAGCCTGGGCAAGACATGTAGGAAGAAGAGGACCAAATCCTTCCCTCTGCTCATTACAAACTTTAGTATAACTGGCTTTAAACTAATTTTTACTAAAGGTATGCCAAGTGCTATTCTAAGGCATTTAATTCTCAAAAACACCGTATGAAGTAATTGCTTTGCCCCAATTTACAGATGAAGAAACTGAGGCCCAAAGTTGGTATGTAACTTTCCAAGAGGCTAATAAGTGGCAGAGACAAGATGCAGACTCCGGCTGTCTGTCCACAGAGCCCGAGTTTACCATTAATCTTCCATTGCATTGGCTGGATTAGATTAACACCCTTTCCAATTCTGAGATTCTCAGATTCTCTGATTTCAGGACATTATAAACCTGTTATAACCCTCCTCTAAGTTTGTCAAACCAATTCTAGGTCTCTATGACTACAGACGTAATAATACTTTCGGATCAATATTTAGATCAAGCTGGATTATTATAAAGAAAAGATAACAAAATGAGTAAAACCTGCCTTTACCATACATTTACCATATTGTTATTTTCAGAATTGACCCTGAAAGGCAGCTCTGTATTTGTCAGACTCAGTCATTTATAATGTGTTAAGATTTTGGCTCCACATGCAAGTGCTAGAAACCATGTTAAAATAAAGGATTCTTCGATTCAAAAGTAGCAGAGATGCCAAGCTGATTTCAACAAGTTGAGTTCTTACTGGGCAGGGGCTTGATTCTTACCCCAAAGCAGAAAAGAGATACAGGGGACAGACCAACATGGAATAAACTGAGGCTCCAATAGGCTGGCCTGAAAGACCTAGAGAGAGTACTGAGTTGGAACACTTGCCAAAAAGTCAAGGGTCATCCACACCAAAATGAGAAGTTGTTGGGCCTGGGAGTGAGTGCCGGGGATGTTCTCCTGAGGCCACACTTGGTGGCATGCACACAGCAGCACCCTTAAGCATGGTTCCTGTTAAAGCCAGAGAGGCACCATCCATCATGAGGAAGTGGGGGGTAGTATGTGACACGCCCGTGCTCCCCGACAGCACAGCTGAGAACTGGGAGGACAGCACTCCTTGCTGCTCTTGGCTGCATTTCCTCGTTCATCTGGAGAGCCTCCCGGGAAAAGCGGGTTAAGAAGGGAGGCCAGGTAAATTAAAAGCACCTGCACCGATGGTTGCACACAATTAGAACAGCACTCCCCTTAAAAAGGCAGAGGCTCCCAAACGCTGTTGGTCCAAGAGACCCTTTGTGATGGCAGAGGGCCTCATGGACCACCTACCCCCGCCAGCCAGTCGCCACTTAAAAGAAGATGGGGAGAAAGAAAAACAGCCCATTAGACTGAATGGGAGGCACTTAGATGAGACACCAATGAGGTGATGTCTGGCTTTTTATTACCATTAGTAAATTACTTACACATGCCAGGAACTAAAATAGAGACGTGGTCTTATTGGAAACCCTTGGGATAAGCCTAGAGACCACCAGCCATCCAGGGCCTGTGTACTCTGAGAACTGGGGGATAATGGGATTGGGCAACACCTCGGTGCCCCCTCTCACCTCCACCAGCTCACATGGTCAGCAGTTGTCTCAACAGATCCAGGCCCGCATAATTCTCGTGGACTTGACCTGGAATCACCAAGTGGGTTCAGCCTTTGTTACATTCACACCAGTGGCTCTGAGCGCATGCTGACAAAGGAGGCACAATAGCTATAAATGGTATCTGCCTGCATCAGAGGCCCTTAGCCATGAACTTATGAGGCTGCATTGGGAGACAGCATAGGATAATGGTTAAGAGCAGATTCCCCTGCTTGGATGCCTACCTCTGCTATTCGCCAACCGTGTGGCCTTAGACAAGCCACTTAATCTGCCTGGGCCTCAGGCTCCTCATCCCATTCCTAAAATGGAACGGGAGGTGTGACTGGCTGGATGGGAAGGTTTCTCAGGGAAGGCACCACCCATGGCTCAGACAAGAGAGGAGCAGGTGGCCTCGTCTCTGAAGTGAAGACCCTGGGGTAGGTAGGTCAGTGACCGGCCACACAGTGGTGTACTAGGGGAATCCGATCCCACAGCCCAAATGACAGCATGTGTTCTGAGTCCTGGTCCCCCTCTCATGATATTCCTTCTGCCCACAGATGTACCGAGGTTTCACCAAGATGCCCCACGTGCAGTACATCCACACAGAAGCTTCCGAAAGTCTCTGTGGCCTTAAGCTAGAGGTCAACAAGTACCAGTACCTGCTGACAGGTAACGGCCAACTCCAGCATCTAGGCCAGGGTTTGGCCAAGGTCCACTGTTCCTTCACTTTAGAGGATGGAGAAGGAATGGTAGCCCAGCAGTGTTCTCAGGACTTTGGCGATGAGCCCACTGAATTATAAGGAATAGCTAGTGTTGAGTCCATCTTGCTTGACCAGTGGTGGGAGCCTGAAGTTCCTAAAGTGAGGCTGGATTTTAGTCTCTGCTCCACCACTGACTCTGGGGAGGAAACCTAGTTTTGCCTGGTTTTGCAACTTCTCAGCTTTACTGTAAATGAAAAGAAATCGCTAGTACCTATTGCTCTCCACATCTTAGGACAACCTATTAGGTCTGTCTTTGAAAGTTATCCACCTTTAGGCAGTCAACGTAGAAAGGAAAAAACAAAAGCAAGATCAAAAAGCCATTGACACAGGAAGAGAATAGTTGGTCTCTGGCCCCAGCTCCAGTGCTTACTGGGTTTGGGACCTTCTGCAAATCGCTTAACCTCTCTGAACTTAATTTTCTGCGTTTGGAAAATGGGAATACAACTCATCCTAAAAGGTGTTGGGGAGGATGAAATAAAACCATGGGACTGAAGAGTACGTAGCACAGTTCCTGGCCTAAGGGGGTTACTCAGTAGATATGAATTCTTCCTCTTCTGGCTGGGTTCTGGGCAAAATAACCACCCCCCCTTGTTATCCCTCTCGTCCTCTAGGCCGTGTCTATGATGGCAAGATGTACACAGGACTGTGTAACTTCGTGGAGAGGTGGGACCAGCTCACCCTCTCCCAGCGCAAGGGGTTGAACTATCGGTATCATCTGGGTTGTAATTGCAAGGTAAGCCCCAGGGACAGCAGGCAGGGGAGGTGCTGGCCCGCAGCCCCAGAAACATCAGCTCCTACAGTACTGGGCACTGGGCCGTGAGGCTGGGAAGGGTGTGCATGTCAGGCCTGAGCACAGGGGCAGGTCCGAGAAGGAGTGGTGAGGAATGTTGCACCAGGCTGAGCAGTGAAGAAGGCGAGGAAAGAATGCCTTTCTGCTGTAATCTGTGCTGCCCACTTGGCAGCTGCTGGGGCATGAGGGCTCTTCAGCATCCTTGGCCCCTCCCGTGGCTCAAGGTTGTGGCAGGTACGGGATCCTTACGTTGGCAGGTCCTGCCCAGCAGCCCCAAGGGGGCTCACCTAGGCAGCTGACTCACTAGCGGCCCCCGCCCCAGGTGGGCAAGCTGGCGCAGGATTGCTGATACCACTTGCTGCAGAGGGTCACTCTTCAACCTGGCCCAACTCCTTGACCCAAGCACAGGGTGAGGGCACACAGCCTTGCTGCTGTGGGAGGCAGTTAGGCCATTCTCTCAGTTAATTCTCACAACAACTCTGCAAAATGGGACAACAGTGATTATGACTAGTACAGTTTTAATTGTCCCCATTTTGCAGAGGAGGAAACAGAGGCCCCGAGAGCTTAAGTAGCTAGCCCTAAGTCACACAGCTCACTAAGTCTGATTTCTAGCGTAGGGCAGCTGGACTCTACAATGTATGCTTTAATCTTTCTAACTTCTCAATTCCCTACGACAGCTGAGAGCTCCCGCCTTTGCCTGTTACCATTTGAGAGGGAAAGCACTCCCAAATGTCTAATTCTACCACTTTCTGGCTGTGTGAGCTGGGGCAAGTTACTTAACCTCTCTGAAGCTCTATTATTTGTAAAAGGGAGATAAATCTGTTATGAGAATTAAAGAGAATAATATAGAAGCACTTAGCAGAATGTCTGGTACACAGTAGGTGCTCAATAAGTATTGGTGAGTGTTATTTATATTATTTTCACTAAGGGAGTGATGTGGCTGGGCTCCACCTGCAGTGGTCCCAAGTTCTGAATCCAGACTCGGGCAAGCATCAGGCCTAGGTCCACCACAGCAGGCTCCACCAACCTTTCGTTGTTATCTCACTGCAGATCAAATCCTGCTACTACCTGCCTTGCTTTGTGACCTCCAAGAACGAGTGTCTCTGGACCGACATGCTCTCCAATTTTGGATACCCTGGCTACCAGTCCAAACACTATGCCTGCATCCGGCAGAAGGGTGGCTACTGCAGCTGGTACCGAGGATGGGCCCCCCCGGACAAAAGCATCATCAATGCCACAGACCCCTGAGTGCCAGACCCTGCCCCACCTCACTTCCCTCCCTTCCCACTGAGCTTCCCTTGGACACTAACTCTTCCCAGATGATGACAATGAAATTAGTGCCTGTTTTCTTGCAAATTTAGCACTTGGAACACTTAAAGGAAAATCTATGCTGTCATATGGAGTTTATTTGGAACCATCCTCCTGGCCCCACCCTTCCCTTTCTTTTTGGTTTTGACATCACCCATTTCCACCTGGAAATTTTTGGTGCCATGCCAGAAAGAATGAGGAATGTATATTCTTTTTTGTGATGATATAATCTATATTTTTTTAGGAAAACAAAAATTGAAAAACTACCCAATTTGGGCATTGTAAGACCTACCCCTCTTTCTTCTTCTCCATCTAGCCATCTCCCAGACCCTCCTCCCTTTGCCCTTCTCTTCCCCCTTCCCCAGTACATAAAGGACACAGACAAGGAAGCTGCTGGAAAGTCAACTGTTTCAAATAAGTCAAGGGCAGCAAGCAGATAGACTCAAGGTACGCAAAAGATCTTATATACCAAGGAGATGCTACTGCATGTCCCCACCAGACTATGTCTGTCTGTGTCTGCACGCGAGAGTGAGGGAGGGGAGGAAGAAACTGCAAGAGGGTCTGGATGATGCAGTACACACACAATTCCCCAGCCCAACGATGCTTGGGTTGACCAGATGTTTCTGAGTCTGGAGCAAGCAGCCAGGCCAGAATAACAGAACTTTCTTAGTTGGTGAAGACTTAAACATCTGCCTGAGGTCAGGAGGCAATTTGCCTGCCTTGGACAAAAGCTCAGGTGAAAGACTGAGATGAATGTCTTTCCTCTCCCCGCCTCCCACAAGATTTCCTCCTGGAAAACTCTTTAGTAGATTTGGCCAGGAGCTTGCCTTTATGTAAATTGGAGAGATACAAACACAGTACACTATCCACAGATATAGGACCAGTAGATTTGGGTAGAGAATACTATTTCCAAAGTAGCATTTATCTCACCTAGGGGGATGTGTTTGCATACACATTTGCATATACCCACATGGGGACATAAGCTAATTTTTTACAGGACACAGAATTCTGTTCAATGCTGTTAAATACGCCAATAGTTTAATCTCTTCTATTTTGTTGTTGTTGCTTGTTTAAAGAAAATCATGACATTCCAAGTTGACCTTTTTTTTTTCAGTTTAATTAAAATTTGAAATTCTGAGCACCCTCAGCATCCCTCTAATTGGGGTCATCTGACCTCTGTCTCTCTCCTTTTCTCCTGCTTCATGTTTGGGGCCTTCGCTTAACTGCCTTACTGGCTTGGCTCAGATGGGAGATGAGAGTGAATGTGGGTCAGGGGCCTGGGCACAGGAAGGAAAGCTGCAGTGCCCTGCCTTGGCTACATGGCCACCTCTCCTGGGTTTGGGGACAACTTGCTCCTCTTCCTCCAGCTTACTGGTGGGTGAATGCCACCTCCTGAGGTCCTCAGCTCATAAAGTTAATTAAAATTGGTGGTCATTGGGAAAGCCTTACTCTGCAATCAGCTGTAGGGTTTTTGTTGTGTTTTTTGAAATAAAACTATAATATAAATTCTCTGATTAAATAAAATTATTTTTAGTGTTGAAAGTGAGATGCCAAGAGTAGGTGATAATGTATATTTTACAGAAGGGGGGGATGGTAGGATGGTTACATTTAACATGATTGCTCTGTCTCTGTTTTCAGATGATGAGGATTTATCCTGTATTAGTATTTGTATCTTCAGTTCATTCCACTTTAGGAAACAGAGCTGCCAACTGAAACAGGAGTAAAAAAAAAAAGAAGCAGACAATACATTGTAATGTCTCGCACACAAATGCAAATGCCCAGGCAAGGTGTTTGGCAGGACCCCAGTGCAAGAAGGCAGTACAGGCATCCGGTTTCCTTGGGATTGATTTCATTACCTACCTTTCACCTTGTGGTTGTGACACCTGGCATACAGGAAAACGGGGGGGGGGGGGCTTTGCTCTCTCTCAATGGGGCAGCGTAAGCAGGAGAAGCTGAGGTCAGCAGGCCAGTGGTTTTTAAGGGGTGAGCCCCAGACTTGGTGTTTCAAGATTTTCTTTATTTGAACCTCAAAGTCCTACAAGGTGGAACCCCTAACCCAAGCTGCACAAGTGCCCTCCCACAATTGGGCATCAGTGTGACCTCCATGAGGCATCTGGCTATTCTTGGTCCCTGGTGGGGTCATCTCCACTCACACAAGGAGGGGCTTGAGGTGAGGCCTGAGCATGAGTCACCTGAAGTTTCCCCCTGAAAAGGTGGTGGAATCACAGTCCCATCTGCCAGGCCCTGGCAAGGAAAACAGCAGGTCCTGAGCAAAGAAGGGTCCTTTGCAGAGTGATGTCAGGGGGCGGTTTTTGAGCTTTCTATAAGCTATAGCTTTGTTTATTTCACCTGTTCACTTACTGTATAATTTAAAGTCATTTATGTAGCTGAGACACTTCTGTATTTCATTCATATCGTGAACGTTTTATTTTGCTAAATCTTATGTCATGTGTAGGCTGTAATATGTGTACATTGTGTTTAAGAGGAAAAAGGAAAAAAAACAAAACCCACACGCCGCCATTTTCCTGAATCAAATTCTACAGTGGAACGGAGGGTAAATACTTCTACTGTGCAGGCAGCTAGACTGGCGAATTGGGGAAACTAGAAGGAACTAGCACTAGAGACTCCTCCAGACTCCTCCCTATCGGCATCTTAGGAGGGAGGAGAGAAAAAATAGCAAGTACATTCACATCCTTGCTCTGAGGCACCTCGCCCTGGGCAATCTGCTGGTCATTCCCATTCCTTTCTCCCTCTAGTCCGTTTGTCCACCCCATTGGGTAGCCACGATTTCTCCTAAAAATCCAGGGCTGTGGGACCTGTGATTCCAAGCTCTCTTGGCCTCCTCTGGCCATCTCTTCTGTCTCCCTATCCAGAAGCGCCACACCCAGGCTCTCACCTTTCAGGCCAGTGCTCCATCTGGCCAGGGTAGATAATACTGGGAGACTCCTATGCTTTAGCCTTACCCAGCCCCAGACCCTACATCATGGCAATCAAGCTACAGCCCATGAGCACCATTTTTCATACCATGGTTCTTGAGCAATTAAAAAAACAAATGACCTATTGGAACAGCTGTCTCATAGAAACTGTGGTCCCCAGGGGACAATACCCTCCCCTGCCTCTGCCCTTCATCATATGCTCAATGATCAACAATATGGATTAACCAAAAATGACACCCAAGTGTTTGGCTCCTGGCTGCTCAAGTAAAAATATCACTAAAATAGTTTTACACAAGGAAAACACTTAAATTCTGACAGCAAAAGCAAAACAAAATGGGGGAGTGTTGGGGAGACAGATATCAACAGCTTCCTAATTGGCTCTTGGGAGACACGAGGAGGGCTCATGCTCCAAGGGGAGGGGCTTCGTAAATTCTCCCATGACCCCCACCTTCCTCCTTAGCCGGTCTGCTGTCCTGAGACCCAGAAGTGATGGAGAGAAACCAACCAGAGAAAACCCTGTCTGGAAGGAATGTATTTGTTGCTAAATTTTGTAGCACTGTTTACAGTTTTCCTCCATGTTATTTATGAATTTTATATGCCGTGAATGTATATTGTTCTTGTAATGTTGCATAATGTTCACTTTTTATAGTGTGTCCTTTATTCTAAACAGTAAAGTGGTTTTATTTCTATCACACACCTGATAGAGTCTCTTGTCTCCTTGTGTCCTGACTGCCATTGTGGGTTACAGGGATCACAGAGGGCCTTGGAAGCCAGGTCCTGCCCGCTTTGGCTCCTGGCCTGTGCACACTCCCCTCCCTCCACTCACTTCTACAGCGTGGACCCACCCTGCCCCAGTCAGGTGCATTTTCAGGAGAAGCATCCTAGATTCCCTCCCGGCTGCTAATCCAGCCCTGAACTTGCTCCCTGATTCTATGGCCAGGGTTCTCCCTAGTTCTATGGAATCTGGATCAATATCTAACTGCCGGGGCTTCCCTGGTGGCGCAGTGGTTGAGAGTCCGCCTGCCGATGCAGGGGACACGGGTTCGTGCCCTGGTCCGGGAAGATCCCACATGCCGCGGAGCGGCTGGGCCTGTGAGCCATGGCCGCTGAGCCTGCGCATCCGGAGACTGTGCCCCGCAACGGGAGAGGCCACAACAGTGAGAGGCCTGCGTACCACACACACAAAATCTAATTGCCTATTAGTGGTACAGGTATTCCCAGACTGGGGCCCTGACTTGGCCTTCCCTGGTGGGAAGAATCTTCCTAAGAATCTCAACCTGGCGGAAGTGGGAGGGGGAGGCTCAAACAGCAGTCCTTGATGCCAAATGCCTGCCTGAAATTCCGAGTAGGGCTTGGCCTAGTTGGGAATGCCAGGAACTCACTACAGCCAGCCAACGCCTCCCAGAACTTACAGCTGGGCTTGTCACCCTCAATGGGCTGGGCTGGCTGCAGACCCCTCACCCAACTTTCATCCCATTGTTGACAGTGTTCCAGGGTATGGCTTTGCCCCTATTTTAAAGCTACTCTATTTTGAGCACCTATCATATGCCAAGCACAGCACCCTATACACATGATCACATTAAATCTCAACAACCCAATGAGGTAGTTCTACTGTCATGCATGGTTTTTGGCTGAGGAAGCTGAGGCTCACAGAGACCCAAGACCTAGTTAAGTAGGCAGAACTGGGATACAAACTCAGGCTGGTTTGAGGATAAACCCTGAATTTTCTCCATGGTGTTCTCACTTAGTTGGAATACGCTGGGTTGCACATGCCCTTCTTATTCCAACCAGCACATCCTGGATTCTATGACTCCTCTCACTGCATCAGACATAAAGGAAAGATAATCAATGAGAAATGTTTCTGCCTGGTTAGACTGTCCCATACCTGGAGACACCTACCAGTGTCTCCAAACAGGATTGTCAAGCTCAGCAGCCTAAGCTTGGGATTCTACAAGCAGGGCATCATCCTCAGCTGAGATTACTGAATACTCTATTAACTATCTTGTTCCCCAAGACTCACATTCCTTGCAAGGCATGCATGGGGCCATGGCCCTGCACTCCTTTGACCAGTTTAACAAGACCACCGACCATGAAAGCAGGCATGTCAAAGACTATTTCCAGCTGCCCAGAACTCTTGATCCAACTTCTTCTGGCCGCAGGATGAAGAACTCTCCACCTCATCCCAAAAGATGTTCACCTTTCCCACCATCCAAATGGGAGGCTATCCCACATATTCCAAATGGAAGGCTATCCCACATATTCTGAATTCTCTGGGAAGCTCCAACCACTTCCCAGAGACAACCTTGAGTATATTCAAAAGTTGGAATGCGAAGAGGATGTACAAGGAAACTGCCCTTTGACAATCAATGCAAACAAAATATTACTGCTTTTATTAAAATAAGAGTTGAAACCAGGTCCTGCACAGGGCTCAAGGGTTCAAGGTAACATCCTACCTTTGAAACATCTTTCACCTTTATTATCAACCTTTGGTTCCAATATGCCAGCTCAAGTTGTCCCCTGATTTGCTGAAAATTCCCAATGTCCCAAGGAATGCTGTCCATCTTTGTCATTTGCTCTACTGCCTGAAATTTTACCTGGAGACCTGACCCTCCTTCTAGGAAAGCCAGGTATTCCTATAGGATGTCACAGCTCTTCCTTAGAGCCTAGGTGGTCAGGGAGCAGCCCCTGAGCCCATCTCCTCCATTCAAATGGACTAAGTACATGGACAACTGTATTTATGCCACATCACAAAAATAAGCAGAGTAAAAAAGGGCACTCACCATTGGCTTATGGTTGGGGAAAAACGTTTGCTCCACAAGCGGGAACTTCTCAGGACCCAGGGAATGGAAGATCTTAATGAGTTGAGAGAACTAGGGAAGAATACGAGAGAACATTGGTCAACCGTTGTTACCCAGTATGTACCAACCCCTTCATTCCCTCCAGGTCCACTAAGTTCTGCTCAATCACATGTTATAAGCATTTACTACACTCTTGGCATTTCACACAAGCACAAGCTGCTGACCTTCATGCCATGTCCCCTGCCTGCAATGCCCTTCTTTTCTGAGAGGCATTTGTGTAGTAGTTTATGGTATAGACTCTGGGTTCAAATCCTCTACCACTTACTAGCTGTGTAACCTTGAAAGTCATTTCAGATTTCTGAGCTTCAGTTTCCTCATTTGTAAATGGAGAAAACAAGAGATCCAACCTGACAGGATTGTCTTAAGGATTAAATATACAGTGTATATTTAAAAGCAAGCCCTGCTCCACAGGTACAGCTGAACGTTGGCTATGTTAGTAGTAAGTATTTTCTCTTTTAGAAACCCCACTCATTTCCAACAGCACAAGCTGCATCCCTTCCACACTGTGCTCCCCCTGCTTCAGCACTTCCTAGTTTTGCCAGGGAGATAGTTACTGTCTCCAGAGCTAGTGGGTAAGCTCCTGAAAAGCAGACCTCAGACTTATAGTCTCCTCTATCACCCACCCTACTCAGAACCCCTGGGAGCTCATTCTGTGCCCAGCACTGCGCCTTAATATTGGGGCAACACACTGAACACGTAGACCAGGCCTGGAGGAAAGACCGCCTGTGGGCAGATGGTTGGGATAATAATGTCTTGCTGGAGGGAAGCAAGGGGGTTATGGGACCTGGAAGAGGGACAGAGTCGGGGTGAGGAGGACTCCCTGGAGCAGATGACATAAGAGAAGCAAGAGGGCACTCCAGGTGTGCAGTGAAACAACTGTGTGCTGGAGACACTCAGTGGCTGCCGTGGCTGTGGCCTTGGGTGTAAGGGACAGTGAGAGAGGAGGCTGGAGAGTGATCCATCACAGACCACCAGGAGCCTTAGAGGCCAGACAAAGAGCTGGGAATTCACCCAGAAGGCAAAGGGGAGCTGCTGGTGAACAAAAGCAGGGAAGAGAAAGGTAGACGCTGATCACGAAGAAGAAATATGCTGCAATGTGTGGCCTAATGTGGATGCCCAATGGCTGGAAGAGGAGCTAAGTCTTGTGCCAAACTTACTTTGGGGTAACTCGATACCAAGAGCTCACAAAGAAAGAACAGGTAACTTAGGAACTTTCTACATCAGGCCAGGATTGGTCTGTAGATTTTTGGGCTGTAACCTGCAGCTGTGGTGCAACACGGTGTCAGTTTAGTGGGCTCAAGGGACCTCAGAAATATGGGAAATGATGGGAGGGTCCCTCATTCTACAGATGAGGAAACTGAAGTCCAGAGAAGGAGAGTAATTCCATAATCAAGCAGGAGTTTTGGAGATGCCCAGCTTCACTACCTCCTACTGGCTGCATGAGCCTCAGGTTCCTCATCTGTACAATGGAGATATGAGAAATACCTACTGTCAGGGTGGTTCAAGGATTAAATATAATATGCATGTGAAGGGCTCAGAGTGCAGTTAGTGCTAATAAATGGTAGTTGCTACCATCACCATGACTATGTGGGAAAACAAGGAAGGTGAACTAATACTACCTAGGACCTTTCTGGGATGTTGCAGGCCTAAAAGCTTGGTTAGGGAAGAATGAGAAGGAGGCCAAAGCCATGGTAACAGTGGTTAAAGACTATCCATATCTATTAAAGTAATGCATGTATGCATTCAATAAATACTGAGTGCCAGCTCTGCAGAGACCTCGTTCCTAATACTAGGGACAATAATAGTTGTTACCATTTACTGAGTACGTAATGAATGCCACCCACCATTCTAAGTACTTTACATTTATAAACTCATAACCCTACCAGGAGGGCCCTATTTTTATCATCCTTTTACAAATATGGAAAATAAACTCAGAGAGATCAAGCAAGTTGCACAAGGCTAATCAACTCATAAATGGAGGAGCCTGGACCTAGGCAGTCTGGCTCCAGAGCCCATGTTCTCAACCACTGCCCTACCACCAGGAGACCATGCAGAGAGACAAGAAAAGAAGAGATGAGATGGCTAAGAGCTTCACAGAGCACGTCCTACATACCCCCCAACCTCTACATTTCCTCTTCCCCTTCTCTGCTTTGTCTTCCCCTTGACACTAATCGTGTCATATTAAATATTTGGCATGTCTATTAACATACTGCATGTGCCCCTGCTCACTACAATGTAAGACCTGGGGATTTTGGTCTGATATGCTCACTGCCATGTTCCTAGAACTTAGAACAGTCCCTGGAACATAGTAGGTGCTCTGTTTGTTGCATGAATAGATTACTTCAAGTAGGGGAGCTGGATAATACAGATGAATGAATAAATATATCATTCTAGGTGGAGATAAGTATTTGGGGAAAAAATAAAGCAGGGTAAGAAATTTGAGAGTATTTGGGGAGTGATGGGGTGGTATTTTAGGAAAAGTCTGTCTTACAGGTAACATTTGGATGGAAAGGCATATCAAATGAATGAATATGAAACTAATGAATAAAAGTGGGAGAGGAATCGAGCATTAGGGATTGGAGAGAGATGGCTTCAAGTTTGGGTTTCACCCCTCCCTGGCTCCATGACCCTGGGGAGTTTCTTAACAGCCCTAAAGCTGATCTTCCTTCTCTGTAAAATAGAGTAAGGATGCTCACTTCACGTGATAGCAATAGCGTGAGCACCAGGCAGCACAGTTTTCTAGTACATAGTAAGTGCTCAATAAACAGTGCTGACCTTTAAACAAAAATGATGACATGCTCAAATATTAATAAGAGCAGTAGGGTACCCCCTCTTACCACTAATATTATTATAACATAACACTGTATCATAATATGCTATATAATATCATTAGGTAATAATTACAGGAAGGAGTTTGGGATCTAAGTTGTTTATTCAGTTGCTTTAAAAAGACTCCTTTTAGGGCTTCCCTGGTGGCGCAGTGGTTGAGTCCGCCTGCTGATGCAGGGGACATGGGTTCATGCCCCGGTCCGGGAAGATCCCACATGCCGCGGAGCAGCTGGGCCCGTGAGCCATGGCCGCTGAGCCTGCGCGTCCGGAGCCTGTGCTCCGCAACGGGAGAGGCCACAACAGTGAGAGGCCCGCGTACAGCAAAAAAAAAAAAAAAAAAGACTCCTTTTATTACTGGGCCTCCATGCTGGGGAATGGGTCCACTTCAGGGCTGGGAGGCCAGTCACGCCTCCCACTTCGTTCCGGGTCAGCCTGGCCCAGCACCTACCACCCAGGGCTTGCTGCAGAAGTTGTAGACGGAGTAGAGGGAGTTGACGGCAGGCAGCCCTCCATACTGAAGGCCGATGACCAGGCTGCGGTAGTCTTCACCCAGGGCCATGCTGTAGGCATGCTGGCGGACAAGGATGAAGTCCGGCTTGAAGGATCTGCCAAGAGAGAGGCCGGCAGCAGTGTTACATACCTTGCATTGATGGAACAATCAGGGCAACAAGCCACAGCCTGCTGGGGATAGCGCCTCAGTTCAGAATGCAGATGGGATGTGGGAGTATGGATGAGGAAGCTCAGGTGCAAACACACAGCAACTGAAAAGTAAAAGGACTGAAAACAATTCATACTTTCTTCTATTTCTTTTTAAGGTCATTTTCTAAATTTTCTATATTGAACAACTATTTCATTTGCAATTGGAAAAAAATGTATCAAACAATTCAGTGAATATACTGCGATTTTACTAGGCACTACGGTGGATGCACGTTACTGAGTCGTCACAACTGCCCTGGGATGTGGGTATTGCTGCCATCAACTCCATCTTACAGATGAGCACCCTGAGGCTCAGGAAGATCAGGTCACTTCCTCAAAAAGACACACTTCAGGTAAGTGGCAGGGCCAGGTCTGTGTAGCCTCACAACCCCGGATCTCAACGATGGTGCAACATGGTTTTCTTCTCATATATCTCCAACGTGTCTTGTCCCTTTCAAGTAGCAACCTCTGGAAAGCAGCAAGAGCACTGATGTGATGGCCAAGAACATGCCAGGCTCTTTGCCAGGTCTCTCTGGAAATAAGATCCTGGTTAATGCTCACAAGCAAAGCTGGGTAAGGTTGGGACTATTTCTCCACCTTACAGATGAGAACACTGCAGGTCAGAGAAGTTGTGAACTTCCCCAAGTCACAAAGCTGGCAAGCAGGAGAGCCACGTTTGACCTCAGGTCATCTGGCTCCAAGTCCACATGCTCTTCCCTCCATCACACGGCTCCAGGTGGATTCACACGTTGTTTTATTCACACTGCCAAGGATCCACCTGTTTCTGGTTTCCTCATTTCTAAGTCACACGAGAAAATCAGACTCACGGTAGTTAGGTGGTTTACACTTAAAATGGTGTGATCCATCTGGCTCATCTAGAGTCAGACACTTAGCTTCAAAAAAACTTTAGTTCTTTAAAATAATTCAAATATAAATTAAAATGACTCTCAAAGGGAAAAGACTTGCCCCCAGGGAAGACACTTTTTGAATCACTGAGCTTAGGCCTTATGGGGCTTGCCCCCAGGGGCTGGCACCCAGAAGCAGGCGCCTAACAAGGACATGTTGAAGGAATGAATGATGTACATAAACATCACCTCCTGTTCCCAAAGGAAAGGGCAAGGGTCTCCCCGGCTAAGTTGTAACTCGTCCCGAGGGCGGCCGCGTGGACGGTGACATCTGGGTGTGGGTGGCATTTGCTTATGGAAGCAGTCAGTGATGTCACTGTGGTTAGGGTTGGTGTTGGGCTAGAAGCTTGGGACCTGCTATGCCTACAGTCCTGTTACATTCTTAGAGGTGAACCAGTTCCACCAGTGCATTTTACAGATGTGGAAACTGAGCCCTGTCGCCGGGCAGTGGCACGTCCCGGGTCACTCAGCAAAACTGTGGCACAGCAGGAGTTCGCACCCACTTCCCTGCTTTCCTTCTGCTCTCTGCCCTCCACTTTGCAGTGTCTTACAGCAACAGAGATGGAAGGCGGGATGAAGGGGTGTGTGTGTCTCTCACAGGGATCTGAGGACCAAAGGGAGCACTGACTTATAAGACAACCGTTTTCTACATTTATCTGATTTTTTAAATAATAGATGTTCATTGTGGAAAAAAAGAAAAAACACCCTTGGAAAACACAAAGAAGTAAACAAAATTACCTGTAATTCTCAACTCAGAGAAAATTCTAATAACCTTTCTATGTGTTTCCTTACACGTACATTATGATCCACTAACCTATTTTCATATATATAATATGCATTCACACTCATAATTGACTTCCTGCTTTCTGTTAATTATGATTTTGCTATTTTCCACATACTGCAGTGCATTTTCCCTACCAAAATGTCTTCAAAAATATCATTTCTAATGGCTACCTAATAATAGTGCACCGAATGGATATACCACATTAAGCCAACCAATCATCTATTATTATCAAGTAGCCCCTTTCCAATGTTTCACACATGCACATCTTTGCACACAAATCAACCTCTTCATTTACAACTATTTCCTTGAGATAAGAGTCTGTGAAGTGGGATCGCTGGGTTAAAGGGTATGACCTTTTTTAAAGGTACTCCAAAGAGAACCCCTTTTAAAGGAGCACAGCACCACTGCACCTGACAGCGAGCTCCTCACCGCAGGCTCACCAGCACAGTGGTCTTTAAAAAATACATTTTTCAATTTATAAACCATTTCCCCCAAAAGATACTCTGCACCCACTGCTGTTTTAGTTCTCATTTTTCTGATGTTAGTGAGATCGAGTACTTTTACTAACCATATGCATTTTCTTTTCTGTAAAAGTTTGCTCACATTTTTCCCCATTAAAAAAAAAGGAGGCATCCCTGTTTCCTCATTGACGTGAGCTCTGTGTTAGGAGGCTGCCCCTCATCTGTCACACGCAGTAATGTTTTTACTAGTTGCCTGCCTTTTTTTTTTTATGGCTGTGAATCTTAAGAAAATATGGAAACACATTTTCCATTCCCTGGGTCTTTTCCTTTTGATTTCTCTCTGCTCTGATGCTCCGAGGGTCCTCCGGGGCCCCAGTTCCGACAGCAGGATGCCCCCTCTTCCTGGGAGTGTAGTTTCCCTCACAGACAATGGTGCTAGCGCACTTGGTGCCTCACTAGGGCAACTTCCCTCTGCTCCAGGAGGAAATAAAGTCTTGTGCTGGGCAGCCTCCTAGTTTTTCACTGTTTGTGGAGAACTCATAAGAAGAACACAGCCTGGGGGTGGGGGGGAAATCTGGCTATCTAGAAAAAGGAGGTGCCCTTCCCAGACCACCTTCCAAGAAGAGTATCCGATGGCCTGTCTTGGGATACTCTGACCCCAGCCCCAGGTATTATGGTGCTGTCTTTCCAGGCTGTCTAGAGCTCACCTCTAAATCAGATCTTTCTTACTCCTTGAAATAAAGTAGTGGCTACCTCCTATTTGTCTTCCAGGATTTGGGAGTCTACCTCAAGCTTCCATACTCCAAGTGCTCTTTTAAAATTATACATCAACTCCATGCTCAAAACCCTCACAAGTCTTCCCTCTTTCCGATGACAGATCCTCACCTCCTTACCATGGCTACAAGGTCCCTGCCCACCTCTCCAACCTCATTTCTACTTTATCCCCTCCCTCACCTCCACCCAAACCACACTGACAACTGCTCCTCCCTCTAATTCTCAACCTGGATGCTCTTTTCCCAAATTGTTCCAGGGTGCCTCATTCTTATCACTCATTGGCTCAAATTCATTTCCTGAAAGACACCTGTCCTGTTCGCTCTATTGAAATTTTCCCCAACCCTCATATTGCCCTATTTTCTTTTCTTGACACCTCTTATGACAAGTGTATTTCTCCTGTTTATATGTTAAGTTGTTTATTGTCTGTCTCTCCCCTCTAAAGATGTCAGCTCAATGAGAACAGGGGAACTGCCCATCTTGGACAAAATAGGCCTTATCAATATTTTTAAATGAACGATGAAGTTAATGAATTCATGTACACATGAAAGAATGAGTGAACACGAAGTGGAAAAAGGAGTGACCTCTTTCCTTGTGGCCCTAGAGAAGAGAATTAGGACTGATGACCAAAGTAGCCAGGAGATAACATGTGGCCCCTAATAACCAGGGGGCTGCCTTACAAAGTAATGAGTCCTGTGTTCCTAGAGGTATGTTAGCATCACCAAGAAGGTTTTAACCCCAGAGAATGAAAGTCAGACCCCATGACTGCTTAAGATTCTCAGATACAATATGTGAGAAATAAACACTCTCCATGTGTAATGTATCACAGCAAACCAGGCATGTGTCACAGTTCAAATTCTGCCATTGGTTGATGCACAGAATGCACGGTGTCCTTCCAGACAGCCTGGGATACAAGGGATTTGCATGGAAAGCAGAAAAGTTAGTGACTCCAGCACTTAGTTCCTCCCTCCATACCCAGCACCCAAGGTTCTCTATCCAGTCAGGGAACAGCCACATCCTGCATGTCACCCCAACATCCAAGGATGTGGTCAGTAGCTTCTGGGCCTGACAGTGGACCAAGCATTCCTGTAGAGGCTGGAGATCCTGAGATGACTGGGACACAATCCCTGCTTTCATGAAACTCACAGTCCTAGAGGAGGTGGGTGAAAAGCTAAAGGATAAGGATTTGCTAAAAGAACAAAGGAAAAAGTGAGTGAGTGAAATAACAGAGGCATGTATTAAACACTAAGGTGGCCCTCTGTCTGGGGAGGGTGTGGATGAGTGTGTGCTGGCTGGGTCATGGAAGAAAAGTAGGGGTTTGTCAGGTGAACAGGGTTTTAAAGGTTTCCAGGTAGAGGGAATGGCACCTGCAACTGAATGAATGAACCCCTGAAGTGGGGGGTGTAATGGACTGTGCTGGTTTTGTTTTATCTTCTCAGTAGCCTTCTTTTTGGCGGGGGGAACAGACTCTGTGATAAAATCCTCTCCAAACAGAGAACCACATTTCCCTGGGCATTAACTGGTCTAAGGATTGCGTTGCTAATGTAAAATGGGCCCGTCGCAATCCTCGTCTGAGGGGCCGGCTAAGCTGGAGTGATGTCATGTGGGGCTGATGAACACCGTCTTCCTGCTCCATGGAGGGACCCCACCTGTACCGGAAGTGCCACGAGGAACAACACAAGGAGGGAGATAGAAACCTGCCCGCATCACTTGAGCCCCTGGATCCTGACACCAGAGCCAGCTTTACCTTCTGAGTTATGTGAGCCATTAAGTTTTCTCTTTTGCCTACACTAGTTTGAATTGGTTCTGGTGCTTCCCATCACTATTGCTCTGGCTGATACTGGAAAGAAGTGGCAAAGTTTGCAATTGGTTGCACGGCTGGAGTATGAGGTCTGATGAGGTGGTGGCAAGAGATGAGGCTAGGTGGAAATTCCCAACAACTCTCATGACCCCCTCCTGCTCTTCTGTCTCCACAGACCCACTGGGCCCACACCCTGTGTCTGTCATGCCTGAGCAAGAAGACCTCCTTCAGTCCCAAACAAGCTGGCACATCCTGGCTGGAGGCTGTACTTGGGTTTTCCTGTTATTTAGACTTAATATGAGCTATATTATTTGGGTTTCTGATCCCAGGTCTTTCTCAGAAGTGGCAGTCGACACTGGAGAGGAAATCAAAGACAACATATAATTAAATGGTAGAGTTGGGACAGGTGACACATTGCTCGGAGATTATTAGGTGCTCCAGGCAGCGTCAAGAGGTAGGGGGCCAAAGGCTGAGTGACTTTTAACCACTGGAGAAGTGTAATAATTCCCTCAATATGCAGAAGCCTGCGGTGGCAAGAAAAGATTTTTGGCTGGGCTTTGCCTGGGACCTAAGTTAATAAGCAGAAGCCTCATTATTCTCAGCCACTTGACTGCTATTTTGTAACAGTCCCCTGTTCCCAGGAGAGCCAGGTTGACTAAGGGTGACAATGTTGCTAATTTTGGTCACATGTTTACCCATCACACTCAGACCTAACCCCAGCCATGCCTGGGAAGGCTCTGGACTTCCTGACATCTGAGTCCACCATCAGAGACTTCAGGTGTCCTTGTAACTTCTCCACATTTCTCACAATCCTTAATCCCATTCCCCTCCCCCTCTGAAAATTCAACCTCAGGTACCAAATCTGTGGGAAGGAGACCAAGAGAACTGAGGAAGTCAGTAGAAACAGGTGTCCTGAGGAAAAGGGGAGGGGGAATGGCCACACTCCTGAAGGCTTAGGGACCATAACCTCCAGCAAGGACAGAACAGAGGAGATGTGCACACTTGGCAGACGGAGGGCTCTGAGTGGGCAATGTGGAAGGGCTTTGGGAATTAGCGATGCTTCCCGTCAGTCTGAGGACTGCAACAAATTAGTCCAGGCCGAAAAGAAAGTAGGTGGCAGCCAACCAGGAATCTGGCGAGAAGCAGACAACAGGATGCTGCAGTGAGGTCTGTGGGGCCCGCACAGCAGCTGCCAGCTGCACAGCGTGATGACGGTGGGGAAGGGGCCCGGCAGGGTTTATGAACAGCCAGGCACTCTGATGAATCCTGGGGCTCTCTTTGTAAACTACTAGGAGGTTAATAAAACACAGACACGAGTTGCTGGAGGAAGTAGGCTTCCTCGTCTCCCTTCTCAGCCTCAGAATCTCCATCTCTTTCCCCTAGTCTCTTCCTTCCCTTTCATTTCAGAGAAGGAGTCCTTGCTGCTCCATCCTCCTCCTCCATCACCCTGGGGATCACACATGTTATGGGTTGAATTGTGTCCCCCCCAAAAGATACATTGAAGTCCTGAGCCCCATTACCTGTGTGTGTGTGACCTTAATTGGAAATAAGTGCTTGCAGATTTAATCAAGTTAAGGTGAGTCATACTGGAGTAGGGCAGGCCCTAATCCAATGACTGGAATCTTTATAAGAAGAGGTAAATCTGGACACAGACTCAGAGAGGAAGAGGAAAATGCCATGTGATGAAGGAGCCAAAGGTTGGAGTGATGTATTTACATGTCAAGGAACATCAGGGATTGCTGGCAACCAAGAGAAGCCAGGAAGAGACAGGGATGGATCCTCACCTAGATCCTTGAGAGGGAGCAAGGCCCTGCTGACACCTTGATCTCAGACTTCCAGCCTCCAGAACCGTGAGAGAATACGTTTCTGTTGTGTACGTCACCCAGCCTCTGGTACTTAGCTACTACAGCAGCCTCAGGAAACGAATACTCTGCACACCCGCAATATTTCCTCTTTCTAGCAGCTTCCTGGCTTTCTTTGTTCTTGTGTGTATCCATCCACAGCCCCCTCCCCACTTCCCAAAACAACAACCCCGACTCCAACAATAAGAAAACCTGTGCTTCAAGGTTGAAAATGAATGACAGTAATGTTCATATTTACGTAAAAGAGTTAACAAATCAACAAAAATAATAATGCATGGAGATTTGTTTGGAAGCATGTTCACCACAAATGCTAAGCTGGCTGTCTCTGTAGGGTGGGATGGAAAATGGGGGTTTTTACATTCTTCTTCAGACTTTTTGGTACCATCTGCATTTAAAAAAAAGAGCACAAAGCATTTTTACAACTAGGAAAAAACAATGAGGTTTATCTTCATTTTGGGAAAAAGCGATAAATCTAACAATGATGTAACATCATGGAAAATGCTTATGGGACAATTTCACGTGACATAAAACAACAGAAAAAGAAATCTGTGTAATGACTAAAGCACTGTAAAAATGACAGGCCTGGAAGGGGAGTGGGAACATTGTTAATTTGTTAAGGTGGTGAGGCTGCAGGTGATTTCTTTCGTTTTGAAATTTTCCTTTTTTGTTATCATGTGATTTGGGCAATAACCAGAACTTGTGATTGGCATAAATAAATAACTGAATGTAAAACAACCCCCCTTCACTTGGCCTGGCAGCCATAACTAGCCATTCCCCCACTTCCTCCAGTTGCTACTGTCTGTGCCTGCTAGCCCCAATTCCCACATACCCATCTCCATCACCCTCTGCATCTGGCTGCCATTCCCCTTTCCACCCTAGTGAAATCACACTGAGATCATTCCTAAAAGCCAAACTCCAGGATCAAATGGACTCTGCTATGCCCTCAATTTCCTTGATTTCTAATAACACCTAACGTACAATGAGCCTCCATTCTAAGCCCTCCACATATCTTCAATCATTTAAGCAGCTGTTCTTTTCATCCCCATTTTCCAGATAAGGAAACTGAGGCACAGAGTGGTTAAGGAACTTGCCAAGGTTACACAGCTGTTGTTGGTGGGACCACGAGTCAAACCTGGAAGCTGTAGGCTCTAGAGAAGGGTTTCTCACTCTCTGCACTATTGACCTTTGGACCTGGATAAGTCTTCCTTGTGGGGGCTGTCCTGTGCATTGTAGGGTGAGGCACATCCCTGGCCTCCACCCAACAGATGCAGTAGCACCTCCATGCCCAGCTATGACAACTAAAAATGTCTCTAGACATTGCCAAGAGTCCTCTGGGGGGCAAATTCACCCTGGTCCTCGTGGCCTCTGTAGCATGATCTTCATTGTCCCCGCCCTGAAGACGCTCTCCCCTTGCTTCCCAGCTGCTTCCTCCCGGCTCCTCACTGTGTCTTCTCCCCTCTTATGGCCCTTCCCCAAGGCCCAGTGTTGGTTCCCTGCCCCGTGAAATCGCCTCCATTCAGTGGGTTCACCCACCTTGTCCTCACAGGCAATAGTGGAACAGAGCACCTCCTCTGCACCAGGAGTCATTTTTAGGCTTTTAATTACATTATCTTTAATCCTCACAATGACCCTATAGAAGGGAGATTATCAATATTTTTCAAGAAACGAAGGCACCAATAATCCATAAAAATATTGAATCGCTATGTTGCATACCTAAAACGAATATAATATTGTAAGTCAACTATACTTCAATTAAAAATAAATAAATAAAAATAAAAGTAAATAAATAAATAAATAAATAATAATTTAAAAAAAAAGAAACTAAGGCACCGAGAGATTAAGCACAACAAGAACAAGGTCCACATGAGACCTGAGTGCTTCAGAGCTGACGTACTACACAGCCAGTGTGCTACCAGCACCATCCTTATCACCTCAGATTCACTGTGCCTGGACCCTAAGTCATCAGCCTCCCCCAGTGTGGATCTCCTGACTTCTGTTAAGGCACCTCCCATGCCCCCAGGAACCCAGGATCTGTCACCCTGAAGTCATCTGCGATTCTTCACTCTGACCCCCTATGCAGGGAGCCGACTCCCCACTCCAGAAGTGTATAGGGTTTCCCCCTACACCCCCACTCCCCACCCTCACTCTGGTTTTCCCTCCCATTGCCTCATGCCCAGGACTTCTCAGCGCACCCTCAGCTCCTAACCCCTGGTCACAAACCCCTCCCCTTGCTCCTCGGAAGCGCAGAATCCAGACTGCTGAGTGCTGAGTGTGACGTGACCCCCCCTGCCTCTGCCCCGGGATTCCCAAGCTAAATGTCAACAGGGCCCAAGCAGGTAACATCAGGGTAGGCGAGCGGGCCAGTCTTCTCTAGCAGTGTCCTTGGTGGTCTTCTTCTAACACATACTCTCTTTGTTTCCAAATTAAACACGGTAATATTCTTCATTTCCACAATGTTCTCTCCAACCTTTTTTAGGAGCAGGCACGTCCCCTACTCTTTCATTTTCCCACTTTTGATAACGACTTGAGCACTACAAACATTTCGTCTTCCTGTAGGAGAGCGCAGCCTCTATGACAGACGGCAGCTAACGCAGGCCTCTGTGGAGAGCTGGGAGAAGTGGTGACTGGTGAAATGGAAAACAGCCTAAGCTCTAGACGTTACGGCCTCCTAGGAACGAGGTCCCAGATGGCCCTAAGGCCTTTCTAAAGAAGCCCAAATCTGGATATTTATAAGAAATTCTCAGTTACTTAAATGTTGATGGCTCATTCGAAAATTTCTAAAAATCACCATGCACCAAAAATAAATAAAGCAGGACTGCTATGGGAAAAACTCCAATGAAACTCAAGGCTGCACCTATAGGGGGCAACTGTGACCAACTCCAGCATATGGTGGCCACATGGAAATACTTGGTCCAGTCTTACCAAATCCTTTGATTTTCAAATGAAGCCAGAAACCTGCCTTTTATATGAAATCTTCTTGTGTGAGATCTCTCCTTTTAAAAAAATATGGGACCACATTGTGTGTGCAAACCAAACTTATCTGGACGGGGGGATGTGGCCTGAAAGCGAGCAGTGCATGTTCTCCAACTTAGCGGGGGGAAGGTCCCTCTCCCGCCGCCACCCTCACCTACATCCCACTCCTGCGCTAATCTTGAAATCCTGCTTCCCTCCTGCCACTCTGCTGTTCAAAATCCTCCAGCTGCCTCACTGCCCACAGGCGGGAGTTCATACTTCTTCCTCTGGGGCTCAGTGCTCCCCAGAAAGTGGTCTGGGCCTCCTCTGAGCTGCTCCTAGGACGACCTTCCGCCCAGGTCCATGGTCCTGCTGACCCCACGCTCACCTTCCATCCATTCCTACTGCACTCTGTCCACACCACTCCCCATGCTCAGGCAACTGCCCTTCAAAAATTCCAACTCAAATCCCACGTCCTCACAACTGCTTCCCATCCTCCATTCCTGTCACCTTCAGGGTGCCTGGCTCATGTGGAAATTCCTCACACAGCATCTCCTGACAGCTCACGAGTTGTGGTCTCCTACTTAACTTTTCACCTGTCCAAGGGTGCCTCCATCTGGGGGCAGGGTTCTTGCCTTGCCTCCCAAGTCTCCTCTCCACGTTGCCCAGAGACATTTTCGTAGGACACACACCTGAGCGTGTTGCTTGCTCTCCTGGTTTTGGAGGCTGCCCACTGTGTACAGATTGAAGCCCAACTGCTATAGCATGACACAGAGAATCCTGAGTCTGGTCTGATTTTAAAAGGTCTAATTCTCCAGCTCCACTGTGGTCATCTATGGTCAAATAGATGATATGCATCCTATACTTCAGCCACACAGGACTCCAGCTATACCCGGAAGCCACGATCTGTCTCACCTTTTGACTCTATACATACTTGGGAAAATGAAAAGGACAGCAGACTATTCAGAGAGAGCACTGTGGAAATTAAGAATATTCCTATGTATTTAATATGGTAAAAAGTGAGCCCAGGAATGCTCTTGCTCATCTGCCTGCTCTTACTGGTCTTTCAAAACTCACTGTTAATCAGTCAATCCCTGTAGAATGGGCTGCTATTATTTACTTCCTGGGATAAAAGTTAACCAACACACACACACACACACACACACACTCACACTCACTCTCTCTCTCTCTCTCTCTCTCTCTCTCCCTCTCTCTCTCTCTCTCTCTGAAAACAGTGAAGGTCTCTGAACAACCAGGGCTGTTGCATACCTGCGTATACCACGCCCCTGACTGCCTGGCAGGTGTCCAGTGCTAGTAGGTGCTCAGGACATGCATGGGGAAATGGAGCGTGCTCTGACTTCCTTTCCCAGGGTCCTGGCCCATGTAAAGTCAGCAGCACTTCAACAACTAGCAGGGACGAAGGATCCCAAGACAGCAAAAGAGCATGAGGAACGGTGGGCAAAGCATGGCATAGTCTAGTCCCAGTTATGCCCCTGACTTGCCGTGGGCCTCTGACACTGCTGCTTCTCCTCTCTGGGCCTCAGTTTTCTCACTGGTAAAAGGACAGCTGGGCTAAGTGACCTCCAAGGGCCCTTCCTAGGGTAACTGCTTCCAGTTGCAGACTTGGAACCAAGGCTTTCATCACCAACCTCTCTGTCGAATCTGTCCGAGTTCCCTTGTGACATTCTGTCATGTAGCAGTAGTTTATAAGAATCACGATCACTGACTATTGGGTACTTGCTGAGTGCCAGGGACAGACAAGGGTCTTTTCAAGCCTTATCTTATCGAATCCTCACATAAAGCCCCTGTGAAGTGGGTCCTTGTCTTGGGTTGAGTCCCCTAAAAGAGGTGCCCAAAACAGGCTTCCAAAGCCTATGATTCATGGAGGGAGGGTGTGCTCTTGAGGAAAAGCTGTAAGAGAAGCAGGACAGGAAGGTGAAGGGGCTGAGGATGGACATAGCTGTGGGTAAGCTCTAGCCTTGGCTTGATCTATAGAAATTTCTGGAGCATAAATAGTCCCATGGAGTTGTCCCATCTTGAGGAAAGAGAACTGGGCTTTTGTGTCCCCAGTATCAGTCAGTTACCAGCTCCCCTGATGGGAGGGGGAATGGCAGCCGAAGGAGATAGCCTTTCGGCTGTCTCAGGGATGCTGTTACCATAAGCCAAAGGCTCTGGAGGAGGCCAGAGGTACAGCCATTACCACAGCACTCACAGTGCAGGGGATGGCTGCACTGGCTGGCAAAGGGGGTCTGAGCAGAGAACCCCAGCATCTATACAACACTATCATTAGCCCATTTGGCAAATGGGAAAAACCGAGACCAGGAGTGGTTAAACATGCTCTCTGGGTCGCAGAACTATGAAATATAGAGCTCTGTACCATTAAGAACAAATCACATCTCCCATAGGCAGTCCCCACCCCTGTGGAGCAGGACTCACGGGCCTCTGTTTTCCGGCACCCAGAATAGTTACTGCATCCAAAGGATGCCGAGGTGTACCTGGAATGGCTGGGTTTGTGAGATGCAGCTCGCCATGGCTGTGGGGTCTCAGGGTGCCATGTGTCTGTGAGGCAGGGAGGTTAGCCCTCACCCCACGCGGGGGCCAGGGGAGCGTCCTGCTCTCTGACAGCTGCCTGGGCTCCAAGCCCTGTCAGCAGCCTGCTCCACGCTGGGGCGGGCCTCCTGCCAGGCTGCCGCTGCGGGAAGGGGAACATTATTCATCAGGGAGATAAGGCAGCTGATGAGAGATGGGCCTCAGAGCAGCTGTTCCTCACCAGTGGCTGAAGCGGATGCTGGAAAAGCGGAGGGGAGGGGAAGATGGGGGGAAGCCCATTTTGAGATAAAAAATGATGGTACTGCTGGGGGGTGACGGGAGAGCACATTTCCAACTGAGACTGGGTGCTAGTATACACTTATACCCCAGGCCTTTCCCACAAATATCTGTGCCTGACGAACCACACGTGTGCCTCTGTCAGATTTAACTATTGAACAAATCAGGGGGTTCTCTCATCAGCTCACTCAGCGAGAAGTATCCACCTGGAGGGGTGCATAGTTCCCAGAAAGACGTCTTCCCCAAGCTTACTGTCCACTGAAATAGACTTGGGGCTAAGGGAGGCTGAGTGCTCCTGGCTGGGCTACAGCGCTAAATCCTCACTTCCTGCCTCCAGGGCACTCGAGCAGCAATGACTTCAGGGACCCTAAGCCCCGTTCCTGCAGCTCCCCTGGGACTCTCCTCTCCAAGCTGCCCCTACAGGGTGGAATTCTCCCGACTGAGGAGCATGTGTGGGTGAGGTTTCTTTATCTTTTTTTGTTTGTTGGTTTATTTTTTGAAAGGAGCCATTAAAAGGGACCCCAAGGGTTTCCCGGGAGAGAGTTGGGCAGATCCTCTGCAGTGGGAAACAGGCTCCTGAGGGTCTTCACTGACCCACCAGGACACCCCTCCCACCTCCTCCCCTGAGCGGCTGTCACCTTCCTTTCTGACCACAGTGGAGGGTTTCCTCAGAAGTCAGGCTCTCCCCTGCCCCATGTCCTGCAGTGCACCTTCCCACCCTGACCTCCTGGCTAACCTTTCCTTTTCCTTAGCAGGCAGAACAGGGAGGTGTGCATACAGGGGTCTTTAAGAGCATCTGTGATATTATACTTTTCTTTATAAACTAATCTAAAACAAATGCTGCAGAATGTTGATTTGACAAGCAGGGTCATGAGCACACGAATAGCAACAGGTAACGTTTATTAAGCACATGGTGCGTGCGAGGAAATTTTGCCTTTTAAAGAGTTTTACCTTAAGTAATCCCGACAATTACCTTTAGAGGCAGGTGTTTTTCCTTTTTTTTAAACTTTTAATTTTATATTGGAGTATAGCCAATGAACAATGTTGTGATAGTTTCAGGTGCACAGCAAAGGGACTCAGCCATACATTTACGTGTACCCATTCTCCCCCACACTCCCCTCCCATCCAGGCTGCCACATAACATTGAGCAGAGTTCCCTGTGCTGTACAGTGCGTCCTTGTTGGTTACCCATTTTACATAGAGCAGTGTGTAAGTTGTTTTTTTTCTAAATAAGACAGAGGCACAGAGAGGTTAAGTCACCTCCCCAATGTCCCACTGCAGAGCCAGGTAGCCTGGCCCCTCACCACCTCAGTGTATGGGTGTTTGGTATACTATTCTCTGAACTGCTCCTGTGCTTGAAACAGTTTAGAACTGTTTTCTTTAAAGATCTGAAGTAAGTATGGCAAAATGTTAATATTTGTTAAATTGGTGTGTTCAACTCTGCTTAAAATTATTCCAAACTTTATATATATGAATATTTCAAAAGAAAAAGAAAAAAAGCCTCAGTGCTGTTCCTTCTGGAGCCCCCTCCTCACCCTCTCCTCAAAGCTCCCAGCTTTCTGTGCTACTCTCCATTCTGACTCTTATCACATCACATCCTAGCTGTTGATTTACTTCTCATTTCTCCTTCTAGGCTGTGAACTACACCAGGGATGATGCTGGATTTATATCTGCATTTCCACGGCCTGGCCTATTGCAAGGAATCTAGATGCTCAATAAAATCATTAAACTAATGAAGCTACTCTGGGGGCTCCCATGGGTGAGGACTGAAGTGCTGATGGAAGAGAGGCTGCAGGGGGCGGAGGGACAACTGTGGGCCCTGCCGTCCCTGCTGGAGACATACGGCAACAATTTTAGGATGAACACTCAGTCAGGGTTTCCAGCATAAATGCTTCCAGCTGCACCTTCCACTGTGCAAAGGAACTTCTTAAGACAGGATTTTGGCTGCTTCCAGCTCAGCTCACAGGCCTAATCTGAGAAGTGGAGGGCAGCTTTCAAGGAAGTCATCTGGGTTTTACCCATTGTGTCTCCATCTGTGACCCTTTGCTGGTTTGATGGTTGTCAGGTGAACCCTCTGCAATGTGTCTTTTTTACTCTAGCTTAGGGGTTCTCAATCTTGGCTGCACCCTGAATCACCTGGGGAGCTCTCAAAACTATTCACACTTACTCCTTCCCCTCTTCTCTCACCCCCAGATATTTTGATATGATTGGCCCCAGGCTGGGGATTTTTAGAAGCTCTCCAGGTAACTGTAACAGGACAGCCAAGGCTGAGAAGTCCTGTTAGGTGCTCTTTGCTAAAAAGACAGCTGCCACCAGGTGAACTGTGATGACTTCATCAAGAGACATTACTGAGCATCTATTATGTGAAAGGCATTGAGGAAGGAAGGAGTTTGAGATCTCTGGCCCATGGAGCAGCTGTGTTGAGGGGAGGAATTACTTAGCCGGTTTCAGCATGCACAGATCGCACAGCCAGCCTGGGAATGGTAGGGTGCTGGTACCCCCTAAACCCATGTAGGACATCACTGATTGATCACAGGATAATTTCCTGCTGAGTCCATAGTGGCGGTCAATAAATACCTGTTGGACAAGAAAGCAAGGTGGGAACTACATATACAATACTTAGGTAGCTTTCCTCAAGGTTCAGCTGGCATGGAATTACTATTTCCCTTCCTGGGTGGGACTTCACATATACTCACACCAGCTAAGGAACACATCAACACGTAAAACGAGGTCTGGCTGAAACTGGGCAACATTTCTAAGAATTTAAGTATACTTCCAACAAATGTCTAACATTGCTGATGCATGGACTACTCTTTGGGGACCACTGGTTAAGGCCCACACTGGCTAAGCACACATTACTCATTTAGTCCTTTCAATAACCCCAGAAGTCAATTAGTAGATTGTTTAGGACATGGACTTTGGCCCAAGCCCTGGTTCTACCATTTAACAGCTGTATGATCCTGGAATACTAGTTAAAACTCCTGTGCCTCAGTTTGCCCATCTATAAAAAAAGAGGATAACAATGACATGCACCTCATAGTGTTATGAGGACTGAATCTCTGCCAATCCAGATAAAGAGTTGAAGCCAGTGTCTGGCACACAGCAAGCCCGGATAAATGTTAGTTATGCTAGCTAAATATTGATGCTGGTAGAGTTTATTTGTGAGACATGCCAGAGTTTCCATATATATATATATATATATTTAAATTTCTTTAGGGACTTCCCTGGTGGTGCAGTGGTTAAGAATCCGCCTGCCAATGCAGGGGATGCAGGTTCGAGCCCTGGTCCAGGAAGATCCCACATGCCGCGAAGCAACTAAGCCCGTGCACCACAACTACTGAGGCTGCACTCTAGAGCCCACGAGCTGCAACTACTGAAGCCCACGCCTCTAGAGCCCGTGCTCTGCAACAAGAGAGGCCACCGCAATGAGAAGCCCAAGCACCGCAATGAAGAGTAGCCCCTGCTCGCCACAACTAGAGAAAGCCCACACGCCGTAACAAAGACCCAACACATTCAAAAATAAATTAACTAAAAAAAATTTCTTTAATATCTTGAAAATAGATCTCATGTATATGAGATTATATATAGCAGCCCTGCTGCAAACCCACCCAATCCTTGATGTTTTGTCCCAATACACTGATCTTGTGAACCGTTTTCATGTTGCTGGTCCACCACCACACCACATAGCTTCTTATAGCCCCACCATCCCTTACTGTCCTCAGTGGGGCTATCTATAGTGAAACTTCTGTTTAGGGTCTTGCATCCACCTACCAAGTTCCTTTCCTGTACCACAACAGTCCTGGCAATGAACTTCAGATGTTTTTCCATGACCACATACTTCAAAATCTTCTGTATACTGCTCTGACTCACGTTCTTCTACTTAGCATATCTTCAAAATCACTTCATATCAGTACAAATGGAGATGCTTCTTTATTTTTAATTGTGTCTCATTATATGGCTCTATCCTAATTTACCCAACCAATTCCCTACAGATCAACAGTTTTTTTCCAATCTTCAGCTATTCACAAGCATTTCTAAGAATGAAACTAATCTTAGCATTCACACAACGTATAACACCAATTGCCTGCCAATTGATGAATGGCAATTTTGAATGTATTGTGGTGCATACAATTGCTTATAAGAATTTTATGCACCATGGAATTGGGTGCAAAAAATGTATTTGACAGTATTTGCTTATACTTTCTGTATGCAAGATGGTTTTGGCTGCAAAACCATAGTGATGACTGAAGCAATAAAGAAAATGTATTACATTACTGAGATGGGCGGTCACAGGGGTGAGTGAATCAGAGGCTCAGCATCACCCTTAAGGACTTAAATGCTTTGTGTCCTTCTCACTCCTATTCTCAGGGATAGACTTTTGTCCTCACACTGTCCCTCATATCATCAGTGACGCATCCCAACTCCCAAGTTCCCACTCTCATACCTTTCAGAAAAAGCCCCTTCCTTCTTAAAAAAGAAGCTTGGTAGATTTTCCAGAATCCCCTGGCAGGTACCTCTCAGGCCTCACTGGTCAGAACTGCATCTCAGGCTCTTTCCTAAACACACGTCTCTCAGTGGGAACAGAGTGATCACAACTAGCTGAAACAAACCAAGATTCATCCCCTGGCACTAGAAGGGGTCTATGTTTCCTTGAAGTATATGGCCAACATCTGGATAAACTCAGGATTCAGGAGGCAAGAAAAAAGGCAAGCAACCAACAGTATATGGCACACCTTCTGAAGCCTTCATCTTCAGACCATACATTGCTCTTTTAAAGAACTGGCTCATAGGATTATGTGTTTTAAGAAAAGAACATTGTTAAGCATATTTACAATGACACATATGGATAAATTTTAAAATGCAATTGTAACTCTTAAAATCTGCTACAAGGCTTTAACAAGGTCTGGCAGACCTAGTGGTACAAAGAACTCTTGACTTGAAATCAAAAAACACAAGATTGAGGGTTTCCCTGGTGGCACAGTCGTTGAGAGTCCACCTGCTGATGCAGAGGACACGGGTTCATGCCCCGGTCCGGGAAGATCCCACATGCCGCGGAGCGGCTGGGCCCGTGAGCCATGGCCGTTGAGCCTGAGCGTCCGGAGCCTGTGCTCCACAACGGGAGAGGCCACTACAGTGAGAGGCCCACATACCGCAAAAAAAAAAAAAACCCACAAGATTGAGACTCTCTGCCACTTCTACAAGACCTGGGAAATATTTCCTCGGCTTCCCAGGCCGCTGTTTTCTTCTTTGTGAAAGTGGCAGCAGAGGAAGACAGAATGCACTTGCAGTTAGGCCTGGCTTAGAACCCTAGCTCCACCAGCTGTGTGGGTATGGGCAAGTTTTGAACCCCAGTTTTCCTCATAGGTAAAATGGTGATAAAAATGTGAAATTCAGAGTATATTTTTAAAAATACTTCAAAAAATATTTAAAGATATACTTCCTAGAAGTATGATTTGTACAAAATAAAATGTACCTATTTAGAATGTACAGTTTGATGAGCTCTGATAAATGTATAAACCTATATAACCATCACACAGGTCAAAATATATACCTCTATCACCTCCAAAGTTGCCTTGTGCCCCTCCTACAGTCAACTCCCTGACCCATTCCCTTGGCCCTAGGCAACCACTGATCTTTCAGTGACTATATATTACTTTGCCTGTCCTAGAATTTCATATAAATGGAATTATAATGTATGTAGTCTTTTGTACCTTACTTTCTTTTGCTCAACACAATGTCTTTGAGATTCATTTGTGTTGTGGAGGATGGACTAGGAAGTAACCCACCTGACCCCAACCGACCTCCTGGTGTTCATGCCCTTATATAATCCCCTCCCCTGAGTGTGGGCAGGACCCAGGACTTGTTTCTAGAATATGGCAAAGGTAATGTGATGTCACTCTCATGATCATGTTACAAGTCTCTATCTTGCCAGCAGATGCGCTTTCTCCCTTGTTTGTTTTGAAGAAGGAAGCTGCCATGCTGTGAGAAGAACTATGGAAAGGTCCAGGTGACAAGAAACTTTGGGAAGCCTCCAGGAGCTGAGGGTGGCCTCTGACTGATAACTAGTAAGAAACCAGGGCCCTCGGTCTTACAGACACAAGGAAATGAATTCTGCCTACAACTTGCATGAACTTGGAAGTGGTTCCATTGTCAGTCAAGCCTCCGGATAAGAACCAAGCCCTGGCTGACATCTTGATTGCAGTCTTGCAGAAGATCTGGCTAAGCTGTGCCCAGACTTCTGACTGACAGAAACTGTGAGATAACAAATATGTGTTATGTTATGTCAATAAGTTTGTGGTGGTTTGTTACTCAGCATAGATAAATAATGCATATCTCTCAGTAGTTTATTCCTTTTTATCACTGAGAAGCATTCCATTATGTGGATATACCACATCTTGTTTATCCACTCAACAGCTGATGGACATATGGGTTGTCTCCAGTTTGGGGCTATTATGAATACAACTGCTATGAAAATTTGTACAAGCCATTCAGTAGACATGTTTTATTTCTCTTGAGAAAAAATGTAGTAGGAGAATAGTTGGATTAAGTGGTACATATATATTAATATTTAACTTTATAAGAATCAGCCAAACTATTTCCCAGAGGTAGTACCGTTTCACCCTCCCACTGGCAGTGTTTGAGAGTTCCTGTTGCTCCATATCCTTGCCAACAGTTTGCACTGTCAGTCTTTTTAATTTGACATCTCCTATGGTTTTTTTTTTTTTTTTTTTTTTGCGGTAGGCGGGCCTCTCACTGTTGTGGCCTCTCCCCTTGCAGAGCACAGGCTCCGGATGCGCAGGCTCAGCAGCCATGGCTCACGGGCCTAGCCGCTCTGCGGCATGTGGGATCTTCCCAGACCGGGGCACGAACCCGTGTCCCCTGCATCGGCAGGCGGACTCTCAACCACTGCGCCACCAGGGAAGCCCTCTCCTATGGTTTTTATCTGCATTTTCCTAATGATTAATGATGTGTGGCATTATTTCCTGTGCTTATTGGCCATTTTTTGTATCCTTCTTTGGTCAAGTGCCTGTTTAAATCTTAAGATATTGCCATCTCATAGGCTTGTTTTAAGAAAACAATACATATATAACATGACTGGTATTTAATAGACACAAAATAAAAGTTATTATTATTTATATTATTTTTAAGAGAGGGAGTTCTATGATTCTATAAAGAGCCCACAGAATATACTTTAAATAATATACCCTGAATCCTTCTCCTGAAGAAGGGGAGGAGGAGAAAGAGAGAGAGGTTAAATAACAGAGAAGATGGAGCAGGAATGCAAGAGCCCTCAGGATTTGAGCTGGAAGACTTCAGGGGCAGGAGGTATTGCCTGGTTTAGGGATGATCAGGAGTTTTTCCTTAGAGATACTGAGGTTGAAAGGAAAGTTGGCATCCAAGTGACTTCACTGCAGAGCTTCAAACTAGGGAAAGTGCTAAGGGCCTCGCTCTCCCAGACTTGCCATCCAAAAGGGTGCCAGATACCTCTATTTAAAGCAGCAGAGATTTCAAGCATTTTGTTGCAATCTGAAGTCTATTAGTGCCTGTGTTAGCCCTACAGTCACTGGGCGGGGGCTGGAGGACAGAGCTAAGCTTGTGCAAGGGGACACTGTAGGAAACTTGGAACAACTCTCTCTCAGAGATGCTAAAATTAGCACATCTCCCTCCTCACGGCTCCTCCTGCCTCACCTCTACTCACTCACCTTTGCCCCAAGATCCATTCCCTGGATCTAAACACCCTTGCTTCAGGGGGCCTTGAAAGCTTGGTTTTCTAAAGCCTCTGAAGAAGGGTAAGGGCAGGAACTGTGTCCAACAAGCTTCTCAGGGCCAAATCCCTCCCCCCACCAAAGGAAAAAAAAAAGTTTTATAGGGATTTTTCTGTTAATTAATATGACATGTGCTTACTTAGGTAAAGAAAATATCAAACAGCACAGCAACATATAAAGAACACGGTAAAAGAACACAGTAGTCCCAAAGTTCAGAGACAATGTTTATATTGCAACAATTTCCTCCCATATTTTCAATATGTAAATACACATATACATACATTTCTAAATAAAATGGAAATTATACATCTATGCCATCCCATAATCTTTTTTCAATTACTATTTCAAGGGATCTTTGCATGCCTAAATGTAAACATATAGACCTTTTTATTTTATTTATTTATTTATTTTTTGCAGTACGCGGGCCTCTCACTGTCGTGGCCTCTCCCGTTGCGGAGCACAGGCTCTGGATGCGCAGGCTCAGCGGCCATGGCTCACGGGCCTAGCCGCTCTGCGGCATGCGGGATCTTCCCGGACCGGGTCACGAACCTGTATCCCCTGCATCGGCAGGCGGACTCTCAACCACTGCACCACCAGGGAAGCCCTAGACCTTTTTATTGATTGTATATTATCTTGGTGCCTATTTAGATTTTTAAAAATTATTACATTCAGTTCTGGGAAGAATGGCTCTATAACTATATCTTTTTGGACTTTTAAACTTTTTCCTTACTGAAAACCTTTAGTAGAGAATGTACAGGGTCAAAGGCTATAAACATTTAAAATTATACTGTCCTCTAGAAAACTCGTATTAACTTTCACTTTTTTTTTTTTTTTTTTTTTTCTTTTTGCGGTATGCGGGCCTCTCACTGTTGTGGCCTCTCCCGTTGCGGAGCACAGGCTCCGGATGCGCAGGCCCAGTGGCCATGGCTCACGGGCCCAGCCGCTCCACGGCATATGGGATCTTCCCAGACCGGGGCACGAACCCGTATCCCCTGCATCGGCAGGCGGACTCTCAACCACTGCGCCACCAGGGAGGCCCAACTTTCACTTTTATCAACAGCTTATTGGAAGGCCAGTTTCCTCTACCCTTCACAAACGTGAAGTCAATCTTTTTAACCTTTTTGATTCTGAAAAAAAAAATCTCCTGGTTTCCTTCGTTTTCTTTAATTATTGAAATTCAGCATCTTTTCACTTAATGTTCACAGGCCATTTCTTCTTTTTAGTGAATTATATTTCTATCTATGCTTATTTTTATATTGGGGTATTCATCTTTATTGATTTGTAAGAACTATGTACATATGGGAGGAGTAATCCTTTGCCATAGTAGTTTCAGTATTTTCTCCACATTTTTCATGTCTCTGAGTAGGCTTTTTTCTCCCATGGGAGCTGTGGTGGCAGCCAGGAAGTGTTCTCTCTTGGCTCTTACTGTTCCACTGGTGTGAGATGTATCAAAGCTTCTTTGTGCTTCCTGGGGTGGAAGGAAGCTAACACAACTTGAAATCCACCCTCTTGCTAGTGTGTGTGTCTTCTTGTCCTGTGGAGGGTGTCTTCTCCTGCTTCTGAACCTGAACTCGAGCTGGAATTTACACCATCAGCTCTCCTGCTTCTCAAGCCTTTGGATCGGGTTGAAACTATACTGTCAGCTTTCCTGGGTCTCCAGCTTGATGACTGCAGATCTTGGACTTCCCAGACTCCATAATCATGTGAGGCAATTCCTTGTTTATATATATATATGTATTTATATACGATATATAATATATTTATATATAACAATATTTATAATATATTTTATGTATTAAAAAATAAAATATATTGTATTTAAATATACAATATATTTAGAGATTGCTCCTATTGGCTCTGTTTCTCTGGAGATCCCAGACACTGAGGTGTTGAGCCTGAGAACAAAATGCCAATATGCTAAGGATGGGGGACAGAAAGACAAGAAGAGCCTGGATCCTTGACAGCAATTTCTCTTATTGCACCCATTTGGAAACACCTACATCTAGACCCTTATTATGTGAGAAAAAGAAATGTCTTTATTGCCTACGCTGTCACATGTCAGGTTTTCTGTTACACGCAGTGAAAGCATTCCTGACCCCCCCAATTATCTCACATCTCTGAGCCTCATTTCCACAGGTTACACAATGAGAGAAAGAATAGAGAAGGGAATGGCCTTAAATGAAACTCACAAGCATTTCCCAGTGCCTCCTAGATGCAGGGTTCTGAGCACGGGGCTCCAGGTGGGGCAGCAGAGTTAGTGGCTAAGAACAGGGACTCTGGGGCCCGATCACCTGGCTTGGAAGCCCTGCTCTGTGTGTCAGCTTCCTTGTCTGTAAAGTAGGTATCGTAAGAGTATGTTTAATAAGAGTTGCTGGGAGGATTAAATGAATTAATCCATGTAAGGCACTTAGAACATTACCTGGCATGTAGAAAAATGCTCAACAAATGCTAAAAATTAGACATGGGTCAGCCCTTCGGAGTTTAGAGTCTAGTTTGGAAGTCAAGAAATACGTACATACAAATATGACTCTGAAACTTTAAAGATGCACACTCATGATTGAAAAAAAAGGAAGAATCCTTTTACTTCTTTCATTCTGAAGTAAAGTGAGCAGCTTCTTGTCACAAGAGGTAAGAGGCTAAAAAACGTAATTGCCTTCATGGAAGATTTAGATAAATCAGTGGATGACAAAACCATAATAATATGTTAAAGAAAGAAGTGAGGCATTCTGGGATCACTCCAGGATTTGAATTAATTGTATTAATATGAGATAGCAAAAGATAATACTTCAGGGCATTTTTTTCTTAGTTCCTAAAGCATTTTCATGAATTCGCACAGCTTTGTGAGAAAAGGGGCAAATACTACGTAAAATTCGTTCTGAACCTGACTTCGTTTTGCTCCTCACCTCATTTAATAATGAGCGTAATTCTCATTTTACAGATGAGAGCCCACAGGCTTCCTGTGAGGCTCACATGAGATGAGGCAAGGCGACACGCTCACTCTCTTTTTCTAAAAGTTTTAAAAACTGCATGAGATTATCACCGTGTGGGGACTCAGAAAACATATATTCTTCAGTGGTGTCCCACCCCGCCCCAGCCCCCTGGAAAGAGCCCCATATTCCTCCTGAGGGCCCTGTTTAACCCACTTCTCTCTCAAGCGCTTGGGCTGGGGGAACCGCCCCTCAGAGAACCTTTATGGCTCTCTTTGGGTCTCCAAAATCTCCGTCTCTGAGGCCGGGGAGGTTGTGAAGGACCTGCTACTGACCCCACCCTGGCCAAGTCACCTGCCCACCCACAGAGCACAGGGGCCCTTCAGGAATGTGATGAGAACCTGGACCTGGCTCCAGCCTCTGTGAGACAGAAGTCAGAACGTTGCTTTCCTCTCCTCAGAGGTCCCAGATTCCTGAAGCATGAATCTCCCTCTCATTGTCTGAGATCTGAGCCCCACCCTTGGGAAACACCACTGATTCAGGGAGGTGCTTCTTCCCGAGCAGGGCTGCGCTGCAGGATGCTGTTTTAGGGCATTTCTGCCCAGGACAGGGATCCTGGCTTTCCTGAAGCAGAGCTCTCAGTCACAACAATTACAGTTGCACATCAGGGGGTTCCCAGGATGGCCCAAAGGGCAAGGATGGTGAACCTGATTCCACCCCTCTCTTCCTGCAGAAATAGCAGCAGGGAAGCCAGTCACACCTGGATTCAAAAGGGTTGAGAACACAGGCTCTGGAGCCAGCCACCCTGGGTTCAAAAGGGTTGAGAACACAGGCTCTGGAGCCAGCCACCCTGGGTTCAAACTCCAACTCAGGCACTTCCTAGCCCTGCAACCTCAGGCCAGTTACCTTCATGCTTTGTGACTCAGGCTTACTTCACAGAGTTGTTAAGAGAATTTGAGTTCATGAAAAGTGTCTGGTGTACGGTAAGCACACAATGAATTTCAGCTATGTTTATTATTTACCCTGTGATTTTGAGTAAGTCTTGAACCTATGTGGGCCTCAGTTTCCTCATATATATGATGGGGATACTAACACATGCCCAGAGTCACTCTCTTTTTTCCCTTTGGTAATACTCATCACACTTGTAGTTACTCATCTGATGACTGTTCACCTCTCTACACAGCATATGCTTGCAGCAGGGCTTGGTAGAGTACCTGGCACATAGTAGGTGCTCAAAAAATTTCACCGATCGAAGGAACAGTACTGTTTTCAAGACTGGATGAAACCATAACAGGCAGTTCAGTCTGACTGAAAGAACGCTGAATTTGGGTGTGTGTGTGTGTGTGTGTGTGTGTGTGTCTGTCTGTCTGTCTGTCTGTCTTTGGGAGGGAGGGATTTGGGCTGTCAAGCAACTGGGGCTGTGTCCCAGCTTACTCCTTACTATCTGTGTGACCACAGGCAAGTAGCTGACTTCTCTGAGTCTCAGTGTCTTCAGCTGTAATATGGAGATGGTGGTACTGACGTGGTTAGGAAGGTCAACAAAGTAAGTTATAGTTAAGTATTTAGTCCTGCGCATGGTTCATAGAACGTGGCCCACAAGCAGCAGCTCCCCTCCCCATTTCTCTGATTTCTATGGACTGAGTCAAATGCACAATAAAATGATATTAATGAGCATTTATTGAGCACTTACTGTGTGCCAGGCACTGTGCTGTATTATGTACAGTGCAATGGTTTTTTTTTTTTTTTTTTTTTTTCTGCGGTATGTGGGCCTCTCACTGTTGTGGCCTCTCCCGTTGCAGAGCACAGGCTCCGGATGCGCAGGCTCAGCGGCCATGGCTCACGGGCCCAGCCGCTCGGCGGCATATGGGATCCTCCCGGACCGGGGCACGAACCCGTATCCCCTGCATCGGCAGGCGGACTCTCAACCACTGCGCCACCAGGGAGGCCCAGTGCAATGGTTTTGAAATGGGACTTAGGAGAAGAAATCTTTTTGTAAGCAGGAGTGGGGTTAGGGAATTGAGGCAGCATTTGTATGCACTTCCACAAGACTGAGAAAATGTTAACTGTGTCTATCAAAGAAAGAATGTATGTATAGGGAGGGGTGAGCTAGTCCATGATGGAGATTATGGGGTCACCACAGGTCCTTCATGTGGAGCAACTGAGTTTATCCACATAAGCTTTTATTTGGGAAAAAAGGGGTCTACTGCTAAAAATAAAAACAAACAAACAAACAAATAAATAAATTGAAATGGCTTGGAAACCCCTCATATAATGGAAAGAACATAGGCCTAGAGTTAAAAACCTGGCTTCCTGTCCTGGCCCTGACACTAACCAGCCTGAGACCTCGGACAAGTTCATTTGCCTATTAAGCCTTAGTCCCTTTATGGGTAAAATGAGGAGGTTAGATAGGACAACCTCTGAGGCCTTTTCCAGCTAAAATATTCTGAGAGAGTGTGCTCTTCTGGCTCTTTCTCCAATGGAACTTTCCAGTGAAAACCCAGAGACCAGCACATAAAGATGGACTTGAGTCAACAGAGGGTGGAAATGGAACAAATAGATCTTAAGCTGCCATTCGGCCCAGGGCCATCTTCACAGATCCTTGTTCTGAGCAAATCCTCCTCCGTCTTTCAGCCGTGACGGACTCCCTTTCATCCTGGTCACTGCCAAGTTCTAGGCAAATCTCCTCACAAAATTCCATTCATCTTTCAAAACCCAGTGTAGATGTCATGGTCATTTGTTCATTCAGTGACTATTTACTGAATACCTACTATGTGCCAGGCACTCTTCTAAGGCATATACAGTGAACAAAACAAAATCCACGCCCTACACATTTGAATGGGGACAGCATTTGCTAACCAACCAGTCCTTTGCATAGACTTCCGTAATTGTACGATTCTTTTAAATTACATGTCAGCCTCCTTATTAGACTGTAAGCTCTACAAGGGCAATGGCTACAGCCCTACAAGAGTGCAGCCCACCTCTCAGGAGGGCCTAGAGATCCCTGTAAGAACTGGGAGGCTGCACAGCCTAGTTTGGGCAGATGACAAGGGAGCCGGGAGCCCTCCAACTCCGCTCCAAACTCCACACCAATGGTAAGGGAATGATGGCACATTCCATGCCACCCCCTGGGTTGGTGCTGTTCCCAACACACATTTATTTTGCATGGGCATGGGGCTTAGTGCTTGAGATAAATTCTTGGGACATACGCAACCCTTGAGTCCAGGGTGGTTTGGGGAGACAAGCAAGGACACAGGGCATTTAAAAACAATATGATGAGTGTAGCTCCTGCAGTCCCCAAATCCCAGGCTGGGCCAAGCTGAGGGAGAACACAGACAGTGAGGGCTTCTAAACCCAAGTGAGTGTTAAGAGGGAGTCAGCAAGATGGTTGAGAATTGGCCAAGCCACCGATATTTTCTGGAGGTGAGGTGGCAAAACAGGTTTTTCAGGCAAGATTGGCCAATACCTCCAAATCACACCATATGGAAAATAGTTATTAGCCCATTTTTTTTGATGAGAAAATTAAGGCTCAGGAAGTACCTTAAGTCACCCTGCTAATAAGTGGTAGAGTTGTTCATTCCAAAGCATCTACACCAGGTTCTGGGAAAGAGGCTTTTACAAAACATGCAAATAAAAGGATGATGGAGCTAGTTAGTGGGCAGATTTATAGGCTTAGCTTCCAATGGAAGATCTGGTACCCTCATCTACTACAGAAAGGTTACTTGAACTTTCTAAGCTCCAATTTCCACATCTGTTGGCATCTGCCACAGGGTCATTTTCACTTCTACTGGCAAATAGAGCATATCTGAATATGCCTCAAGTCAGAGGTTGCAAACTAATAGCCTGGACTAAATATAGCCCTTGGAGGCAAAAAGAGCCAGTGATTTTAGACAAACTTTACAGATGAGGTTTAGAGTACCCAAGTTTGCACAGCTAAAATGTAGCAGAGCCAGGACTTAAACTATAGTGGTCTGGATCCAGGGTCCAGTCTTAAGCAACACACTCTCTACTGCTCTTCAAGTGCAGAGAAGTGGCAACGGACACTCAGCCTCTATGTCTGGGAGGCATTAAAGAGTGGCAGGGACTATCATGAACTACAGAGTTCATGCCTTAACTAAGGAATTCTCCTGTGATTGACCTTGGGTAAGGCCAGTGAATATTTTGTGCCTCAAGTTTCTTCTCTATAAAACTGGGATAATAATTCTGCCTATCTCATAGGGTTATCGTGAAGACTCAATGAGTTCACGTGCCTAGCACATAGTAAACGTTACTTAAGTGTAAGCTGTTAGTATTGTTACTCTCTGAGGAGTGGCTTTTGTCTTAAGCATTCATAAGCTCACCTAAATATGGTACGGTAAGCTGGGCACCCCGCTGAGGAATAGGTTCTGACAGTATCTGAGGCCTCTTCCTCCTCCTTCTGAGCACTACTGGGGCTCCTGGAGGGCTCAGGGAGAAACAAGATCTCCAGGCCACAGGCACGAGCCCCAGGCCTCGGCAGCAGCCTCCAGAGCCGGCAACGGTAGCCCATCAGTGAGCTCATGGTTACCACAGGCCTCTGGGCTGAAAAGAATGTGAGGCACAATGGGCAGCCTTCCCGGGGCCCAAGAAGGGAGGCCTCATCCTTTCAGGATGTCTCTGGCTTCAGATAAACCCTTCCTGTGTTCCAGCTCACAGCTGGCAGGGGCCATCAGCAATGAATGATTGCAATGGATGAGTGGTCGAAAAGTTGTGTGTGTGAACCAAATGCCACCTAGATAAGGCAAAGCATGCATTCAGGATGCTGGGAGGAAGACGATCACCTGCACAATGGTTTGTTTTGTGCCTACTATGTACTTGGCCTTGGGCCAGGCATTCAGGAGCTGGTGAAGTTAATAACAGAAGCAGTTCACCTGTATTTTCTCCTTCTGAGCACTCTAACAGCCATAATCTCTCTTATCTTTGGCACAATCCTATGATACAAGCTGGCCTCATTTCCTGCATTTAAAGATGGGTAACAGGAGAGACTTGTTCAGAGTTACAAAGTGTAGCAGAGACTAGATAATTGGCCAAACTTGTTTCCAAGCTGGTTCACCTGAGTACCCTGCTGGACCGTATTTCCCTGCAGGCCTTGTGTTTGGGTGCAGCCACGTGACTGAGTTCTGGCCAATGGAATGAACGAAATACTGATAATAATGATGCATGGCTTTGCCAGGCCTAACCCATAAACATTCTGCCCATCAGTCCTCTACCTTTGTTTCTCATCAGTTAGCAGGTGCAAGCAGCCTGCAGAGGACTCTGAGGATCTAGGGACGATGGAGCCACAAGATGGAAGGGGCCTGGCTGGGCTCCTGAGTAACTCTGCTGAAGTGCTATCACATTGAGCTGTTAAACGAGTAAGAAATAGGCTTCTTTTGTGTTAGGCCACATCTAGGTTGCTTTTTCACAACCGTCAGTCTACCTTAAATACACAGAGAAAAACCAGAACTTGGGTTTTAAAGGCAGTTTCTTCTACAGCTGGCAGTTTTTCTACCCCCTTCCAAACAAGCAAACAAATCTCCTTACGGCTGTAGGGTCTCTGGATTTTACCAAGCTCTTGGGCAAGTAATGGCACAGTTTCTTTCTTCCATACCACTAACCACTGGGCTGTGACTCTCATCCGGTGTGGGAAGCTTTCAGATGGGGTAAGGTGTCTGAGCTAGCCACAGCTCGGCTACTCATTAGCTGAGCCCTCTTCAACTGGTTTGGGGAGAAAATTAAGTCCCAGTGTCCAAAAGTGCCCCTTGTATGTACTGAATAGATGTCTGTCCTGTCCATCTGTAATGGTACAAGTTACATACCATGCCTGGGAGAAATGTGAAAACAGGCACTCACATCATTTTCTGAGTTCTGTGGTTCAGATGAGGACCCCTAATTGCAAACCACTTCCCCCCTCTGAGCCTCAGTTGTCTCATCTATAAAACCACTGGGTGGAATCAGATGAACTTGGGATTTCTTGCCAGCTATAATTGGCAATAATTTCACTTTAAAAAGCAGTATTTTAGGTCTAGGATGGGTCACATACTTCCCCAGGTTATTCCATTTAGTCATGAAATGAAGAGGGATGTAAATAAAGATTTTTTTTTAATAAAAGAGAAACTGGAATTCCCCACCATTAGCTGCTTTCCACAAAGGTGGTATTCAATAAACATTAGGTGAGTGGCACACACACAGAGTATTATTCTGGCTTGAGACTTCATTGAGCCTACAATCTAGTTGGAAGGATGAGAACCACAACTGCAAAACCAAGAAACATCCTAGAGAGTGGGGCATAGAGTCTAGGTGGTCAGGTAGAGGAGGGGTGAGCCGGCAGGAAGAGACCTACTCATTCCCCAACCCACCTCAAATCCCTGCTTCTCTGCAGACACATTACACTCTGAGCACTTGCTGTATGCCAAACACTGGCTGGGTGCTTTGCCTTCTTATTCCATTTAATTCTCCCAAGAGCTCTGCCAGAATCCAAGAGGCACATCGATATTGAGCCACAATCTAAGACCCCATGGTTTGTGCAGCTACAGAGCCTGCAATCCTTCCCTAGAAGCACAGCTCTGTCCCTGGCTTCTAGCTGCCCTTGAAGGAGAGATGCTGGTTGTCCCTCTAAGGGCATCATGCCCTTTGACCGTCAAGAACCACAGAGTCAGATCTCCTAGGGACACCTCAGCTTGCAGAGCGCCCCCAGCAGAGGGGTGCCACATTCAGCTGAGGAGTGTAGCACAGCCCTTGACACACAAGCTGGGAAGTCCCCGAGACAAGAGGGTCAGAGATTTGTACAGCTGGAGGCCCTGGGGAAAGGCCTGGCAGCAGCTGAAACTAACTGACTCCATCCAGAAGCAGAGTCCCTCCAGGGACATGGAGAGAGGAAAGCAGACAGGAAGTGGCTGATCCGCCTGTTCCTGGGAAGCTGCAGGGCCTGAGAGACATTGTTCCCTGGAAACCAAAGATCTGGTGTTTCTCAGCGAGTGCTCCTGGCACCCCTGCATCACACTCACCTGGCATGTTGGAAAAGGGGATTTGGGGGCCACAAACATAATGAATCCAAATTCTGGGAAACAGGAATCTGCATGTTAGACAAGCTTGTCAGACAGTTCTGATGCTCACTAAGGTTTAGGAATAGAAAATTCCACTTTCCTGAAACGGTTCTAGCTAGTTCTTCATTAGATGAGCTACTCATTTCTGCCATTTTGCCCATCAGTGTGACTCTTAACTCCAGGAGAAAAATAATAAAGAAGTTAGTATCTGTTGAGTGCTCATCAAGTGTCCCATATTCTTCTAAACACTTTAGACAGATCAACTCATTTAAAATCCTCACAGCATCCTTATAAGGTAAGTACTATCATTAGCTTCACATTACATATAAGAGAACTGAGGCACAGAGAGGCTAAGAAACTTTTAAAAGTCACACAGTAAGTGGCTGGGCTCAAATATGGACTCCAGTGGTCTGACTCCCAAACTTGAGGTCTGAACCCTTGTGACACACAAACACTATGGGAGCTTCTGTTTATTTGAAGAGCCACTTGGTGCCAGACCCTGTGTCCAGGCACTTCATTTATTCAGCAAACGTTAACTGAAAGTCTACTTTGTACCAGAACTGCTCTAAGCTCTGGCCAGCCTGGGACTAGGATGAGGTGAGTGAAGCTCTCACCTTGGGCACAAAATTTGAAGGAGGGGTGCCCCAAAATTCAGTAATCAGATAAATAATATTTTAAGGCAGTATTAAACAAAACTAAATTGGTAAGGTGTGGCCCATGGCTGGCCACCTGTTTTTGTAAGTAAGTTTTATTAGGGGGGATAAAGAAAGAACAAAACACTAAAAAACCGATGCCCTAATGGAGCTCACAAAAACGACATCATCTGATCCTTACAATCCAAGGTCCCAAAGGGCAGGTATTAATATCATTGCTCTTTCACATCTACTACTCTCCCTATAGGTAGCTAATGATGATTCAGGCTGACAACATGCCAGACACTGTCTTTTAAGTGCCTTACAAATATTATTTTATTCCTCACAATCTCCCTATAAGGAAGGGAAGGATCATTACCATCCCCATTTTGCAAATGGTGAAACTAAAGCACAGAGAAGTTTTGTAATTTGTCCAAGGTCAACACAGCCAGCAAAGGGCAGAGTCAGGATTTGAACCCAGGTAGCCACATTCCAGAAGCCATATCCTTAACAAGAAGTTAGCAAACTACAACCCATAGGCCAGATATGGCCAAATCCAGCCTACCACCTAGTTTTGTAAATAAGGTTTTATCGGCACACGCTTACACTCATTCATTTATGTATTGTGAACGTCCACTTTCATGCCACAACCACAGAGCTGAGTAGTGGGGACTGAGACCATATGGGCTGCAAAGCTGAAAAATATTTGCTACCTGGCCCTTTACAGAAGAGGCATGCTGGGCCTTGCCTTTAACTGCTGTGAAATACCCCGTGATCAGCATGTGAAGTTATGCCCACAGTCAGAAGGAGACAGAGATGGGATATGAATCCAGGTGTGTCTCTGAAAACAGTAACTTTTCAGCTCTGCATGGCTATGTACACCCTGTACCCCCATGGGTGCCAATACCTCCTGCCTGGCCCAGGGAAGGTGCTCCATTAATGTTCACTGAGTGAACAGTATGAGCATATCATACTGCGGTAAGGCCAGTCAAGCCCAGAGAAATAATTAGGTGGACACCATTGGGGAATGTCCAGTCTTTCTGTGGCACACATTACAAGATTTTTGGGGTCTCCTTGACATGATAACTTACCCTAACAGCCTAAATTAATTTGGAGGTTTACAGTGTTTTCAGGATGTCTTAATTATCTTTGTTCCTAGTATGCTGCCCATCCCAGGTTAGAGTATCTCAATGGTCTCCATCAAAATCCAAGGCTTATGATTTCTTCCTTCTGCTAACGTTGGGGTTTTTTTGTTCTTCTTTCTCTACTTGCTTTAGGTATAAGGCTAGGTTGTTTGATATCTTTCTTGTTTCTTGAGGTAGGATTGTATTGCTATAAACTTCCCTCTTAGAACTGCTTTTGCTGCATCCCATAGCTTTTGGGTTATCGTGTTTTCATTGTCATTTGTTTCTAGGTATTTTCTCATTTCCTCTTTGATTTCTTCAGTATCTCTTGGTTACTTAATAGCTTTTTGTTTAGCCTCCATGTGTTTGTATTTTTTACAGTTTTTTTCCTGTAACTGATATCTAGTCTCATAGCTTTGTGGTCGGAAAAGATACTTCATATGATTTCAATTTTCTTAAATTTACCGAGGCTTGATTTGGGACCCAAGATATGATCTATCCTGGAGAATGTTCCACAGGCACTTGAGAAGAAAGTGTATTCTGTTATTTTTGGATGGACGGTTCTATAAATATCAATTAAGTCCATCTTATCTAGTGTGTCATTTAAAGCTTGCGTTTCCTTATTTTCTGCCTGGATGATCTGTCCATTGGTGAAAGTGGGGTGTTAAAGTTCCCTATTATTATTGTGTTACTGTCGATTTCCCCTTTTATGGCTGTTAGCATTTGCCTTATTTATCGAGGTGCTCCTATGCTGGGTGCATAAACAATTATAATTCTTATATCTTCTTCTTGGATTGATCCCTTGATCATTATGCAGTGTCCTTCCTTGTCTCCTGTAATAGTCTTTATTTTAAAGTCTATTTTGTCTGGTATGAGAATTGCTACTCCAGCTTTCTTTTGATTTCCATTTGCATGGAATATCTTTTTCCATCTCCTCACTTTCAGTCTGTATGTGTCCCTAGGTCTGAAGTGGGTCTCTTGTAGACAGCATATATACCAGGTCTTGATTTTGTATCCATTCAGCCAGTCTATGTCTTTTAGTTGGAGCGTTTAATCCATTTACATTTAAGGTAATTATCAATATGTATGTTCCTATTACCCTTTTCTTAGTTGTTTTGGGTTTGTTTTTGTAGGTCTTCTCCTTCTCTTGTGTTTCATGCTTAGAGAAGTTCCTTTAGCATTTGTTGTAAAGCTGGTTTGGTGGTGCTGAATTCTCTTAATTTTTGCTTGTCTGTAAAGGTTTTAATTTCTCCATCGAATGAATGAGATCTTTGCTGGGTAGAGTAATCTTGGTTGTAGGTTTTTCCCTTTCATCACTTTAAATATGTCCTGCCACTCCCTTCTGGCTTTCAGAGTTTCTGCTAAAAGATCTGCTGTTAACCTTATGGGGATTCCCAAAGATCAGATCAGAAAAAAATGAAAACGAAATGAAGGAAACAATGGCAAAGATCAATAAAACTAAAAGCTGGTTCTTTCAGAAGATAAACAAAATTGATAAACCATTTGCCAGACTCATCAAGAAAAAAAGGGAGAAGAATCAAATCAACAGAATTCGAAGTGAAAAAGATTCAAATAAACAGAATTTGAAATGAAAAAGGAGAAGTAACAACTGACACTGTAAAAATACAAAGGATATGAGAGATTACTGCAGGCAACTATATACCAATAAAATGGACAACCTGGAAGAAGTGGACAAATTTTTAGGAAAGCACAACCTTCCAAGACTGAGCCAGGAAGAAATAGAAAATATGAACAGACCAATCACAAGCACTGAAATTGAAACTGTGATTAAAAATCTTCCAACAAACAAAAGCCTAGGACCAGATGGCTTCACAGGTGAATTCTATCAAACATTTAGAGAAGAGCTAACACTGATCCTTCTCAAACTCTTCCAAAATATAGCAGAGGGAGGAACACTCCCAAACTCATTCTATGAGACCACCATCACCCTGATACCAAAACCAAAGATGTCACAAAAAAAGAAAACTATAGGCCAATATTACTGATGAACATAGATGCAAAAATCCTCAACAAAATACTAGCAAAAAGAATTCAACAGCACCTTAAAAGGATCATACACCATGATCAAGTGGGGTTTATCCCAGGAATGCAAGGATTCTTCAATATATGCAAATCAGTGTATTACTCCATATTAACAAATTGAAGGATAAAAAGCATATGATCATCTCAATAGATGAAGAAAAAGCTTTTGACAAAATTCAACACCCATTTATGTTAAAAACTCTCCAGAATGTAGGCATACAGGGAACCTATCCCAACATAATAAAGGCCATATATGACAACCCCACATCCAACATCATTCTCAATGGTGAAAAACTGAAACCACTTCCTCCAAGATCAGGAACAAGACAAGGTTGCCCACTCTCACTGCTATTATTCAACCTAATTTTGGAAGTTTAGCCACAGCAATCAGAGAAGAAAAATAAATAAAAGGAATCCAAATTGGAGAAGAAGTAAAACTGTCACTGTTTGCAGGTGACATTATACTATACATAGAAAATCCTAAAGATGCTACCAGAAAACTACTAGAGGTAATCAATCAATCTGGTAAAGTAGCAGGATACAAAATTAATGCACAGAAATCTCTTGCATTCCTATACACTAATGACGAAAAATCTGAAAGAGAAATTAAGGAAACACTCCCATTTACCATTGCAACAAAAAGAATAAAATACCTAGGAATAAACCTACCTAAGGAGACAAAAGACCTGTATGCAGAAAGCTATAAGACACTGATGAAAGAAATTAAAGACAACACAAACGTATGGAGAGATATACCATGTTCTTGGATTGGAAGAATCAATATTCTGAAAATGACTGTACTAGTCAAAGCAATCTACAGATTCAATGCAATCCCTATCAAACTACCAATGGCATTTTACACAGAACTAGAACAAAAAATTTCACAATTTGTATGGAAACACACAAGACTCCAGATAGCAAAGCAATCTTGAGAAAGAAAAATGGAGCTGGAGGAAGCAGGCTCCCTGACTTCAGACTATACTACAAAGCTACAGTAATCAAGACAGTACGGTACTGGCACAAAAACAGAAATATAGATCAATGGAACAGGATAGAAAGCTCAGAGATAAACCCACACCCCTACGGTCACCTTATTTTTGATAAAGGAGGCAAGAATATACAATGGAGAAAAGACAGCCTCTTCAATAAGTGGTACTGGGAAAACTGGACAGCTACATGTAAAAGAGTGAAATTAGAACACTTCCTAATACCATACACAAAAATAAACTCAAAATGGATTAGAGACCTAAATGTAAGGCCAGACACTATCAAACTCTTAGAGGAAAACATAGGCAGAACACTCTATGACATAAATCACAGCAAGATCCTTTTTGACCCACCTCCTAGAGAAATGTAAATAAAAACAAAAATAGGGTTTCCCTGGTGGCGCAGTGGTTGAGAGTCCGCCTGCCGATGCAGGGGATACGGGTTCGCGCCCCGGTCCGGGAAGATCCCACAACTGCAGAGCAGCTGGGCCCGTGAGCCATGGCCGCTGACCCTGCGCGTCCGGAGCCTGTGCTCCACAACAGAAGAGGCCACAACAGTGAGAGGCCCGCGCACCGAAAAATGAATAAATGAATAAATAAATAAACAAACAGATAAACAAACATATGGGACCTAATGCAACTTTTGCACAGCAAAGGAAACCATAAACAAGACGAAAAGACAAGCCTCAGAATGGGAGAAAATATTTGCAAATGAAGCAACTGACAAAGGATTAATCTCCAAAATATACAAGCAGCTCATGCAGCTTAATATCAAAAAAAGAACAACACAATCCAAAAATGGGTGGAAGACCTAAACAGACATTTCTCCAAAGAAGATATACAGATTGCCAACAAACACATGAAAGGGTGCTCAACATCACTAATCATTAGAAAAATGCAAATCAAAACCACAATGAGGTATCACCTCACACCAGTCAGAATGACCACCATCAAAAAATCTACAAATAATAAATGCTGAAGAGGGTGTGGAGAAAAGGGTATCCTCTTGCACTGTTGGGGGAATGTAAATTAATACAACCACTATGGAGAACAGTAAGGAGGTTCCTTACAAAACTAAAAATAGAACTACCATATGACCCAGCAATCCCACTACTGGGCATATACCCTGAGAAAACCATAATTCAAAAAAGACATGTACCACAATGTTCATTGCAGCTCTATTTACAATAGCCAGGATATGGAAGCAACCTACGTGTCCATCAACAGATGAATGGATAAAGAAGATGTGGCACATATACACAATGGACTATTACTCAGCCATAAAAAGAAACGAAATTGAGTTACTTGTAGTGAGGTGGATGGACCTAGAGTCTGTCATACAGAGTGAAGTAAGTCAGAAAGAGAAAAACAAATACCGTATGCTAACACATATATATAGAATCTAAAAAAAAAAAAGGTTCTCATGAACCTAGGGAAAGGACAGGATGCATACGTAGAGAATGGACTTAAGGATACGGGGAGGGGGAAGGGTAAGCTGGGTCGAAGTGAGAGAGTAGCACTGACATGTATACACTACCAAATGTAAAACAGATAGCTAGTGGGAAGCAGCTGCATAGCACAGGGAGATCAGTTCGGTGCTTTGTAACCACCTAGAGGGGGTGGGATAGGGAGGGTGGGAGGGAGGGAGACGCAAGATGGAAGAGATATGGGAACATATGTATATGTATGACTGATTCACTTTATTATAAAGCAGAAACTAACACACAATTGTAAAGCAATTATACTCCAATAAAAATATTTTAAAAATAAATTTAAATTTAAATTTAAAAAATAAATAAATAAATCCAAGGGTTAGTCTCAACACCCAGACTAAACTGCTTTGCCCTTGACCCTAGAGGTCAGGGTCCTAAGCCTTAAGACTTAGTCTAAATCAAAAGAATGAGGATTTGGGAGTTGGAGAACCCTGGTTAAATTCTGGCTCCTCCTCCATCAGCTGTGTGACCCTGAGCCCGTTTCTTCACTTCTCTGAACCTCAGCTTCCTAACCTGTGCCATACAGTTTACTGAAGATGAAGATCCATACAAAGCTCCCCAGCACACAATAGGCCTCAGTGGATGGCCCCAATTCTTTATTATGATGATGGAGACAGTTTAGGAGAGTTGTCTGCTGAAAGACCCCAAATCCATTATGCATGTTTTATCTTTGTGCTCCCAAAGTCTTGAATAAACAATGTCTTCATCCAGTATTTAAAAGACACTAAATCGGCCTCAGAGTAACCACCCCCTCCCACCCCAGCTGAAACTTGGCTGGCTCTATACTTGGCTGCTGGCCTGAATTTCCAAGCACTGTTGGTTTAGCATTTCTCAAATGTACCCCATTAACACTACGAACCGGTCAGCTCTCCCTCCTCTCTGAGCTCAGGTCTGACCAGCACAGTGAGAGATGGAGCCAGCAGTGAGAGGCCAGCCTCCCCAACTTGCCTTTGTGAAGCAGGGTGGTGCTGGGGTCGGTCTGCCTGGGATTGGGGGCACCTGTCAGCATTTGCATGAAGGGGTGCAGCCAGGTCAGATGCAGACATAGGCAGTGTGCTTGGAGACGGGGAGAAAGCGCAATGGAATGAGGGGGTCTGGGAAATGTGAACAAAATATATTCTCCTGGTTGCCTCTTGAGGGGAAAAAACAAGACCTTGAACGAGGCTGAGCAAAAAGCCACTGCTCTGGGAATCAGGAAATAGCTCTGCCCTGGCACAGTCTCCAACTCATTCGCTGTGTGTCTCTGAGCAAGGTACTTGCTCTTTCTGTGGCACATTTATTTAAAGATAAATGGATGAGGCTGGGCCACATTTTAAAACTCTTGCTTGGCAGCAGAATTCTTTCTCAAACAAAATTTTACTTGGAATTTTAATATATAAATAGATGAAAGTGGAACTGATTCTCTGGGTAAAGGTGGCAGGAGTAGGAAAAGGGGGAGCTGGAATCTTGCCCACTAAGCCCTGCTAACAATCTGAAAGACACCAGGAGGTACCTCTGTGGAAAGGGTTTGAGAACCACATGACATGGTATATGATCTATAAAATCTCATGTGCTGGCAGCTTCTGATCCTGGTAGCTGCAGCTGCTACTGCTGATAACAGTAATGGCTTTTATTTGTTGAGCACTTTCTTTGTGCCAGGGCTGGAACTGACTTCTACATACTTTACTTTGAGAGTCAGTAGCGAGCCCTGATTCAGAGCCCTGATTCAAATTCCAGCTTCACCAATTTAGCAGCTGTGTGACGGTGGGCAAGTTAGTTCATCTTTCTGTGCCTCAGAGTCTTCATATGGAAAATAGATTGTTCTGAGAATTAAAGCAATTACTCTCCATAAAAGTGCCTAGAACAGTGGCAGGCACATAGTAAGCAACTGATGTTAGCCACTTTTCTCATGGCTGCATAAATTATTTTATTTAATTTTTATAAGCACCACTCGGTTTCACAGATGAGGGAGTTGAGGCTCAGAGAGGTGAAGTGAGTGCCCCTAGGTCACACAGTTAGTAGGTGATGGAAGGAAGACCTGAATCCAAGTATGCTCAACTGTGCAGCCTGTGGTCTTAACACTCAGCCAGAACTGCTTTGTTCTTGACCCTAGAGGGCAGGGTCTTGGTCCTGGTAATTTGCTTAAGGAGTTCCAAGCCTAGATGGAAGGGTAGTTAACAATGACTACAGTGATTTATGCTTGCAGGAGTTCTGGGGTCAGCAGGGTCTAGAGTCTGGACATCCTAGCGAATGCAAATTCCAAGCAGAGAGAAGGTGTTTGTGGTCTCCAGAGCCCAGGGCTAACTGATGGTCTCTACTAGAAAAAGGGCAGAAGCAGCCTCAAGCTAGAGCACAGGTGAGCAGAGAACTGGCTGACTTTTAGCCCCCACTTGGAGGGCACCATATATGCCTCTGAGCAGTCCACAAGCTGTACAACCTTACACAACGACCCTTACTCTTCTCCTGCCTCAGCATTTGGTGCAGAGAAGCTCAGGGAGAGAATGAATTTGGCTGCATGCGAAAGACAAAGACTGGTCTCAGCCTTGCCCTGATACCTGTGGGAGCCTGGGATGAGGGGAAGGAGCATGGAGGCTGTGAAGTCAGGAAGCTCTGCATGATTGCCCAAAGCAAGTGCAAGCCACACAGTCACTTTATCTCTTTGTGCTTCTTTCTCTCAGCATGGAGGGTGGCAATAAAAGATGGCTGTATGGCTCTCCCTGGGGAGCTGAATGGGAGCCAAACCATCATATGGTGAACAAATGCTGTGATCGCCCAACTGCAGAGCAGCTGCTGCAAATTATTAAATAGCACCAACCTTTGCCTTGACTACTGACCCCTGGAAATGAGTAGCCACCCACCCACCCAGAAAGCCCCAGTACCCTGCCACCAACAGAGGCCCAAACACAGGCTCCAGCATTAAAAAAAAATCAGGGGGTGTGGTATAGCTGTAAGAACACAGCTTTAAATTCAGACAGAGCTGTATACAAATGCCAACTCCACCCCTCATGAGCTGTGGGACTTTGGGTAAGATACTGAACTTCTCTGAGCCTCAATTTCCCATCTATAAAATATAGTTTATGTACTGATCATGCAAGGAGGATGTAAGAATTAGAAATAATAAATGTAAAGTATCCAGCACAGTACCTAAGACACAGTAAGTGCTTAAATAGCTATACACATAGCACCTTCACTTATTCAATGAAGACGGACTCCAAGCCCGCTGAGTACCAGGCACAGTAAATATCATGTGGGAGGGTTAAGTGGTTTCCCTGAGTGACACTTGAGCTGAGATCTGAAGGACAAGCAGGAGTTTTCTAGGTGAAATGGGGAGGAAAGAAGTTTCCAGGCAGATGGAACAGAATATGTGAAACCTATGACGGGAAAGAATAGGTGAGGGTTGAAGAACTGAGCAAGAGTTGATGGATGTGGCTGATGCAGAGACAGCAAGAGGAGGCTGGCAGGGTGGGTGGGGCCAGACCACACGCCACAGTAAAGATTGTGGTCTAACAGTATAAAGAACGTATTGAACGGTTCTAACTGATGAAAGGACACAATCAAATTAGTGTTTTAAAAAGCTCACTTTAAAAGAGTATATACTGTATGATTCCAACTTTATGACATTCTAGAAAAGGCAAAACTATAGAAACAGTAAAAAAGATTAGTGGTCCCCCGAGGTTATGGAGGAGGGAGGAATGAATAAGCAGAGCACAGGGGATTATTAGGGCAGTGAAACTGTCCCGTAGGATAATACAATGGTGGATACGTGTCATTATATATTTGTGAAAACCCACAGAATGTACGACACCAAGAATGAAGTCTAGCATAAACTATGGACTTTGGGTGAGAACGATGTTTCCGTGTAGCTTCGTCAATTGTGATACAGGTACCACTCTGGTGGGAGATGTGGATAATGGGGGAGGCCATGTGTGTCAGAGGACAGGGGGCACATGGGAACTCTGTGTACTTTCCTCTCAATTTTGCTGTGAACCTAAAACCTCTCTAAAAACATAAAGTCTATTCATTTAAAAAAAAGAGAGAAAAACAGTCTGGCTGTGGTATAGAGAATAGATTGGAGGCGAGCAGGCGAGAATGCAGAGGACTAGTTAGGTTTTTCTATTGTTTTGCTGGGTTCCTTTGGGACAAGTTACATAAGCTCTGATAGCTTCAGTTTCTCCATCTGGGATACGGGAACAAGAATATAAAGTGACACAGGGTATAGGAAGTGCCTCACAGAAAGCCTTGCACAAGGCAGGTGTTCAGTTCACTCTGGAAGAACGTGAAAGAACGAGCATGATGCTGGGAAGAATGGCAAACGATGTCAGGATCCAGAGCTCTTTGTGGGGGGATAGTGGGCATCCTGCGATGGTGTTTTGTAGCAGGTAAAAAGTCTCAGTGTCCATTGGCAGGGGCAAAAGGATTTAGCAGAGTGTATGGCCAAGGGCTAAAGCTGTGTTTTGTGCTTTGGGGGAAATAAATCATAATAACAGCTAAGACTTACTGACTGCTAACTACATGGCAGGTCCTATTGTAAGTGCCTTTTGTGAATAAGTTCCTTTCACTCTTTCAACTGTACCTCAGGTTAGGAACTATTATTATCTCTACTTTGTAACTGGGGAAACTGAAACACAGAAAGGACCATCAACTTGCCCAGTATAAGTGACAGAGCTGGTTTAAAAGAAAATCAAAGGATACAAAACCTGAGTTCACTGAGGAAATAGGTTTTGTAAGCACAGAACCATCAGTGAAATGGCACAAAAGAGACAAGCTGTGACCAAGGACCCAATCACGGTGGGAAGAAGTTCGGTAGAGCCCTTAAGGCCATGGGTTTTGAATAAGCCTTCCTGGGTTTAAATCCTGGCTGCTCCACTTACTGTGTGACTTAGGCAAGTTATTTAGCTACTCTGTGACTCAGTTTCTATTTCTGTAATATGGGGATAGTAACAGGCCATACCATTTTTAGTCAATATATGTTTCAGAACAAAGAAGGACAACAGGAACTTCTAAAAGAGCAAGCTTGGGGCTTTAAACAGGAGTGGGGCTCAAACCTGGCACCCAACCCACAGTTATCAAGTACCACACTAGATGTCAGCTTGTTGCAGTGATGAAAACAACATGACCTCTGCCCTCAAGGACCTCCCAGTCTGGGGTGGGGAGATAGGTACAAATGCAGAAAATAAAACAAAAGGCAGGATATAAGAATTAGTCACTTGTTCAACCAAAATGATGCCAGTCACCATTCTAGACACTAAGGATGTAGTGACTGGCAAAACAGACAAGTTCCCTGCCCTCAAAGAGCTTATGTTCTAGTGCTGGAGATGGGCAACGAACACAAACAAACATAGCAGCAGTGATGACTGCTGTTAATTAAATAATAAAGCAGGGCGAGGGCTTAGAGAGCCACGTGAGAAGTTATTTTGGATAGGATGGTCAGAGAAGGAAGCGGTAGCACCTGAGTAAGGCCAAAATGTCATGAGGGGTGAGCTGTGTTCATATCTGGGAGAAAAGTTTCCCACGCTGAGGGAATAGCAAGTGCAAAGGCCCTGAGGAGGGGAGAATACACTTGACCTGTTTAAAGATCGGCACAGAACAGGAGGACTGGTGTGGCTGATGGGGACGAAGGTGGAGAGACAGAGGAAGTCTAGACCACAGGGCACCTACCGAGCACGGTCAGGACTGTGAATTCCACTCTAAGAGGGATGGGAAGCCCTTGGCAGGTTTTTGGGTTTTTTTTATATTTATCTATTTATTTTTGCCTGTGTTGGGTCTTCATTGCTGCGCGTGGGCTTTCTCTAGTTGTGGAGAGCGGGGGGCTACTCTTCGTTGCGGTGCATGGGCTTCTCATTGCAGTGGCTTCTCTTGTTGCGGAGCACGGGCTCTAGGCACGGGCTTCAGTAGTTGTGGCACGTGGGCTCAGTAGTTGTGGCTCACGGGCTCTGGAGCGCAGGCTCAGTAGTTGTGGCGCACAGGATTAGTTGCTCCGCGGCATGTGGGATCTTCCCGGACCAGAGCTTGAACCCGTGTCCCCTGAACTGGCAGGTGGATTCTTAACCACTGCGTCAGCTGGGAAGTCCGCCTTGGCAGGTTTTAAACATGGGCTTGGCATCTGATTTAATTTCAGAAGAATCATTCTGGCTGCTGTGTAGAGAATGGATTGAAATGGGCCATGGTGGACTAACGTGTCTTTGAATTCTTTGCTGCTCCTTTCATTAAAAAGTGGGATCTCCTTAAATCTAGTTTTCCCCTGTACCTGTCTCTGACCACTAGCATGTGGCAGAAGTGATGCTGTGAAACTCCTAACTCTGGCCTTTAAGATATTTACACCTTCTATCCCTCTTGTAACTTGTCCTCTTGAAAACCAGCTGCTGTATGAGAAGTCTCACTATCCTGAGACCACACTGCTGGGAGAAAGTGCAACAGCCACATGGAGAAAGAGAGACCACATGGAGGGGCACCAAGGCACCAGAGACATGGACATGAAGGTGACAGGACCTTCCAGCCCAGCCAAGCCACAAGGCATGCAGCAGCAGAACTGCCTGTTCCAGCCCTCCAGACTCCTGACCCACAGACTGCAAGCAAATAAAATGATTGAGGTTTTAAGCCATGAGGTTTTGGGGTGGTTCATTACTCAACGACTGATAACTGAGGCAGAGGCAAGGAGGCCAGTGAGAAGGGTACTGCAGAAATCCAGGTGAAGGAGAAAGGTGATTTTGGTCTACGGTAGGAATGGAGGTGGAGAATCAAAAAAATACTGATATGAGAAAAAGTTTTACACACACACATCATCATCATCATCATCATCATCATCATCGGAAGAAACTCAGGGGTCTGGAGTCCCTATATCACCTAGGGAGGATGGCACCGGTTCCATCTCTGAGGCTACCTCATTCAATGAAGGGTTGATTGTCCAAGGGTTGACTTCCTTTTCAGAAACTTCACTGCCATCAGGACAAACACTACAGAAGGTAAAGGGATATATTCTAGAATGCCTGAAAATAGGCTTAACAGCACAGAAATACTCTTTATAGCAAAATGAAGACATCTCAGAGAAAACTGTTCATCTTAATATAACATTTAACGTTTATACACTACTTCATAATTTATCAAGTATGCTCATACCTATTACCTCTTTTGATTCTATCCACTGTCCTATGAAGTTAGAATTGCCATCCTCATGTACAAATGAGGAAACACACTCAGAAAGGAAAAACACTGTTCTAAAGCCCTGTAGTCAGTAACTAGTAGAGCTAGACTTTGAACCTGTAACTTCTTTAAGCAAGTTCAATTTTTTTTTGTATATGACTGTTGCTAATATTTCCACATTTACTTTAAAACTACACAGAATAAAATCAAATAACGTATCATTCCATTCTGTGTTTTAGTTGTCTGCCTGCGGCTCCTCTTCGTAGGCTAGTTGTGCAATGGATTTTAAAGTCAAGTCCTTGGACTCCTGGTCTTGAAACCTTGTAGGTAGAGTTTGACAACATGCACATTCCTGGGCCCCACCCAGGAACCAGACTTTCTGGTAATGGGGCCTAAGCACCTGTATTTTAATAAATAGGCCCGGTGGGGAGGGGGGGTGTCAAATTATTCGCCTTCATGGGAAACGTTGAAAGCCACTGAACCGGTGGATCAATCAGCCCTTTGGAAGCAGGTGGACATGCTTAAATGAAGAGACAGGGTCTGAAAACACTGAGCAAACTGTAAACGGGTCACTCCTCCATGTTGCCTGGGGTGAGGAAGGGGCCCTAGACAATCTCCTCCTTCCCCTCCCCCTGTCCACCAGACTCACTCAGGGGCCAGGAAAGGAAGAGTATGCAGAAGGAGTCGTGGGGTGGGAGGGTGAGGAAGGGGCAGGCTGAACATTTCGAGAGCAGCCACTGTGCTTCAGGCATTAGCAGACTTCCTCTTCCAGCCCTCAAAGTAGGCAACACTTCCATTTTACAATTGAAGAACATGGGAATCAGGGAATGAGGTTACCGTGCAGTCACACTAATAGTAAGTGGGGAGTCAAGATTTGAACCCAGGATCACCCAGCACTAATGCTAGTGTTGTTTCTAGCATCAAGCTGTGCCGACCAGGTAGAAGGCAAGTGTGACATGACGTCATGGGAGTTTGAACCCCACTCCCCTACTCATTCTCTGTGTGACTTTGGACCAGGCATTATCCTTCTCAGAAGATGTTCCTTCACTTCTTTCAAAAAGGGGATCAAATTACCTGCCACTGAGAAGTCCCCAGGTACCCGGTAGCCTGTTAGTAAAAGGTGATGGTTTCTGAATGAGAAATGGGACGCCAAAGTCAAAAGGGTGAAGTAACCATCGGGCAATTTCTCCCACAGTGGATTGTGTCAGATTGGGAGCAGGTGCCCTGGGATGGCAGAGTGGAACCCAGGTGGGAGCCATTCCTGGGAGTGGCTGCAGCCTGTGGGAAGGAAGGTGCGTGTGGGGCGGGCAGGGGCTCTCCGGTGGCCTCTGAGGTCTCTCCCGTCCCCCGTTTCTATGATCCTGGGAAGCAGGAGCCACACTGTTGTTCCCTGTCAGTGCTCTGGTCCCACTCCTGGGGGAGCTGGCAGATCTGCCGCTGGCTTGTTGGCTGGAGACGCATGGGTAGCGGAGCCTGGCATTTCTTTACAGGCTCTCACTGTCTCTTTCTTGTGTTGCTTTCTTCCCGTTCCCACGCCCCACCTCTGCAAGTCCCCAGGGATTCTGCTTTCTCCTGCAGTGCTGAGGGCAAAGGCCCTGGGCAAAGAGATAGATCGGGCCTTCCCCCACCAAGGCTGCTCTGCTGGGACCCTCAATGCCTCATTGTCCCTGGCCTCCCAGACCCCATCCCCTCCCGGGGAGAGAAGGCGGTGGGCGGTGTGCTGGTCAGCAAGTCCATGCCTGGTGCAAGCTGGCTGGGGTCCTCTCAGTTGTGAGCTTTTTACTTTGCAAAGTTGTGGGATTCTTATTCATTTGAAGAGTCGGCCAGTCCTGAATGCCTTCAGCAAAGATTTCGGCACTGAGCCAGGCGCTTGGGGTACAACTTGGAAAAACAGTCCTTAACCCGATCCTCAAGGAAGGTCCAGTCCAGTGGGAGACATGAGAAGTAAATAATGATTACTGTTCTCCTGAATTCATCACAATGCAGGGAGAGCAGTAAGAACAAGAACACAGAGCCACTGGTTAAGTGTTGGTTCATTCCTTCATTCACTGAACAAATAATTATTGAGAAACTGATACATGCATGACAGGCACTGTTCTAGGGGCTGGGAATACGGGGAAGCAAAACAAAGTCCCTGCCTACACGGTCTTCTCTTCTAGAAAATAATACAATAAAATAAATTACATAAATAGCACATCTTATCTATATCTGTAATATAATATTATATAATCAAAATATAATTAATATAATATACATTGATTATGTTAATATTATTATATTAATGCATTATCTAATTACATAAAGCATATCATCTGTATATATTATTTTATATTATACATTATTATAATAATATTACATTAATATATTTTATTAATGTACCTAATCTATCAGCTATCGATCAATCAATCAGTGAATCATCTATCATCCATCTATTTACCTATCTATACTTTCAGGCAGTGATGACTGCTTGAAGGAAAAAAATGTATAGTTGGGGCTCGAGTGTGGGGACAGTATGGTCTGGCAAGGTCTCTCTGAGGAGGTGACATTTGATCAGAAATTTGAAAGGGTGCGACATGGTAGCATCTGCGGAGTGTTTCAGGAGGAACAAAGAGCAGGTGCAAGGACTGTCCCCAGACACCGCTTACCTACTTCATACGTATCATTCTCAGAAGCACGGGTTACTTCTTCCCACTTTACAAATGGGGAAACCAAGAGCTAGGAAGGTGGAAAGACTAATCCAGGGCCTCCCAGCTTGCAGAAGGGAAAGCTGAGACCCACCCCAGGTGGTCTGCTCTGCCCCTGTAGGTGGGCTTTCAGCCATGAAGCCACCCCGCCTACCTGGCAAGTCCTAGATGCTTTTTGGCACAGAGGAGGGGGTGCCAAATTCAACTTTAGGGAAGAAGGTAGAGAAGGTGACATGAGTGCACCAGGGCAAGGGAGGTCTGCCTTCCTTCTTTGCCTCTTCTGGCCCCAAAGCTGCCCCTTACCTGTGTGCACATCCACTCAAAGTCAAGAGAGAGAGGGGGAAGCTCCTCTCCCAAGTCCACAGTGCTCACTCTGCTCACATTATTTAGGTTTCTACTCAAGTCACCTCCTCAGGGAAGCCTTCCCTGATCACCCCACCTCGAATACCAGTCACTCTCTATCTTATCCTTTGCTTCAACCTTTTCTCACGACCTGCCATTAGACTGCATATTTGTTTTCTTATTTGTTGTCAGTTTCTGGAGCTTAAATGTCAGCTCCACAAAGGGTACTGTCTATTTTGTTCACTACTGTATCCTCTGTGTCTGGCACATCTTTAATGAATGAAAGAAAGGAAAGTAGGAAAAGCTCAGTGTGTGTGTAACCACTTAGGAGAATTAAAGGAAGCACTTTTCCAAACAGACACAGGCACCACGAAGGGAGAGTAGAAACTGAGCTCTTTGTGATTTGCTGGTGGGTGCCTGGCATTCTGAATTTGCTCAATAAATATTTGTTGAATGAATGAATATCTGGAATTTGAAATTCCAAGTTCAGGAAACTCAGAAGACTTTGAGCAATTATGTGTGAAATAAACATGATTTTATAATATTCTTTGATGGGATGTTTGAGAGTTCTCAGGATAGAGGTTCAGGATTGAGAGCTGATCCTGACACAAAAGCTAACATGCTAGGAGGATTTGGACATGTCATCTTCCTCCCTGACACCTGGGGCACAATTTGCCCACCTGTAAAATGAGGACACACAGAAAACTCTAAGGGACTCTTCTAACTCTGGACATCTAAGATTTTGTAAAATAACTCCTCCTCTGGGACAGGCCCATACATCTCCATCTTGCCCCAAATATCCCCCCTGGAAACAGTAATCCTGGGGTGGGTACTGGGGGTAGTTTTTGAGAGTCTTCAATGACTTTCCTCAAGGTCTTGTGTTACTTAAGCTTTCTGGCTCCTTCTCTTCAACCCTCTCTTGAGGTCTGACCTTCTAATGAGCGGAGACACATTATCAGCCACTGTGGTTTGAATGGGTGCCTATAATTTAGTGTTGCCTAATGCTGGACACTGAGAGCAGGGCTTGTGTAATTAGGCTGGGACCTCATTAACATCTGCCTCCGTGGGTGTTTTTCATTCTTGGTTTCTCCTGTCCTGTATTTTGAATCCCATCTGGCTATATGGACACGGCTGCCCTTTTTTATTGCTCCATTCTGAAGCCAGGCTTGAATTTGGGCCCAGAATGGCAACAGCCATCCACAATGCATGAATCTTAACATGTCCTGGAATGGCCCCTGCTCTGCTCTCTAAATAGAATTACACAACTTTACTGAGAACCTGGATTGTCTGAGCTGCTCTTGAGCACCTCGAGCTGGCTGGCAGTCCACCCTTAGTTTGGGTGTTTGACAGAAACCAGAGTAAGGGGTGCTATCAGTTTAATTACTACAGTTACCCGTGATTTAACCAACTCATGTGTAATACTTTGCCATATACAAAGCACTAGTAGAATCTGGCCTTGAGCAGAGATGTGGACTGTTTTGCTTACCGGTGATTCCTATGAGAGTTATTCTCTTCGGGGGCCCTCCTGCCCCCACCCCATTCTTCTCTGCCCTGCTCTGAGCACCAGGAGGCTGAACTCTGTGGACAGTACCTATCGGGCTCTCTTGCTCACTGGGCCAAAGTGAGGTCCCAGCAGGAGACTGGAGGGCAGGGGGAGAGGAGGGTGGTGGTACTTCTTCCTAGTGCCCACCTGCTTCAGTGCTGGACTTTGGAGGTAGCTAAGTTCCTTTACAACTATTGCTTCAACTGCATGGCTCTCCTGCCCAAGTCTAGGTGAAACCTTCTGGATTGAGTCTATTAATTCTACTTCCTCTCCTTGTCCCTTCACCCCTAATGATGATAATGGCTTCTTGCTGTTGTTATTGGATGCCTCACGTTCCCTGAGCCCCACACACCCCTCCGTAAGCGATTCCTTTATTAAAATCTCTTTATTTAAACCATTTGGGGATGAATTCTGTTTTCTGCCTAGCCCCTGTCTGATACAATTCTTATATCTGGAATGGAACCTGGAACATAGTAGGCCCTTAATAAACATCTGTGGAATGAATAAACAAACTTTTCATGTATGTCTCATTTAATCCTTACAAAAACTATGTAAAATAATACCATTATCTTTTACAGATGAAGAAGCTGAGGTTCAGAGAGAGGTAGAATCTCAGGTCTGTGCAACAGATTTCTAAGGAAGAGCAACACACACATCCTGTACCCCAGATGAGCCTGAGCCACACTCAGCACCTGGGAGAAATCTCTACTTCCTGCTGCTTCCAGCACAGACCCAGAGTCCACTCATGCTGGCCTGGGGTGGGCTCAACAGGACCAGATGCCATGGGGTGGACAAGGGTAATGTGAGTAAGAGAATAACAAAATTTCTATCCTTCTTTGTCTCTTACTACAGTTTTTTACTTGAAGTCTATTTTGTCTGAAATAAGTATGGCTACCCCTGCTCTGTTTGGTTTCTATTTGCATGGAATATCTTTTTCCAGCCCTTCACTTTCAGCCTTTGAGTGTATTTAAAGCTAAAGTGAATCTCTTAAGCAACATATTGTTGGGTCTTTTTTTCTTTCAATTCGTTCAGCCACTCTATGTCTTTTAATTGAAAAATTTAGTCCATTTACATTTAAAATAGTTATTTAAAGTACTATTGCCATTTTGTTAACCGTTTTCTGGCTGGTTTGTAGTTCCTTTGTCCTTTCTTCCTCTCTTGCTGGGTTCCTTCATGATTTGATGCTTTTCTGTAGGGGTTTGCTTTGAATCCTTTCTTCTGTTTTGTGTAACTCCTATAGGTTTTTGCTTTATGGGTACCATGAGGCTTACATAAAAAATTTTATAGTACAGTCTATTTTAAGCTGATAACAACTTAACTTTAATCACATACAAAAACTACTCTCTTACTTGCCCCTCCCTATATTTTATGTTTTTGATGCCACAATTTACACCTTTTTATATTGTATATTCATTAACTAATCATCGTAGCTATTGTTATTTTTAATACTTCTGGTCTTTTAACCTTTTTACTAACGTTAAAAGTGATTTACACACCACCATTACAGTATTAGAGTATTCTTAATCTGACTAAATAATTACCTTTATCAGTTTTATACTTTCATATGTTTTCATTTTACTAATGAGTGCCCTCTTTTTTTTTTTTTTTTTTTTTTTTTGTGGTACGCGGGCCTCTCACTGTTGTGGCCTCTCCCGTTGCAGAGCACAGGCTCCGGACACACAGCCTCAGTGGCCATGGCTCACGGGCCTAGCCACTCCGCGGCATGTGGGATCTTCCCGGACTGGGACACGAACCTGTGTCCCCTGCATTGGCAGGTGGACTCTTAACCACTGCGCCACCAGGGAAGCCCCAGTGAGTGCCCTCTTATTTCATTAAGTTCTCACTGTCTAAATTCAGATTCTTGGATCCCCTCAGTATTTGTCTACTGTCTAATTGTATTTTTTCATACTACTCATAATGAGGAACTTACTGCCTCTTTAAGCAGCTCTAACTATGAAACAATCTCCCCCTTGTTGAAAAGGCAGTCCAGTAAGTGGTGACACAAAGGCTCTGGAGCCAACTACCTAGGCTTGAATCCTAGTTTTGACCCTTACTGGCTGGAGACCTTGATTCTATTACCCAAGTTATTGGTGCTTCAATCTTCTCATCTAGAAATGTGGATGATAACAGTACACATTTTATAGGGCTGTTGAAAGGATGAAATGAGTCAATACATGCTAAGTGCTTGGGACAGTGCCTAGCACGTAGGAAATGCTATAAAGTGTTTGTTAAATAAATAAAAATTCATGAATTCTGTGTGTGCAATTCAAGCTGGCTCCATCAAAAAGGATTTTTTTGGCTCCAGCTTGGAGATGAGTCTGGATCCAGGGCCTTGAATAGCATCAGCAGGTCACTGACTCTCTTTCTCTATCTTGGCTGTGTTTTCCTTTGCCTTGGATTCATTCTCAGCAGATCCTTCCCTCTAAGAGAAAGAGCCATGGCCACCAGCAGCTCCAGGAGTTCATCCCACCAGCTCAGCAGCCCCAGCAGAACACATGTGCCTCTCACCCAAGAGTTCCAGCAAAAGTCTCACATGAATTCTCATTGGCCTGGCTTGGGTCCCAGGCTTTTTGTTCCCCCCAGTGTGACATTCTGATTCTAGGGCTGGTTATTGCTGTCAGCTCTAGACACCACACAGACTGCAAGCTGGGGAAGGGTCGCCCCAATGGAAAATCTAGGTGCTACTCCCCAAAGCAGGAGGAATAGATGCTGGAGAAAACCAGCAGTGGTCTGCTCTACCACCCATCTTGGTCATCTTCCCCGAAGGTGCTCCCCACAAGCAAGACTTTAGAAGATCTCAGCTTTGCTCCTATTGTAGACTTAGAAGTGCTTAAGGGCATTTTCAGTGCAACACCTAAGTCTCTTTGAAAGAATACACTGCAAGGCAAGAGCACTGCTCAACATTCCTGCTTTGGGAGACCACAGCTAGGGCTTGGTATGGCACTACATGCCGGAGGAAGATTCTACTGACTCCTCCCCTGCAGGATGCAGTGTGAGTCAGGCTGGGGCTACCTGGTTTGTGTGCACATTGTTGCAGGTCTGGCACCTTGTAACCTGTGGCTTGCCGAAATAAGCTGCTGGGCTGAGACTGTAAGCACCATCCTGGGCGTGGACAAAATAAATCTTAACAGTTCCACGGATCCTAGAACCCAGGGCTTTGGCTATATTGGCACTGTTCTCACAGCCCTGGCTACTGATGCTTATGGTCTTCACCAGAAGCATCAACAACATCTGGAAGCCTTTGTGCTCAAATCAAGGTCACAGGACTGACAGCATTGGCTTCATCTGGGAACTTGTAGGAAACTCAGAATCTCAGGTCCTACCTGAAGACCTAATGGATGGGGATGCATTTTCACAAGATCTCTAGGGGGTTTGTATGTACATTAAAATTTGAGAAGCACTACTGTATCAGTTTTCTAGGGCTTCCTTAACAAAGTACCACAAACTGCATGGCTTAAAACAACAGAAATTTATTCTTTCACAGTTCTAGAGGCTCAAAGTCTGAAATCAAGGTGTCAGCAGAGTTGGTTTCTTCTGAGGGCTGAGGGAAAATTCGTTCTATGCCTGTCTCCTAGCTTCTGCTGATGGATGGCAATCCTTGGCATTCCTTGTCTTGTATCACTCTAATTTCTGCTTCCATCATCACATAGTTTTTCCTTGTGTCTCTGTGTCCAAGCTTCCCTCTTCTTATAAGGATACCAATCACATTGGATTAAGGGCCCACCTTACTCCAGTATGGCCTTAACTTATTACATTTGCAATGATCCTACTTCCAAAGAAGATCACATTCTGGGGTACTAGTCTTAGGACTTTAACACATCTTTTCTGGGGAGACACAATTCAAACCATTACAACTACCTTCCAAGCCTGCCATTCTTAAGTGCTGGGAGACTACTGATTAAGAATCACCTGGAACAGTTTCATAAATTTATTTTTGTAAACATTTTAATAAATTTTGGAAGAAGATAGAAGGTCTAGAATGAGGCTTGAGACATCCATTTCTGCAAGGTGATCTTCTTCAGGCAGCACACCCCCAGGATACTAAGCTTTACAGATGACCCAGCCCCAGTTCAGGGCCAACGTGCAAGCAATCTGGGGAGATTCTCTATTAGGCTGCCCACTGGAATCACCTGGGGAGTTTTTTTTTTTTTTTTTTTTTTTTTTTGCAGTACGCGGGCCTCTCACTGTTGTGGCCTCTCCCGTTGTGGAGCACAGGCTGCGGACGCGCAGGCTCAGCGGCCATGGCTCATGGGCCCAGCCGCTCTGCGGCATGTGGGATCTTCTCGGACCAGGGCACGAACCCGTGTCCCCCACATCAGCAGGCTGACTCTCAACCACCAGGGAAGCCCCCACCTGGGGAGTTTTAAAGCTACCAATACCTAAGTTGTACCCTCAGAGAGTCTAGTGTAATTGGTTTTTCCTATTGCCTGGATATCAGGATTTTAAAACATTTCCCAGGTGATTCTAATCTGCAGCCAAATTTGGGGATTAATGGAATAGATGCTCTCATTTCTACATATTACAAAGAAGATGATCCAGTCCCTTTCCCAGATAGGGAAACAAGACATAAGACAAATAATCCCAAATATGAACATACACAGATTCCTAAATATTGAATTTTACGTTTTTTATAGTTTTTATGTGCATAATGAGGCTGCTGTGAGAAGTAAATAAATGTATATATGTAGCACCATTCTCAAAATCTCCCATGATGGCAGACTTGTTAATTTCTCCTTGCAGTTTTGCCAATTTTTGAAGTACATTTTGAGGCACTTTTTTTTTTTTTTTTTTTGCGGTATGTGGGCCTCTCACTGTTGTGGCCTCTCCCGTTGCGGAGCACAGGCTCCGGACGCACAGGCCCAGCGGCCATGGCTCACGGGCCCAGCCGCTCCGCGGCATGTGGGATCTTCCCGGACCGGGGCACGAACCCGTGTCCCCTGCATCGGCAGGCGGACTCTCAACCACTGCGCCACCAGGGAAGCCCGAGGCACTTTTTTTGAGCCCTATAAATTTAAAATTATTATCTCTTCTTGGTCAATGACTCCTTTATTCTAATGGGTTACTTCCTTTTCCCTGGTAATGCTTTTCACCTGGAAGTCTATTTTTCCCCCTGATATTAATACAACTATATTGGCTAGCTTTCTTTTGCCCAGTTGTTACATGGTGTATATAAGTATGTATGTATATATATATAAATTTATTTATTTATAACTTATTTAATATTTAACTTATATGTTTAATATATATATTTATTTCCATCTTTTAACTTTCAAACATTCTACAGTCTTATGTTTTAGATGAATCTCTTGGATGGAATATAGTTGTATTTTAAAGAAGTCTACTCTGGGGGCGTTCCCAGTGGCCTAGTGGTTAGAATTCCGGGCTTTCACTGCCATGGGCCAGTTTCAATCCCCGGTTGGGGAACTAAGATCTCACAAGCAGCACAGCCAAAAACAACAACAACAACAACAAAAAAACTACTCTGACAATCTTGCTGTAGATGCTCTATAAATTGAGTATATACTGGTGATAAAAATATTTAGCAAATTGTAGGGTACTTTGAGAAAGTTGCAGTTCGCACAAGTGACCATGAGATGGCAACTCTAGGGGACTCACAGGCAAACAGCCTTGAAGGAACAAAGGGAACCAGGCATTTATTCTCTGGGGTTCCACTACTGCTTCCAAGGGTGTATCTCCCCTGCAACGTTTGGGCATCCTCTGACCATGGGAGAAACAAGGATATGGGATGGGGGACAGGAGTGTGGTGAACTGGGGGACAAAAGAGTAGTCCAATGGCCATGCCTAACCATGGGTTAAGTAAGGGTGGCTGAAGGCATTCAGTGGGCTCGGGTCAGAGGCTATTTATCAATTTGTATAGAAAAATTTCAATATTTTAATAACCAGTACTGCTGTACACACCATTCAGAATACCAGCCTGTTGATATATATGGATCTAAACTTATCATCTTATTTTGTGTTATTTATAACACCTGTTCTACGTTGGTTTTTCTCTCCTTTCTTGTTTTCTTTTATTATTTCTATTTTTCTCTCTCATTGTTTTTTATTTATTTATTTTTAAATATGTTTGTTTGTTTGTTTATGGATGCTTTGGGTCTCCATTGCTGCATGCAGGCTTTCTCTAGTTGCGGTGAGCTGGGGCTACTCTTTGTTGCGGTGCGCGGGCTTCTCATTGCAGTGGCTTCTCTTCTTGCGGAGCACGGGCTCTAGGCGCACAGGCTTCAGTAGTTGTGGCACGCGGGCTCTAGAGCACAGGCTCAGTAGTTGCGGCGCCTGGGCTTAGTTGCTCCGCGACACGTGGGATCTTCCCGGACCAGGGCTCGAACCTGTATCCTCTGCATTAGCAGGTGGATTCCTAACCACTGTGCCACCAGGGAAGCCCCTCTCATCATTTTTAAGTACTACATTCTGTTTCTATTTTTTTTAGTAATTATCATAGAGATTACCTTTACTTATTCTTTAATTCTTTAATTTTCATCTTTAACTTTTCAAAGCCTATTATTAATCAATACATAACTTTCCACCCTGACAATACAAGGGCCTCAGAACATCTTAATTCTATCTAGCCCCAGCCTCTACTCACTTACTGTGGTTTAAATGAATCCTTCATATATTTTTAAAATCCATAAGATGTCATTATTATGATTATTAATTGTTTTTTGAAGACAATGTTTATTAGCATTTCCACCTTCTTTGCTCTTCATGTATTCTTGCTGCTGTATGTTATTCTGAGGTCATTTCCTTTTTGCCTAAAGTACATACTTTACAATTTCCCTTAGTGAGGTCTTATCTTTATAAATGTTTTTATTTTGCCTTCTTTCATAAAATACATTTCCCTGACGATGACGATTATTTTCTTTCAGCACACTGAAGGTATCTTTCCACCCCTGCTGCCTGAGAGCAGCAACTGTCAGTCTGTTACTCCAATCAAGTAATCTGCCTCTTTCCCTTGGCTACTTTTTATTTTTATCTTTCTGCACTTAAACTATTGTGTTTTGGTATAGAATTTTCTTTAGTAATCCTGCTTTAAATTTGTTGAGCTTCTGATGTTGGCAGTTTGGTATCTTCCTGAAAGATTCTCAGCTATCATTTCTTATTTTACTGCCTCTGCTCCATTCTCTTTTCCCTCCCTTTATGAAACTCTGGCTAAATGAATGTTAGACCTTCGCAGGAGATCTAACCATCTCTTCTGCACTTCCAGTCTTTTTTCTCTTTGTGCTTCATTGGGGATAATTTCTTCAGCTCTACCTTTCATTTCATTAACACCTTTCCAATGGTGTCTAATATTCCATTAAACACACTTCCAATAATTTTGGTTATTGTAGTGTTCATTTCTAGAAGTTCTGTTTGGTTTTAATAAAACTGGTTGTGTCATTTTTTATAGTTTCCTATTCCTTGCAGGTATCTTCCAACCTGATTTTTTTCAGCTTAATATGTATGATTTTTTTCTTTTAAGAATGTGTGTTTTTGAGGGTATCTTTCTGCTATCTATATTTCCTGTTTCTTCTCATTCATGTCTATGCCTGGTTATTTTTGACTATGTGCTAGCTATTACACACAAAAAATTATCTGAATAATTATTCGAAGCCTAGTATGAAAGTGCCTTCCACTACACAGGATTTTCTTTTACTTCTGGCATGTCTGGGATTACCATAAACTAAATTCAATGCTTGAGGTTCCCTGGAAGGCCAATCAAAGTGCAATTCAAGCTTCAGTGACTTGTGAGGGCTCATCTACCTATAGTTCACATTCACCTTGAGATGTAGTCCTTTGAGGTCTCAGCTTATTTTGGGTAGGGTCTACCATTATACCCTGAGAAAACCTGGGTATTTCTTTCTTTCTCCCTTGCCCCTGCTAGGCTATCAAAACCAATTTTCAAATTTGCTAGACTCAGCAATACTCTCAGGAAAAATGAAGCTCTGTACTCATTTATCTCTCTGGATTTCCATTTCCCTATCATTCTCTTCCTAGTAAGTCCTTACTGTCATGTCAACTCTTTGATGGCTTTGAAGATTATCGTTATTTAAAACCAGTTTTTAAGTTGTTTTCAGATAATCTACAGTTGGTCTACCATTATTGGAAATAGGAAGCCATGTAATGTTTTCATTGGCAAATGGCAGGTACTCAGTAAATGATGGCTGATTTAGTAAAATTATCATAATTTCCCAAACATACTCCTTTTTTTTGCTTGTTCATTTGTACAAAGACTGTTTCCTATTCTTAAAACACACAGAGTGCCCATATTCTACCATCTGACAAGGTTCAGAACAAATGCCACCTTTTCCTCAAATTTCTTCCTGTTGTCTCTACTTCCCCAAATCTGAATTCTATTTCTTCCCCACCTAAACCCTCACAGGACCTAGTCTGTACCATTCTTTGGGTACTTAACTAGATAGAAATATTTTAATATACTATTTACCTCTCCTGCAGATTTATACTTTTCTGACATTTCTGGTCTTCGGAAGAATTCCCTCACTTCCCCTCCAGTTCAGCTGTTTATATTATAAACAGATTTGGGAGGGAAATATTATATCTAGTACTTTTAGGTGTGATGTCCTGGGAGGGGAGTCTCTGAACATTTATTCTGTTCTACTGCTGGAAGCGGGATGCAGCCTATTCTAATAAACTCAACATATGTACAGCACTTTAGAATTAATAGGGTATTCTCACATACGTGCCTTCTACTTCCATGTTCACTATCATCATGCTGCAGATGAGAATCACAGGGCAAGAGAGACTAAATAATATTCCCGAATAGAGCCATAAAGTCAGAAATGGAACCCAAGTCTTCTTTCTCCAAGCCCAGGGTCCATTCCAGCATACTCAGTTGCTTTCCCATATTGTTTGTGCCACTAGTCATTCCTATGCAATAATACCTAAAACTCTCTGGAAGCAGACATTCCATACATGAAAGCACATGTAGTAGAGGAGTCAGGATGTAGGCAATAGACAAAGGGGTTGGCTAAGAGAGATACCCCATACACACCTCTCAAATGAAGGTTTTCTGTACCTCAGTCCGCCTTACCTCACAACCTTGGTCCCATTTCTCACAACCTGCATGTCCACCATACAGCCCCCAGTAACATAGGCAGCTAGATTCAACTCTGAGAATTCAGCCTGAAAGAGAAAGCAAAACAATAAGGATTCATCAAATACTAGTGACGCCAATAACTTATAACATTTATTGGGTACTTATATGTGCCAAATACACATTTAAACCTCACCTGAAACATAGGAAATTAGTAATATTTTTTATCTCCCTTTTTGAAAGATGAGAAAGCTGAGGTGCAGAGAGACATAGTGACATGTCCAAAGTTGCATCGTTACTAATTTCTACCTCCTTGAAGGTGGAAGAAGCAACTCTAACTCCAGTGGAGGGGACGGTGGGGAGAGAGAGATAGGAGGTGGGCATGGAAGAAACTTCATGGTCACCAAGAGAGGGGCAGAGGCAAGAGTATAGGGAGTATTCTTGATGTCTCTGTGCCACCTACAATCCTGCACTTGTATTTTATTAGACACTTCTGTATCCTTATAAGTCCATCTTTTTGTTGGCTTATTTGTTTGAGCAAGCTTTAGCAAATCTCTGTTGCTATTCCTGTGGAATATATCTGTCCTACCAGATTATATGCTCCCTGGGGATAGCGATTTGATGTTATAACCCTCTGTTTCCTAGGGTTGCCATAACAAAGTACCACCACTAGGTGGCTTAAACACAGAACACTCTGTCTTCTCACAGTTGTGGAGGCTAGAAGTCCAAAATCAAGGTGTGGGCAGGGTTGGTTCTTTCTGAGGGCTGTGCAGGAAGGCTCTGTTCCAGGCCTCTCTCCTTGGTTTGTAGATGGCCACCTTCTCCCTATCTCTCATTACAATGTTTTTCCTCTATGCATGTCTCTGTATCCCTTTTACCAGTCATACTGGATTAGGGCCTCACTTAACTTGATTACCTCTGTAAATATCCTATCTCCAAATACCTATGTCCAAAAAAGGTCACATTCTGAGGTACTAGGGGTTAGGACTTCAACATAGGAATTTTAGGGAAACACAATTCAACCTGTAACCCCATCCTAGAAAATGTATAGTACTAGACTGACTTACACAGAAGCCAAAAGCTATTTCTTTGAATTTAATGAACAAAAATAACTGCTCACATACATGAAACACTCACTATGTTCCAGGTACTGTCCTAAGCATTTTATACGTATGAATTCATTTAATCCTCATACTTGTCCAGATGAAAAACCGAGGCAGAGAGAGATCAAATAACTTGCACACTGTCACACAGTAGGTAGCAGAGCCAGGATTTAACCCCAGGAAGTCTGGCTCCAGCCTGCGCTTTTTAACTGCTGCACCCCACTGTCCTCACTGTTTAGCTGAATAAGATATTAGGTGGATTACACATGGGAATTTTAGGGACCTAAAAATAAACCACTTAAAGAGAAAAACAAGTTTACATTGAAGGGAAATATCATTTCATGGTGATTTAACTGTATCCCCTTGGAATCATTTACCAGGAATTATGACCGAAGACCTAGCCATCTCCCCAGATGGCTTTAAAGCAAACCCAGAGTGCTTGTGTTTCTTGCTCTAATTAATAACCTCATTATGCTGTGGCAAGGTGAAAAGCAAAAAGCCCTGTTAATGAGGTCAGGTTGGTTAACAGTGGTAATGACCTAGTTATTAAATCTAATGCCTTAAAAATTCAGTCCCATCATGTTTCAGATACTTCATTTGTGAGATTACGATGAAGAATTAGCACGAAAAGTTGTTGCTTCTGTGCGTGAAGCAAAAGAAGTTAGAAGAAAGTTGCAACACAGAATAGCTGGGCACCAAGTATATGAAAAAAGGGAGTGAATCAGAACCTTGGATGGTAGAATTTCTAACTCATAGATGGCAAAGACCCAGGGGCTGTCTTGCTGCCCAAATGGAAGGGCAAATACCTCGACAGAAGACACCCTCAGGCTTGTACATACCTAGTACAAGTACATAGTACATAGTCAGAGTTCATCTTGTTCAGATCTGGGTGTCTACAGTTGTTTCCTGGTCATGGTTTATGAGTAATTACAGAAGGTAGATGCCTGGGTTATAGGGCAGCAAGCCTCTGCTGGGTCAAGCACAGAGAGTCGGGGTAGCAAAGAAAGTGCACCTCTTGCTTTTAACTTTCTAAAAACTTCCAACAACCACGGGAATGAACATAGAAGTATCCAACCATCTCTCATTCAGGTTAGCATGATGACTCCCCTGGTAGAATCCCAAAGACCAGCCAATTTTGAAGACCCTGAAAGCTCTCATAGAAACTGTAGTGGGTTGAATTGTATCCCCTAAAAGATATGTCCAAGTCCCAACCCTTGATATCTGTGAATGTGACCTTGTGTGGAAATAGGGTCTTTGCAAATATAATTAAGGCTCTCAAATGAGATGATCATCCTGGATTAGGCTGAGCCCTAAATATAATGAGATGTCCTCACAAAAGAAGAGAAGGGGTGACAGAGGGCCACAGGAAAGAAGGCTGTGTGAAGACAGAGGCAGAGATTGGAGTTGCACTGCCAAAAACCAAGGAACACAGGAGTAACTAGAAGCTGGAAGAGGAAAGGAAGAAGTCTCCCTGAGAGCCTTCAGAGGGAGTGCAGATCTGATGACACCTTGATTCCAGATTTCTGGCCTCCAGAACACTGAGAGGTTAAATTTCTACTGTTTTAAGCCACCAGGTTTGTGGTAATTTGTTACAACAATCCTAGAAAAGTAATACAATAATTTTGGAAATTGGATCCAATTTTACTATTGCATGCAAAGGCGTCAGGGTTCAAAGAAGGTCAGCTGGTTTAGGTAAGGCTCCTTTATCCACTTCACCAAACACATAATGAAATGCATATAAATACACACATACATTCTCTCTCTCTCTCCCCCCCTCTCTCTCACACACACATACAGTAATACATTGTAAAACATTACTATCAGAGTCACTTAAATTTTCTGCATAAGTTAACCTTTTGACCTCAAAACATTTTGGCCCCAACTATTTTTAATGTAATGTCTCTTTAAATACTACACATTAGGCATTGTGGTATAGATAAATAATTTTCAAAGAAACTACATTTAAATATAACTGTTCAAGATATTAGCTGATGTGTTTGGTCAAGTTACTAACTGCTTTGAATCTCACTTTTGACATCTCTAAAATGGAGGCAATGATATCAGTAGTATCTACCTTTAAATTTTTGGTAAAGATTCAAGATAGTGTATATGAAGCATCTAGCACAGGGCTGAGAAATACACAGGAGGAGGATCTCTGTAAACAGCTATCATTATTATGTTCAAATATTTAATTGTCTTAGTGAGAGTAAACTGAATGCATAAAAAATGGTATAACCAGAAAAAGAGCAACCCCTTCAAATATTTATAACATAAACAATTTTCAAAATATTAAGGCATAAAATATAAAGAGTAAGGACTTCTGCTTAATGGCCACAAGGGAGTAACAGGGATTATATTTACACTCTCATCTTAAACTTAGAAAGCCAGACAAACTATATTAAGTAATAGTTTTCAGACATTGAACGACAGGCATTGCAGGACTGTGACCCCTGCAGAAAGGAAACACATGAAATTACCCCTGTGATTGCTCTAGCTGACTGCCTGGAGGCAATTCCCAGGCATGGGAGAATGCAATCAGTGCCCAGAAGTCTCACTAAGAGTCAGAGGTTAGGATTCAGGGATGCTGAGGTGGCTAGAATTTGCAGTGCAGAGCAAAGGAAAGATACAATTGCCCAGAAAAAGACCTCCAGGCAGATCTGTAAGTATTTGGCTGAGTACTGACCTGAGCATGCATGAAAGGAAACTACTCAGGGCCAATGACAGAACTATCAGAAAACAGTAGACTCAACACTCCAGACACAGACAGGGCTGGAGATAGTTCATGTTCTCACCAGTCAAAGTGTAAAGACCTTGTAATATGAGTAGAGTTCTCAAAAATTTAGTAGTAGGGCTAAACTAGCCCTGGACTGCAGCATGCTCTGGATCCAAGATGACCAATTTGTACTAGTTTACTTGGAGGTTTCCCAACTTTAAAACCAAAAGTCCCACTTTTCAGAAGCCCCTTCAGTCTCAGTCTTTAACTGAAAGTTCCATGTCCTGGGAAACTCCTTTGTCCCAGGCAGACTGGGATGATTAATCACTCTATCTAGATCTGTCTAAGAAAATTTTAAAGGTTTAAAAGTTAAAAAAAATTTAAAACTAGTAAAAGTTTTAAAGGCATGCCCTGAAGGGATCAAACTTATGCCAAGTAATTTAACTGCATCCCAAAACAAAGTACAACACTATTTATAGGAATACAACAAAATCCAACACCCAACATGTTAAATTTACTTTGTAAAATTTATGAAATTCAATCATAAATTACCAGACATGCAAGGAAGCAGGAAAATATGAACCATATTAAGGAGAAATCAAGAAAAGATCCAGAAATGAGAGATGATGGAAAGAGCAGAAATGGAAGTTAAAACAACTATTATAAATATGCTCCACATTCTCAAGAAGGTAGAGGAAAACTTCAACATGATAAAAGAGAGAAATGTAAAACTTAAAAATGGAAAAAACAGAAATTTCATAGATTAAAAGTATAATATCTTAAACATAAAATGTACTGTATGGGATTAATATCAGATTAGACAAAACAGAAGAAAATATGAGTGAGCTTGAAGAGAAAGCAATATACACTTGTACAAAATGAAGCCCAGGCACAAAAATACTGGAAAAAAAAAAAAAAAAAAAGAACCTCAGTGAGCTACAGGACAATATCAAACGGTTTAAGATATGTGTAACTGAAGTTCTAGAAGGAAAAAAAAGGTAAGATCATAAGGGTTTTTAAAGGGTTAGGGTTAGGAAATATTTAAAGAAAAATGGCCAAAATTTTTCCAAATTTGATGAAAACTATAAACCCACAGACCCAAGAAATTCAATGAATCCCAAGCAGAAGAAATATAAAGAAAATCCTACCAAGGAACATAATAATCAGCTTACTAACAAACCAGTGATGAAGAGAAAATCTTCAAAGCAATCAGAGGGGAAAAATACACTTTATATAAAGAGAAGCAAAGATAAAAAAGACAGCCAATGTCTCGTCAGAAAACATTAAACTAAAAGACAGTGGGACAGTGTCTTTAAAGTGCTGAGAAAAAAAAAATGTCAACCTAGAATTTTATATCCAACAAAGTACATTTAAAAAACATCAAGACATGCTAAAAACTTTTTCAGGCAAATAAAAGTTGAGAGAATTTATTGCAAGTCTAAGAAATGTTAAAGGAAGCTTTTCAGGCAGAAGGAAAATAATACCAGATGGAAATTTGTACTGACACAAAATGAAGAACTCTGCATATGGTAACTAAATGGATAAATATGAAATCTTTTCTGTTTTAAAATGTCTATAAAAATAATCAACTTAAAAAAATATTTCTGAAATCAAATTTATTCCAGAGGAAATTATACTCATTTGGACCACTTATACTTTCTTGTTTATATTTCTAATTTCTCTGATGACTTTTTTCTTCAAAGTCTTCTTAATTTGAATTAGGGTCAAGTTGTCATAGTCTGCCATGCCTGCAGGCACCTCACTTTCACTTTACATTCTTCCATAAAAAGTGCATTTGTAAATACTCCAGGACTCAAAAGGAAGTCTGTTCCTTTTGCTTCAGCATAGTTCTCTGCTTCTGAGGGCAACTGACTGCAAAACAATAGTATGTATTATGGGAGTTTATGACACGTGTGGAAGTAGAAAGTGTAACAAGAAGAACACAAAGATGGAAATGGAAATGTACTGTTAAAAGGTTCTTACAGTGTATGTAAAGTGGTATAATGTTATTTAAAGATAGATCTTGATAAATTAAAGATATTGTGAACCTTAGAAGAATGCCTCAAAAAAAGAGGGATAGCTAAATTAAAGTTCACAAATTTTAAGTTTAGAGCTTGATGGATTTTAATTGATTTGTACTTGTATAATCAATATCAAGATGAAGACTGAGAAAATTTCCAGCCTCCCTGAATGCTCCCTCATCCTCATTATAGCTGATATCAACTCTCACACCATGCCGCTACCACTTTAATGTCTTCTATTTCCATAGCTTACTTTTGCCAAGTTCTTGAACTTCATGTAAATGAATCTCACAGTATGTACTCTTTGGTATTTGCCTTTTTCACTCATCATTCTATCTGTGCGATTCATCCATGATGTTGGGGTTAGATGAAATCATTTTATTTCTGTGTAGTGTTTCATTGTCTGAGTATACAGTAATACATTTACCTGTTCTGCTGATGATGGACACTCAGACTATTTCTAGTCATTGGCTATTAAGAAAAAAGGTGTTTTGCACATTCTTGTACATCTCTTTTGGTGGACATATACACTCATTTCGTTTGGGTATACACCTAGGAGTGAAATTGCTGGGTCATAGGATAAGCGTATATTTAGCTTTAGAAAATATCACTGAAGAATTTCCCAAGGTGGTTTCATCAATTTAAACACCTATTAGGAATACGAGAATTATAGTTGTTCCATGTCCTCTTCAACACTTGGTATTGTTAGTGTTTTAAATTTTAGCTATTCTGATGGGTGTTTAGTGGTAGCACATTGCAGTTTTAATTTGCATTTCTCTGATAGTGATATTGAGCACCTTGTCAAGTGCTAATGAGCAATTTAGATAATCTCTTTGATTAAATGCCTGTTCAAATCTTTTGTTCGTATTTTTAGCTTGCACTTTTTTTATTAGTATGTAAGAGGTATGTAAAATATATTCTGGACACATTCTTTGTTAGATACAACCATTTGCAAATATCTTCTTCTAGTCTGTGGCTCATCCTCTAACTTTCATAATTTTTAAAATGAAGATTTTATATAAATACAGAAAACAATTTTAATAACTTTTAAGTTAGTGTTCTTATTGTATTTAGTTAAAAAATGTTTTGCTTATCCCAAGGTCATGTGAAGCTTTATTGTTTTATATTTCACATTGAGGTCTATAATCCATCTATAATTAATTTTTTGCATAAGATGTAAGGTAGGTTAAGTTTTTCCATATGGTTATTCAAATAACTTGGCACTATTTATTAAAAATACCAACCTTTCTGAATAGAATTGCACTGATGCCTTTGTCAAACATCAAGTCACTTCGTATGTGGCAGTCTATTTACAAATTCCCTATTCTATTCTATTGATCTATTTGTTTATCCTTACCTCTGTCTCAAGTTGTTTCAGTTACTGTAGCCTGACAGTGTCTTGACATCAGATAGTATAATATTCTAAGAAGGAAGCAACCCAAATAGTACCCAGTGATAACAGGTCCAAAGACAAGGCAGAATGACCACATACCTCTTATCCCCTCAACCTGCTGATCAGATAAAAAGTATTCCTACTCACCCACTCCAAGATACACGCAGACACTGGGCAACCAGACAACCTCAAAGGCTCTGTTCAGAATAAACTGATTGGATGTTTCCCTAGCGATGTAATTAACTGGCCAGAATATATTCCAGTACTATTCCCTAATTCAGACTTCAACCCACCATTGCAGCCAGACCTCTCAAAGAGTTCCTCAGGGAAAGCCCCACCTCTCTTAAAGGTTAAAAAAAAAAAAGAAAAAGAAAAATCAAGAGCTCAGTCCCCTCAGCTTCCCTGACAGTGAAAAATTCTCAACAGCTTGTTAGTGTGATCTGCCAGCTGGGAGGATGATAAACAAAGAAGCCAGCACTTCTGTTACTTTGGGTCTCCACCTATACTGAGGAATGGTGACTGTGGCATTCCACCATTGCCATGCTTACCTACACCTACAAATTTTTCTTTGCTTTCTAAATGAACTTGTGAGTTTCAGCACAGTTTTAAACATCCTCTATTATTTTAGCTTCTTTCTACTGTACTTTGTTGAAAGCTTGAGCCCACTATCTTATCTGCATTATTTTTTACTTATTTGTTGTTAGTAGGGAGATTTTAAAGGTATATGAAGACTGCATATAACTATGATTGTCAAGATTCTGTTTTAGGAAAGAAAATAGTCATGTTATATGTTTGCAGGATATTACCTCCAGACACCATTAAAGACAGATAGGTTTTCACAAAATCAGGCATATATATGGTCTTTGTATTTTGCTACTCTTGTTAAAACCAGGTGTGCGAGGTTTTCAACATTGATCTCAATGATACCTGAAAGTGCTGGACTATCTGAGTTTTCCTGTTTATGACTTTTAGTAAACATATACATGGAGGAAGGAAAGAATGGTGGAAAAGAAATTGGTCTTGAAGTCTGGGGTCCAGGGAGCTAAGTTTTGGATTTAACACTGACCCATGTATGACCTTAGGCAAACCCCTCATTCTCTCTCCACTTTAATTCTCTTCATCTTCAAAATGAAAGTCATAATCAACATGAGTCAATTATATCTATGGTCCCTTTCATTTTCATCTCTCTTTCTTTCTTAACCAGTGTCTCCCAATGATCACGGAAGGAAAATACTATTTTCCTTTCACAGCATATGAAAAAGAAATGCCAAGCAATCATATTTTTATTAGAAAGTTGTTCAACACTTTATACCCAGCTCCTGGTACACAGGAGGTATTGAAAACATACTTGTAGAATAAAGTGTTATTTTTATATTTTATAGGTGGGCACCTACACATGCTAAATAACTCGCCTTCTGAAACTCTGTCCATTGCCAGATCCACTAGACCATAGCAATGGGGAGGGTGTTTCCAGGCAGAGAGGAGGAAAAAGGCCCAATCTAAGTTTCCACAAACAAAAGCACAGGTGAGAACACAGGGTTCTCGGATCAATGGAGCAGTGAGATGTCTTCTGTAGCTGGGGCATGGAGTATATGGAGGAACACAATAGGACAGAGCTAGAAAGGTGAGTGAGAGACCAGTTCTGAGGATTTTGAATTCCCTGTGAAGGAATGTGAATGTCACTCTATAGGGTATTAGTATTCTATTGCTGCCATAACAAATTACCACAAATGTAATAATTTTAGACAACACAAATGTATTATCTCACTGCTGTATATATCAGAAGTCCATGCTAGTTCAGCTGATTTCTGTTCCAGGTTTCACAAAGCCAACAATCAAGGTATCAGCCATCTAGGCTCTTACTGGGAAGCTTTGGGAAGAAGCTGCTTCCAAGCCTATCAGGTTGTTTGCAGAACTGAGTTCTTTGCAGTTGTAGGACTGAGGTCCTACTTCCTTGCTGATTTCAACTGGGAGCCTCTCCCAGCTCCTTAAAGCTGTCTGCACTCCTTGTCACATTGCACTCCCCATCTTCAAACTAGTCATGGCATGTTAAGTCCTTCTCATTCTCCAAAATTTCCTGACTTCCCTTCTGCCACATCTCCCTCTCTAGCCAGAGAAAGTTCTCCATTTTTAAGGGCTTCTGTGGTTGGACTGGCCCACTTGGATAATCAGAGATACTCTTCCTATCTTAAGTCCTTAATTGTAATCACAACTTCAACTCCCTTTGGAGTATCATTTTCACAGGTTCCAGGGATTAGGGTGTAGTCATCTTTGGGAGACCACTGGGAAACACTAAGGTATGCAGAGTAGGGGAGCGGTAGATATTTAACCACAAATATTTACATAGTACTTTCTAAGTTCCAGGCTCTATTATCAGTGCTAGATATGGTTGGAATCATATCCATTAACAAAATCTCTTCTACAGCACCGTAGATCAGAAGGAAATATAAGCACCTGTTTATAATTAAACACATGTCCAGTTTCAAGAAAAGACGTGTACACACACCTACGAGTGCGTGCACGCGCGCACAAAGATGGAATGCATTCAGTTTCCTGTAAGGTCTTTCGCTGATTCTCTCTGGAACTGGCACCTGGCAAGTATGTGATGCCAAGCAGATAATATTACTGAAAGCAAGGGGTATTCACGTTTAGTTACCAATAATTGCATTTGCGATGATAATGATGTTGTTGACAGAGTAGAAAATGGTGATTGCAATCATCACTATTATAATAAGTTGAAGGATGCTATTAGGCCCACAGACCAATGGGAAAGAAACTGAAATTGGGACTTGGAATTGGATGAGTGACTGGAATGTACACAAGAAACCAAAAATGTGTGGGAATGTGGAGGTAGCAGCTATCAGCCTTGACCATGAAGCATGACTGAAGGAGGGAGGATTTTGACAAAAGAGCTGTTGTCCAGAGGTCCTGAGAAAGACAAGATGCTGGCAGACAGACTGTTCTGGAATCCAAGGGTGGCTGATAAGATACTGGAAATTCCTGTTAGTTAGTGAAGACCTATCTGGTCCAGACTGTACCCTAAAGCCCTTAGAGTGTGCCCCTTTCCATGGCCTTGGACACCTTCTGTAATTTGCAGGAGAGGAAAGAGAGACGAGAGATACACAGATACTGAGCTGATGGCAGAAGGTGGGCAGCCTCCAGTACCTGTCCTAACGCTGGGACAACTTCTCACCCTCTGCCCTATTCGCTAACCTTTCTCACTACACCTCATAAAGAGGAACTGTTAATCTAGTGCTCAGGACATCACAATGCTGCATTCAACAGTGGACAGGGTCATTGCTGGGTTGAAGAGCCAGGCAATCGTGTGTGATTCCTGCTCCCACACTCTGCTTCTCTGTAGCTGAGTGCCTGCTGATCTGGGTGGTCTTCACATTAACGTCCTCTCTCCTGCTCTGCAGCTCCTCAGAGAGGCCAACCTCAGCACCCATCCCTCTTTCAGCCACTCTCTCTCCTGAGTTGGCAGCACTGAACTCTGATTCCAAAGAGGCCCAGCTGTCCTGCTCTTTCTTTTTGTAATTGTGCTCGTTGTACCTTGCAACTATCTAGTTATACATATGTAGTAAGTGACATCCATGAATGGGATTTTGGCTTTAAAGACAGGTAAGAGGCTGCACTGCTTTGGTCTGGAGGTGATTCAGGCCAGCTTCAGCAGGTGACCCTGCACGGCAGTGGCGGGGGGGGCTAGGCCAGCTAACACTTAGTGGTATGTCAACTGTTATTTGCTCTTCCTCCTTGTGTTTTTGTCTGCCTTAGGAACCTGGAAAAGGGCTGGTGGTGGTGACTGTCAAGGTAGGATTAGGGCATTCTCAAGTCCTCTAGCAAGTTTTCATCAAAATTCCACCCTAATCCCTAAGAGATTGTTATGTTTGCTCTTGGGAAGGAAACTGTGTTATTAACAAATTCCTTTTTAAAAAATCAGCATTCTACATGTACTGTAATCTTCTTCACTTCTTAAGTTCTTTCAGAGTCTCAGAGTCTAAGAGAATTGTTAAAAGCATCAACAGCAGCAATAATAATAAAACAGTACTAAATACGGAAAACCCAAGTTTTACACAGGTTGTGAGATCCTACTTGACACTGCCTCCCCACCATCCGCTGTCCTCCCCAGTTCGAACTCACTCTGTCATTTCCACGCTGGCCTCCTTTCCATTGTCAAACACACTGAGCACCTCCAGCCTCCAATCCCCCAGCCCCTAAGTCTTGCTTCCCGAAGCTGGCAGCACACCTCTGCTCCCTGGCGCCCACAGTGACACCTCCCCACGAAGCATCTGCTGTGCTCCAAGCTCCGTTTTCTTGCTTAATCTTCCCCCACAGCATTCATCCCCCTCTGACATAAATATTTCCGTCCATCCCAATTAAACATTTAATTGTCCATCTCTCTCACTAGAACAGAAGCTCCAGGGGGCAGGGATTTTGTCTGTTTTGCTCAGAGCTCTATCCCAGCACCTAAACTACTGTCTAGGGAAAGAGAACAGGTGTTCTGTAAATATCATTGAATGAACAGATGCTCATTTTGCAGATGCCAAAGGTGAGGCCCAGGGAAGCAGAGTGACTTCGTCCGAAGTTGCAGCCTGAGATCCAAACCCAGGCTGACACCCTTCACACCGCACCAAGTGGCTTATTCGGGGTGACTCGTGTCCTAAATCGCAGAGCTCTCATTTTTACATCTTCCAGTGTCTTCTCCACGTCAGTATGCAGTGCCTGCTAGGGAAGCCTACAGGCCCCTCCTTCACCACTCTGCTTCTTCTAACTGCCCTGTTGATGGCAAGTACTTGGCAGGCGGCCCAAGGCCTGCTCTCAGCAAGAACTGCTTCCTGTCGGTTTCCCAGCAGAGGCCGTGTTTTCAGCTCCAAGGGCATGATGGGCTCAGTGACTTCCTTGACTGGCATCTCGGGGCTGAGCTCTTTTCCACCAGTACAGACTCACCTTGCAGACTTTGAAAGTCTGCAGACTTTCAGTGGACACTTCCAGGGGAGGAAATCTTGTGCAGAAGCAGCGCTGGGCATCTCAGCGAAGGTCTTGGTCACTGGGTCAGCGAGTGCTGCCTGGCAGTACTGCCCGCCTCCCATGCCAAACCCCCAGCTACACAGGCAGATGCAAAGGCACCTCTGCTCATCAGAAAATCATAATGTATGTATGTATGTATGTATGTATGTATGTGTGTATGTGTGTATGTATGTGTGTATGTATGTGTGTGTGTGTGTGTGTGTGTGTGTGTGTGTGTGTGTAGAAGGCAGGGAAGGGAGAGGAAAAACATAAAAACATGTCAAAATATACATAAAAATGTAGAAAAATAAAATGATAAAACCTATATTCTTAAATGTTCAACTAATGAAATATCCAAAATTAGTTGGAATTTACCACATTATTTTTAAAAAAATCAACAGCATTGATTTGCAGTTGAAAAAGTGTTTGGTATATAATGGTTTTTAGAACTGAACCCCATGAGCTGGAATCTGAGCTTTACCCCTAACTTGCTGTGCAACTTTAGGCAAGTTAGCCTTTCTATGCCTCGGTCCCTCATCTGTAAACAAGGCTAAGAATGGTACCTTCCTAGGGCAGTAGTGAGCATCAGATGAATTAATCCATTTAGGAGCCCTTAGCAAGGTGCCTAAGTGAAAATAAGTGAGTAATCAATGTTAGCTATGACAGTTATATTCTTTAATTTGATCATTACAATGACCTCTTGATACGAGGGTAGGCATTAGCATTCCCATTAGCAGATGAGAAAACTGAGAAACAAAGAGAGCAAATGACTTGGCCAAGATCACAAAGTTACTGAGCAAGAAAGCTGGAACTTGAACTCAAGTCATCCATTAATTCATTCATTTAACAACTTATTTTTGAGCAACTACTGTGTCTGTTACTTTCTCTGATGACACAGCAGTGAAAGTACCAGACAAAAATCCCTGTTATCACAGAACTTGTATCTAATGGGGGGAGATGGACCATTAACAATAAATAATGTGTCAGGAGAAGAAAAATAGAAGGCGGTCAGGAAAAGTGGCACTTGGTCAGTGATATGAGCAAAATGAGGGAGATCATACCAGTAAGGAGGGTGGTTTTCTAGGCAGAGAGAACAGCAAGCACAAAGGCCCTGAGGCTGGAACAAATGTGCAGAGTTCAAGGAACAGCAAGGAAGCCCTGCCTGGAACAGGGCTAGTGAGGGCATGAGTGGAAGGAGACAAGGTCAGAGAGGGGACGATGGAACAGATCGTGGTAAGGATTTTATTCTGCATGAGACACTAAGATGTTAGCGCCATCACCATCCTCATCACCAACATCATCTTTACCAAGGTCAGTGAACGTAACAATTCATCATCTTCATCATCATTATCATCGTCATCACGTTTGGTAATGCAAGAAGTCAAGGAGTAGAGTTTGAGGAAAAGCACCAGTAGTTGTGTCATCCTGATTTTCAGGGACTTTCTTAATGGCCAAGTTTTGTTCTCCAAAGCCTAGATGTACATTTGTTAGGGGTTAAGGTAGGGTTCTGCTGGCTGGCGGCCAGAGGACCCAGGCATGCCCTAATTCTGCCTGGACAGTCACTCCTTCCTGTTCGTATTCCCAAGAAGCAACAGCACCTGAGAATCAAAGTAAAACATCCATTGTCATTTTGCCTCTGCCAGGGAAAACTTCAAGGGTAGGGAGAGCTTTTGATTACCTACGTCCTGAGGATAGAAAGAGTGTTCACTGAAGGAGACAGGGAGAGGGAGTGGGGGGGAGGGGGAGAAAAATGGAGAGAGAGGGGAAGGGGGAATAAGGGGGAAGGGGGAGGAGGGGGGAAGGAGGAGTGTGAGGAGGAGGAAGAAGCTTTAAGGGGGGACAGAGTGGTAGCACAACCAGAGCCTCATCTCTTCTCATCTCTAGAGCTTTTATAAGGTTGAGAGACCTAGGAACAAATTTTGCCACCTGCAACAAATTTTTGCCATCTATGACAGATCGGGCAAATGTTCAGAGATTTTAAGACCACGGCTTAGCTACACAGAAAAGGATGATGGGTCATGTCCCCTTGACATCTACTTCTCATTGTTGAGCTGGGTTCCATAGGTTTAAAGACCATTCTGCTGAATGATCAGAAAAGTGTGTTTGTTTATAGGATTAAATAAAGCAGGTGTGAAAGTCTCCCCACATTTCTCCAGATGGATGATGGATGGGTTGCAGATTGGGGTGCAGAAGCAGAGTCCATGTTTGGCAGTTGTTTCACAGGTGGGTGCGAAACTGAAGGTGAGAAGATGACTATGGGGCTGGAGCTTTGGGAGGAGTTGCTTGGGGTGGGGATGAGGCTAGAGATGCAGCAGGCATGACCCTGTACCACCGCAAGAGGGGAGATCCTGAAGGAGCTTAAGTAACACTGATGTAATTTAATTTCTGTAGAGTTTTTTTTCCAAATTGAAACTTGTAATGTGATGACAAAAACAAATGCTCTAGCCTACCTTAACATGCTTTCCTTTATTTAGCTTTCATTGTACACATCCAACACCATTTTCAGCACTGTAGGAAGGAAAAACGCATTCAACCTTCCTTTTCTACCTGCTGCAACCCACAGCGTGGGCCTCAACTCCTCTCCCCAGGGCTGCCTCCCAGCTGTCTCCCCTCCCCGCTTCCCTCCACTCAGTCTAGTCTGCACATCCAGGGGACCAGGGTAAAGCCCTGCACCAAGATGAGGACTGGCCACTCCCTCTGCTTAGGCCTCAGGAAATATGGCTGGATTTGAACCCCAGACATGGAGGCCCTGATGCCCTCCAGCAGCTTGGGCTCGGTGCTGGACACTTTGGAAAGACCTGCGGGGTTAGCACTCAGAGTGCTAAATGCTGTGAAGAAAAATTAAGCAGGTGACATGACACAAAGTGATTGAGAAGTGTGCATGGGGGGGTGCCATGTCAGAGAAGGTGGCCAAGCACCTATGAGAAGGTGGTATTTGTACAAAGAACCCGAATGAGCCATGCGGATACATCGGGAAAGAGGGTCCCGGGCAAAGAGAAAAGCCCTGAGGCAGGGTGTGCTTGCTTGAGTTTTTTAAAGTTTGTCTTCATTGTGGTAAAATACCCACAACATAAAACTTACCATTTTAACTGTTTTTAAGTGTATAAATCAGTGTCATTAAATACATTCACACTGTTGTGCAACCACCACCACCATCCACCCATTCCCAGAACGTTTTCATCATCCACAACAAAACCTTTGTGTCCATGAAATAGTAACTCCTCATCCTCCAGAGCCCCTGGTAACCACTATTGTACTTTCTGTCTCTATGAATTTGACTATTTGAGGTACCTCATATACTGTGGGATCACAGTATTTGTCCTTTTATGTCTGGCTTATTTTATTTGGAATAATGTTTTCAATGTTTGTCCATGTTATAGCATATGTCAGAATTACCTTCCTCTTAAAGGCTGAATAATATTCCATTGTATGGATATACCACATTTTGTTTACCCATTCATTTGCCAATGAACACTTGGGTTACTTCTACCTCTTGGCTCTTGTGTATAATGCTGCTATGAACATGGATTTACAAACATGTTTGAGTCCCTGCTTTCAATTCTTTGGGGCATATACCCAGAAGTGGGATTGCTGGGTCATATGGTAATTCTGTTTAACTTTACGAGGAACCACCATACTGTTTTCTACAGCAGCTACATTATTTTACAATCCTACCAGCAGTGTACAAGGGTTCCAATTTCTCCACATCCTCGTCAAGACTTGTTTTCTGTTGCTTGGTTTTTTTTTTTTTTTTTTTTTTTTTTTTGCTGTACGCGGGCCTCTCACTGCTGTGGCCTCTCCCGTTGCGGAGCACAGGCTCCGGACACACAGGCTCCGCGGCCATGGCTCGCGGGCCCAGCCGCTCCGCGGCATGTGGGATCTTCCGGGATAGGGGCACGAACCCGTGTCCCCTGCATCGGCAGGCGGACTCTCAACCACTGCGCCACCAGGGAAGCCCTGTTGCTTGATTTTAAGGAACAGTGCGAGAAGGCCAGTGTGGCTGGATCAGAGTAAGCAAGAAAGACAAAGGCAGGAAGAAAGTCAGGGAAGTCTAACCATGAAGGGCCTATAGTCATGGGAAGGACTCTGGCTATTACTCAGAGTGAGATTGGGAGCCCTTGGAGAGCCATGAGCTATGAAGGGTCATAATCCCATTTATAATAAGGAAGTTAAAACCTAATGCTTCCAGCTCCAGAAGCGTGGAGCCTCCAAGGCTAGCACAATATGTTTTTCTCCCAGGCTGCCAAAGGGTTAAGTAAATGCAAACACTGGTAAATGCAGTGAAAGGAGATACTTCCTTCCTCTGGTAGACACACCTGATGCAGGAAGCAGAGTCCTGCTCCCTGGGAATGAGAGGCCTGGCCACACTTGTGCTTCGAGAAGAAAATGAACATCGCCTGGACACGAGATGGCTTAGCACTTCCCATGTCAGTTTCTGAGAGCTACTGAACAGCCTAAGGCCCCATCTGTTTTTAATCTTGTTAAAAGGGCCTCGTGTGCTGGCGCCTATTTAAAATAATGCACACACGGAGTTCCTAAAATGAAGAAGAAAAAAGGGCCAGGCTTTCCCTGCCGGCACAGCTTATGTGTTTATTTTGGAGCAGGCTTTGGGAGTTCTGAGACAAGACACAACTAATTTCTCTTCCCGGGGTTGATTTGCAAGTCCCCATAGGCTTTTGCTCCAAGCATTTAAGGCAGCTTGGTATGAACCGGTCACCCCTTCAAAAGTCCACTGTGAAATATCTCCAAATTAAGGCTGGGCTTGGGAAAGGGGAACCCAAGGCCATTTTCTTCCTTGCAGAAGGGTTGTTTCCCCGATTCCTTTTCCTCAATAGAGACGTTTCTAAAGGCTGAGTCCTCCTTTCTCAGATGCTCATTTTCTTCCCAAGGGGCCACAGTAGTTCCAAGACAGCATGACCCAGATACAGCCAAAGCCAGCATGAACCTAATCCCCAAATGGGGATCGCAAGGGGCGGAGTCAGGGAAGAAGAGGCCCCTGCAGTCAATGCACTCCCATGTAGAGAAGCAAAGGCAGGGAGGTTTTTCTCTGTCCACATTCCAGAGAGCAAACAGCCCCTCTGAGCTGCTGAACCGATGACATTCTTGAGTCATGATGGCACTTGCATGTCCAGTGCCACAAAGAGATATAATGGGTCATTTCTGACCCTGCAGGCTAAGAGAAACCACATCACAAATGTAGAACCACTGCACAAGCTCATCAACAATGGCCCCGCATGCCTGGGACTTTATAACTAACCTCCCCTAAACCTGGAGCAAGGGAAGTGCGAAGAGGATACAAGAGCAACAGTGTGAACGTGTCCATGGTGGCCCAGCAGGGAGGGCTCCTATCATTTTCTGCTCCTTCACACCTGCTTTGACTCTAAGGACCCAACTGACATTATTTTCACTTGGTGGTAGCAATGACCAGCGGCAGTGGGGACAATGGTTATCCCAGTAGGAACAATGGTAGAAACAGCAGCAATAGAAGCAAAGGTAGGAAAAGCAGTGGTTGTAGTCTTTGGAGAGGTAGAGACAAAAGTAGTGATAGTACTAAGAGCACGACTGATAGTAACAGGACTGGTAATTAATTGTATGTGTTGTCTTGGTAGTTCTGGCAGCAATACAATAATTATAATATAGCATATTTATAATCCAATATCATTCATTATATTTATATTAGGATTACAATTTATAATAGTTTGTTAAGCACTTACTATATGCCAGGTACTGTTCTAAGGGTTTTGCATGTGTTAACTCGATTCTGACAGTAACCTCATAAAGTAGGTCCTATTACCATTATGCCTAATTTATAGCTCGGAGCACTAAGGCACAATGAAGTTAAATATAATTCCCCAAGGTCACACAGCTGGGAGGTGACAGATCAAGAATGCAAACCCAAGTGATCTGGCTCCAGGATCCCTGCTCTTAACTATTCCCCTAGGCTTCTTCGAACCCCGTGGCAGAACCCAAGGCAAAGGGACAAGCAGGATGGAGGTAGTGAGACAGTTACTTCTGAAGAGGCTGTCTTTGGAGGGGCCTCGGACACTTCCTGGAGGTTCAAAGGTTCAGGGCCTTCCAAGCTCTGCATCAAACAGAGCAGTAATTTTTATTTTTCCATTTGCTTAAATATTGGGTTTCACATAAGATTTAGTTAGAACAAAAGAGTTGTGTTTTAAAAGACTGTTAAAAAGCAGCAGTGTGGTGAGGCTATGGAGTTAGATAGGTGTATTAACCAAGTCTTCTTTTCTGTATTCTGATGCTTTGACATTTTGGGGCTTCACTGACCCTGGATGGACTGCCTCCCATAGAGTTAGCCAGAACCTAGAGAGAGTAAAAGACTTGCCATAGACAGTGCCTGTCAAATGGAAGACAACCAATCCAGAGCCCACACTGCAACCTCCTCCACCACCAGGCTCTCACTCTGGGCCACTATCCCCCTGTCCCCTAATGCCCCGTAGCCAGGTACCAGAAAACCAGGGACAGTCCCTACACCCCAGAGCCTGCTAAAATTATTCAAAGTAGCCAACCCTGAACCTGCTTGCCATGCCTTGCCCTTTCCTTTCCACAAAACCACAATAAAGGCTCTTACTCACATTTCCCCTTGCTCCCTCTGCTGCCTGACTAGCTACGGTGCCTCCCCTGCGGCCCCCACATCGTGGCAGGCTGTGCCCTCTGCTTTAGGGTACTATGAATATAATACACTTCTTCCTTCATGACAGTCATTTCCGTGTCTGCATATCTTACCATACTCAACTAAGACAAACCCCAGGTAACTTTACAACAGTAGGCTTGGTCCAGCCCTTTAGGGTTTCAGCTGACTCTGGGCCTCCGATGGGCTGCTGGGTGCACAGTCACTTACTGAGGTGGGCTGTGTTGGAAAGATCACTGAGCATGAAGTTCCTATTCCATTCAGAACCTCCTCGCTATGGGATCTTGGGGCAATCAGAGAAACCTCTGCCTTGGCATCTTTGTAAGAATAAAGACGGTTCCTGCCCCGTCTCTGTCCCGAGGCAACTGTGATGACTGAAAGGGAGAGGGAAGGTGAAGTTTCTTTGGAGTGGTCTGGGAAGCCCACAGCATCATAAACTGAAGTACCACCTCCTCTTTTTAGGGTACCTGCACAAAAGGTATACTCTTGGAGCTGTTTCAGTCTAGAACATGGTTCCCCAAGCTTGGCACATTGACATATGAGCTGGATAATTTATTCATTGCTATGGAAGGCTGACTTGTGTACTGTAAGATGTTTAGCAGCATCCCTGCCCTCTACTCACAGATGTCAGTAGCATCCCCCTGTTGTGACAACCAGAAAGGTTTCCAGGCGTTGCTAAATGGCCCCCATGGGCAAAATCACCCCTGGTTGAGAATTATTGATACAGAAGGGATGAGTTAAGCTCTCTCCCCTCTTCTTTTTTCTCCTCTCCACCTCTCCCTCCTCTTCTTCTTTCGCCTCTTCCTCCTCCTCCTCCTCCTTTCTCTCCCCTCCCCCTTCTTCCGAAGATGATCAACAGTTTGCAACCCTAGGTACCCCTGTGGAACAGCAGGGCTCTAAGGACATGACCGGCAAACAATTGCTCTAGTGGACAACTCCAGAAATTGCCAGAATAGAATTCAGCATTCTGTTGTCAGTGGGTCTTGGTTTCATCCCCATCATATATTTACCAACTCAGCTCATATGGCAGGATCCAACCACCTTATCCATAATTTATCATCCTTTTTAAGTAAGCTCATATCAAACCCACAGAATGTGAGAACTGGAAGTTCCTTTGGGGTCACCCAGTGAGTTTCATCTTGCTGCCTGCTGTGTGGAGAATAATGAGGCTGCTCAGCAGTGGTGTCTGTCGTGGCTGGAGGGGAGGACTAGCAGGTAGAAAACACTCCATGCATCTGCCAGTTTCTCCTTAACAAATGAGTCAACCCAGATCCAAGGTCCTCCCTGATTTAACTAAAATGAACCAAATTCCTACAATGTGCTGAACACAGTAGTATTGCTATTACTATCTTCATTTTGCAAATAAAGAAACTGAAGCTGAGAACATTGCATCACATGCCCAAAGTCCCATAGATAATAAGAGGTAGTGCCAGGATTTGATCCCTTGCTCTTCTGATCCAAGGCACAGCTCTGTCCATCACATCAAACTGTTCTGAAATACCTTTCTTCCGAAGCAACAAAAGATTTTCCTCCACACAAGTAAAACACTATAGAGTGGTGATAAGAATTAGTGAGATGAGCTTGTTTACCTTCAGCTTCTTACTGCCATTTCCCAATAAATACATGCAAAGAGCACTTAAAATGAGGATTAGAAGAAACCAGAAGCCACAAAGAAGGGTGGTAGGGGTAGCAGATGCAGATCCCAGAATGAAGGGTGAGTTAGCAGTGGGAGTCAGGAGAATGTGTTTTATAGAAGAGTATGGGCTGCTTGGGAGCCAAGAGTTCAAATCCTGGCTCTGCCCACTGTAAGCTGCCTTGCTAGATTTCTCTGAACCTTAGTTTCTTCTGTAACAGTAATAGATAACTCCAAAGGCCACTGTGAGGTTAAAGTAAGGTTATATATACTAAAATCTTGGTAGAGCATCAGGTGTGTGTGTGTTAAGTGTGTGTAGCAAGTGCTTAATATTTGGGAGTTATTATTATTATCACTATTATTGGTATTATGATATACTAAATTTTGTGAAGGTATTTAGGGGAAAGAAGCATGGCTCTAGACTGATTAGAGGACCCCTCCTAAAAAAAAGGAGTGGGGAGAGAGTTAGGTTTTAGAGAGATGGGTAACTGGACAAACAGGTATATGGATGGATGGAAGAATGGGCAGATAGATAGATATCCATAGAAACATTTTTAGAAACAAACATGCAGAAGGGGGAAAGCCACTATACATAAGAGACCATCTGAATTAAGTGGTAGCTTCTCCAAAGACCCTTGGAGGCACCACTGAGCAGAGAGAGGAAGAGAGGTGGTGAGAACACCACACTAGTGCCTGGTTAGGGAGGGCCTCGGTGCTGCCTAGAGACTTTGGCCTTCATCCCATAGACATTGAGGAGCCGGGGCCATGGAGAGCAAAGGGATTCAGAGAGGAACCAACGCAGTTGTATAAGAATAAGCCAAGTGAGACAAATGATCAAAACCTCGTTGTGTCCAATGAATGCGGAGTTGGGGGCTCCTGGCACTTGGCTGGCCCAGCCACAGGAGGTTCAGCCCCTCTGTTTCCCCTGCTTTTCCTGGCAGCCAGAGGGGAGGGCTGCTTGTCTCCTCCCTGTCTGGACAGAATGTAGGCCCTGAGGTGGGGTGGGTGAAGAGGTCATCTGGTCTGGTTTCATCTCAAACAGGGTGAGAACCCACCCAGAAGCTCATGAAGGAAACCTGAGGGAGCAAAGAAAGTTCCAGAAACACAGTTTACGTAAAGGGAGGTCAGAAAATCCAGATAGGCTGCCTGTGGTCTCTGAGAAAATCAATCTGAAAAAGTGCTGTAGACTGAAGGAAGCAAGCCTTTTTTCTAGGTCTGGCTGGGCAGCAGGTGAGTCAAGGGACCCGGGCTTTGGAAACAGGCAGACACAGGTTCCAATCACAATTCTGTCTCTAACCCCACAAATACCTACATTACCCCTCCCAGCCTCAATTTCGTCATCTGAACAATAATAGGACTAAATATAGCAATGTGTGAGAAGCATTAGGGCCATGAAGGGTACATAACTGACCTTCAATAATAATTTTTCTTCTTTGCTTTAACATGCACGCAGAACCCCCAAAATGCAACTCGATGTCCCTTAATGGGACTCAGTTCCACTTCCCATTTGGCACTGCCCTCTTATCATTGCCAAGTTCTTCCCCTGAGAATTCCCAAAGCCTGATTTGGCAAGAAGGAGACAAGCTTGGCTCTACTGTAACCAGCACCGTCACCTTGGGCAAGGAACACCAGGTGATTAGCCACGGTTCTAGAGAAGATCGAGACAGGCAATAAGATGCAGGTTCAGTTTTATGGGCGCCAGGGCTTCTGGAGCACCTACACCTCGGCTCTTCCACCGACCACTGGGTGGCCTTGGGCAGGACACTTAACCTCTTGAGCCTCAGTTCCATCAGTATTTCCTTGGTGGGGTCGTGGTGAGGATTAAATGTATACAGGAAACTCAGACAGTGGCTGACATGTTGTGTAAACCTAATGTCACGCACTGCTTTACCTGTATCGTTGCTGTCAGATTAGTGCTTTACCTGTGTCATTTACCATGTAAAAGAATATTTGGATGACTCTGTTTCCTGGGAAGTTCTTATAGTAGATCCGACATTTTCTCTGTAGCTTTTTCATTTTCCCCTACTTCAGAAAAGTTACACAAATATTTATTGAGCACAGATTATGTATCTGGGTACTCGAAGCACCTACTAAGTACCTAAATTAAGTGCCCAGTAGTATCGTGCCACCATAACACTGTGTATCTTTTATTCATGGCTCCTAATCAGTTTGTAATTACAGTGTGTGCATGTGTGTGTGTGTGTGTGTGTGTGTGTGAGAGAGAGAGAGAGAGAGAAAGAGAGAAATCAATTATGTGATTAATATCTGTCCCTCTCATTAGATTTTAAGCTCTATCAGGTAGAGACCACATCTGTTTTTAATTGCCATTTCAGCCCTAGCACTTACCACATAGTAGGCACTCAGTAAATACTTGTCGGTTGAATAAAGATACTGTCCATGTTCTCTATAAGCCCAGAGCCCAGAGGGAGTGGTAGGCAGGTGAAACAGTAATTTCAAAGCAATCTGGTAAGTGTGATGGTAGAAATATGCATGAGGTATGTGAGAGCACGGTTTAGAGGCACCTTGCCCTGCTTGGATAGAAGCAGCTCAGGGGAAACAGAATGGAAATAATGCCTGAGCTAAACCTTGAGGAAAGGTAGGCAGGAGCTAACTCACAGAGGACCATGTAGGCCAAACTTGGGTCCCACGGAGCAAGTCTAATGCACAAGCCAGCGCTTACACAGAAGAGGAAATTCATCACGTCCTTTTCAGGTTTTACTTCTCCAGGATACACCTTCCCAGGTAAAACAGCATCTGGAGTCAAACTGTGAATTCCAGCTCTGCCACTTATAAGCTGTGGAGCCTTGAGTAAGCCACACAACCTCTCTTAGCCTTCGTTTCCTCATCTGGAGAATGGGGGAACTTGCAGCATCTACTCTTCATAGGGTAGTTACAAGGATAAATAAACTAATCTGCAGGAAGTGCTCAGCGTGTGCCTGGCATTTAGTAAGCACATGATTAGACACTGGTTATTTTCACTAAACCCTTCCGAGCCCAGGCTGCACAGCTGTCACATACATGACAACACCATCTGTGGAAATTACCTTAGGTCACCCTCTAAACTCCGAGAGAAGTGGTCCAAGGCAGGTTCAGCTTAGGCTGAATTTTACTCTAAAGGAAGCAGTGCTTTAGGAAAGCTTCTATGTGATGTTAAAGATACACACTGTAGAACATATAAACTCATTCTCAGATACCAGCCTCTCCTTTCTTTCCCAGGGTCTAGAAAAGGCAGCCAGACTGGAGATGATCCAAAAGAAGCCATTTCAAAGCATACATCCTGTTTATGTGTCGGCCACACTCCCCACCTCTAGAGATTCTGGTCAGGGTGGGCTGGGAGATTCCTTAGACAATCTAATAGATTAGTTTCCAGTTTAGCATAACAGCTAGACAGATTTTTGCAGTGAAGTCATCCAAGTCAATTAAAAGGCATTTTTCCCTGCTGTGAGTTCAGAAGTCCCTTTGGTTTGTTCCAGCTTTCTGGGATGTTTCATAATACGTTCCACCCTGGGTTAATTAATAACTCTTGATTCCTACTGAAATGCAAAGACCGAAATCCTGTGTGCAAGCACACCCGGGCAGGGGCTGCTGACAGGGCTGGGGTGAGCCCAGCGGGGGCTCCGCTCATCAGGGAATGAGCCAGACCCCAAATAGTGGAGATGACAGCAGAGCTGGCAACAAATGTAAAGAGCGCCTGAGCAGAAGCTGAAGGTCAAAGCTGAAGGTCAAAGCTGGAAAAGTGGTGTGTGGAGGGGCAGAAGGAGGTGGAGGAGGGAGAGCATAAGCAGTTGAAGGAATCACAAGGCCAGAGATTAGGCTGGCTGGGAGTACGTCGGAATGTGGGTGTGAAGTGGGTCAGAGCAAGTGGCCGGGACTAAGCTGGTGAATAAGATGCAGTTGACCGTGGTTTGCTTTCATGCAATGCCAGCTTAAACACATTTTGTGGGTTTGGTTCCATCCTCTCTGTTTTAAGGAAATACAGGTCATCCCTTCTATTCTCAAATACAAGTTACAGGTATGAGAATGAAGCCTAAAGGGCTAAAGAACACATGCATTTTATGAAGTTCTTTCCATGAGCCTCCTCCCGAGCATAATATTCCAGGGTATGATGTTTTTTTCACCCAAAATCCAGAGCTGAGTTTCCCTGCCTCCAGTCTCATGCCACCAATCCTACCCAGTCCATCTTCTAAATCCACTATCAGCATGTGCATCCTAAAATGAAAACATGATCACGTTTTCATGGCATGTTGCCATGACCTAAAAAGTTCAATAAATATGTCCCCACTCCCTCTGGGACACGATTTCTAGCCGCATGCCTTGCCATACATAGCCCACCCCAAATAGAGACTGTTCTCTATCTTCTTTTCCAGGTTCACCTCCTACCACCCTTTTGCATACTCTGGTCATTTCCCCTACATGCGACAAGTTGAGATTTAAAACATGCTCTTTTGTGGGAAGGCCTGATGGGCACAACTGCACCCTTCCTGGCCTGAGCTAATTCTCATCCCCAAGCCTCTGTGAAGTCTTTCCAAAGAGTGTCCCAAGGCAAGGTTGACAATCCCTCCCTCTTCTGTGCTCCACTATGCTTTGCATGCAACTCTGTGACAGCCCTCACCACAATGTACCATAGTCAACGCCCCCAATGTCTATTTTCCACCAGAAGGAGAACCCTTTGAGAGTGGAGGGCTCTGTCATTAAGGTCATACAAAGCAGGTTCTCAGTAAGTGTTTCTTGAATGAAGGAGCAGTTAAGATAAGTTTTGTTCATTTTTTTTTATTACACATCCCTCAAGAAATTAAAGGGCTGGGCTTCCCTGGTGGCGCAGTGGTTGAGAGTCTGCCTGCCGACGCAGGGGACACGGGTTCGTGCCCCGGTCCGGGAAGATCCCACATGCCGCAGAGCGGCTGGGCCCATGAGCCATGGCCGCTGAGCCTGCGCGTCCGGAGCCTGTGCTCCACAACGGGAGAAGCCACAACAGTGAGAGGCCCGCGTACCGCAAAAAAAAAAAAAAAAAAAAAGAAATTAAAGGGCTTATTGAGTTCTCCTTCAGAACCCTTACTTCCCACTGGAGTCTCATCTATCTATGATACTAACAGGGGGCAGGGCAGATGTTGATGGAGTGGGGTGGCATTAGGAAGGGTAAATTACCAAACTTGGCAGGTAGAGCTAAGGAGCTATGAGCAGCACTTCCCAGGGCAAGAAGATGGACTCACTTTCATGCCCATTGCTCCTTTCTTCTCATTGCTGGTTAAGGTACAGCTACACCAGGAAGGTGGGTCATGAAGGATCATCCAACTGGCAAAGCAGTCCCTGTTGCACTTAGAATCAGCAGGGTTCATCCAACCATGGCCTCAATATCCCCCCCGCTGCACTGTTTGGAGCCCACCATTGGCTATCAGTGGGGATGGGCTCCCCACCACCCCTACTCTCAAAGAAGAAAGCCTCTTGCAGTAAATGTGGAAAGTATGAACTTCATGACTAGAGAATTAGATTAGTTCAGCTGGTATTAAAACCATCAGAAGGGGGCTTCCCTGGTGGCGCAGTGGTTGGGAGTCTGCCTGCCGATGCAGGGGACATGGGTTCGTGCCCCGGTCCGGGAGGATCCCACATGCCGTGGAAGCGGCTAGGCCCGTGAGCCATGGCCGCTGAGCCTGCGTGTCCGGAGCCTGTGCTCCACAACGGGAGAGGTCACAACAGTGAGAGGCTCACGTACCGCAAAAAACAAAACAAAACAAAACCAAACCCATCAGAAGGGACAAATAGTTTCTTCAAAGGGGAAGACAAAAGGTAGCATTGGCAAGTGGAGAAATGTAGTAAGAAAAACAGTGACATGGGAAATGGAAACCTGGGTTCTCCACGCTTTGCACTCCAACAATAATGTGATGTGTGTGCTAGGAATAGTCACTTCCCCTCTCTGAACCTCTGGATTAGATGATCTCCAAAGTCCCTTTCTGGCTCCACCCTTCTATGACTGTACCACACCACCCAATCACTCAGACATTCACTCAACATTCACTGAACACCTTGACCAGGACCTGTGCTACCTCCTATGAAGGAAAAGCTAGAAGTTTACACCAGGTGCCAACTGAGTGCCATGTCTCAATGGGAAGTAATATTGGTTATATATATATATATATATATATATATCAATTGATATATATATATCTCAATAATAAAAACACACATACAAACATGAACTGTTTATATGTCTCATCCCCCAACTACACAGCAAAGTTCTTTACAGAATGGATTATATTCTTTCCATTTCTGAATAACCCCACAGACTGATGACACCTAGAAACTACTCAGGCAACATGTGATCAATGATGTGAAGGTGACTGTAAAAATAGCTACTAACACTTATGCGGCACTTTCTGGGTACCAGGATCTGCTTTGCGTTCTTCACGTGTGACAACTTATTTCATTCTCACAACAACTCTACAGGTACATATTGTTGTTGTTGTTACTGTTATTATTATTTTCATGTTACATATGAGGAAAATGAGGTGCAGAGAAGTCAAATTACTTGCTTAGGGTCACTCAGGAAGTAGCAGAGCTGAGATTCAAACCCAGGTGCTCTGGCTCCAGAGTCTGAGCTATTAACACTATTCATGTAATCTAAAAATATATAGCTACACTTAAAGACAAACAGTGAACGTTAACTCTTGGGGGAAAACAAAGAACAAACAGACTTGTTAACAGGGGAACTATGCAGCGATAAGCCAGAAACATCAAATGATGAGTCAGAGCCATTAGGATTAGTCAGGAAAGGAGGAGTCTTTTGCTGGAAGAACATCTCATAAGAACTTGTAATTTTTCCAGTAGATCAAATGAGTAGGGTGAGATAGGAAGGGATGGTAGAATGATGTGCTCAAAGAACCTAAGCAAAGAGAAGAAAGGCAAAGAACCTGAAGAAGGCAAATTCAAGATCGAACATACATACACTGGTAGATCTACTTTGGTTAAGAACTAGGACCCTGGAATTGGCTGAACCTAGGTTCAAATCCCCGGTTCCCCACATTCTTAATAGCTGTGTGACCCTGCCTGGGCAATTTAAGCTCTCTGAGCCTTAGTTTCCTCAGCAACAGGAATGTTGTGCAGGTTAAATGAATTAATGCAGGGGAAGGATGTAACATGGGCCCTAGCACACAGTCCATGCTCAATAAGTTTGCTACCATCACCATGATTATTGTTTCTCCATTTCCCTGTTGTCTTCCTAAGTCAGTGAGCCTAAAGGTAGGCCAAGGATGGTGATAAACCCACATCAATCAATGCCATAGTTAAAGAGAGAAACACTTGCTCCTCTAATGAGTTATGTTTCATTTAATAGTCCTAGTGTCCCACCTGTTTGTTTTTTTTAATTCCTCCAGCTGGTTCTTACATTTGAAAAGAAAAAAACCCTCTGTGGAGACCTGCACGCTTTTAAAAATAATACAAAACAGAATGTCTGAGGTCAGGGTAAAGCCAAGCCAAACAAATAAATCTTGCAGGATTGTGTTAACAAAACAGGCTTAGTAGATCAGAGCAGGTAGAGCTCTGCTGGACTCAGCCCTGCAGAGAGAAACACCAAGCTCTGGTGAATTTCAAACACAAGGAGGTCAAATAAGATCAAATTATGGAGCACTTCAGAGTTCAGCATCAATGCTTGGGCTGTAACCAGGACAGCATTCTGCACAGGATGGTCTCCAGAACCCATGAGTCGTGTAAAGTCCTAGAAATCCAGACCCAAAGGATCTTATAGATCATCTGCACAACCTCTATGGAGGGTCATTTGTCACTATCTATCAGAATTATAAATGTCTTGAGAGGCAGACTCTGAAATGAACATGAGCCTTTGAGAGGTTCATTAGGGAGCGCTGGGAATCACCACCGCTGGAAGGGAAGAAAAGGGAAGTTAGCAGGACTGGGTAGAGTGTGAAGCTGGGCTGCACTGCCGTCTCAGCAGAGGTCTCCGCCAACAACACAGGAGCTCTGAAGCTGGGATGGCTCGTCAGCGTTGTCTCAAATTGGGGTAAAGGAGCTAGGTCTTTATTCCCTGTGCCAGCCAAGGTCCCAAGAGATGTGCCCTTGGGCAAGGCAGGTCTTTTCACCTGAGTGAGGCAGTTCAGAATGAGGGCTGACAGCTGAGGGCTGTCTTCTGGTATCAATTCCAGCAGCTGGGGAAAAGTACTTCATTCCTCAAGATGCATTATAGCATGCACTACCTGCAATACTTTTTTTTTTTGCGGTATGCGGGCCTCTCACTGTTGTGGCCTCTCCCGTTGCAGAGCACAGGCTCTGGACGTGCAGGCTCAGCGGCCAGGGCTCACGGGCCCAGCCGCTCCGCGGCATGTGGGATCCTCCCGGACCGGGGCACAAACCCGTGTCCCCTGCATCAGCAGGCGGACTCTCAACCACTGCGCCACCAGGGAAGCCCTGCAATACTTTTTATAACCAGTTTTTCTATGCTAGATAGGAATCCTACGGCTATACTAACTGATGCTTCAAATGAAATAGGTTTAGCATTGTTTATAACAGTAAAATTATGGAAAATAAATTGTGGTATATCCGTATGACAGCATCCTTGGCAATCATTAACAAGCGTGAGACAGCTCTGCACAGACTTTCATGGAATAAACTCTAAGATATACTAGATAGAAGGGTGTGTGTGGATGGACTGTGTCGCTCACCGTCTACTGCCGTCAGCCCCACACCCACCCTATCCTCTCCTGCACTACAGGGGCTGAAGGCCTAACTCTACACTTCCCAGGTTCTTTTGACACACAATTCCAGCTAATTTCTACCAATGGGAGGCATTCAGGTAAGAGTTGACGTTAGGAAGATGGTGGTAACTATTGCACTTCTTATGGTAGCAACAGAAGCTTCACAACAGCAACAGCAGTTAAAGCAGGTTGGTGGCAACTCCTGCAGCATCAGTGGGAGTGCGGGCTCATGTTCTCTACTGGCAATAGTGGCAGTTCCAGCAGTGGTAGTGACAACAGTGAATGTAGGGGACTGCTGTGGCTCTGGGCAATATGATTTCCCCCTTTGACCCATTTGGAATCAATCTTCCTTATTCAATACTCCTCTGAAATACAATGCTTTATGTTTTTCTGATCAACTACCATCTATGAAAAGCAAAGGAAAATAAACATATATGTGTATTTGATTACTTCATTTAAAATTTCTCTGAAAGTTGCCCAAGGAACAAGTGATAATAGTTAAATAAACTGGCTAATAAATAGTTAAATGATTAGTCAAAGAGAAACATTGGTGGGGGTAGGGTTGGAGGTAGACTTTTCACCAGATGCCATTTTTTACCTTTTTAATTTTTGACTATTTGAATATATTATTTTTATGCAAAAAAATAAATAAAAGAAAAAAATAATAAAAGTTATATCTGATTAGGTACATACATTTCCTGTGAAATATTTCCCGAATTAACCACTCAGTTTCTGCCGGAGCATTTCCAACACAGGGACTCCTTACCTACCAAAGGGATGTGGTCTATTCATCATTACTCAGCACTGCTGAACAGTTTCTGTATATACCAAGTTGAAATCCATCTTCTTGTATGATGTACCATTAGCCAGAACTCTAATCCCAGTGAAATAATATAGGCTGGTGGTTCAGCACACGTGCAGATGAAACCTGGGTTCAAATTCCTCCCTCATCACTCATTTCAAGCAGGATGTTTAACCTTTCTGAGCCTTAGTTTCTTCATCTGCCAAATAGGGAGAGTCATAGTACCCATCTCAAAGAGCTGTAGAAAGGTTGGAATAAGATTATGCATATAAAGTGATTTAACCAGTACATTTGGTTATTGTTCTTGGTATCTGCAACACCAGCAGAAAAATGCAGTGGCTAAGAGGAGGTCTCTGAATTCAGACTTCTGGGATTCAAAAACAAGCTCCTGCCAATTATAAATCAGGCAACCTTTGGAAAACCACTTATTCCCTCTGAGCCTCAGTTTCTGTAAGATGGAGGCAATGATAGTGACCATACCAAGAGCAAAAAGCATTTATCCTTATCTTGTAAGTACTCAACATATGGTAGCTCTAACTCTTTTCAACCACTCATTCAGGTGGTGGATAATTGCACAGAGTACAGTGGGTCCTACCAAAGGCCTCTCTTCTCTGGACTAAGCATCTCCAGTTCCTTACACTGATCTCCTTTTCTTCTCTCACTCCAGCCACTCCCTTAAGAAGGCATTCCAGGCTGCTACTATTCCCTCCTGGTGTGACGGTACAACTGGATCTCTCACTGGAGTCTGGGTAGAATATTGTATGAGAGAGTTTGTGTGCTATGTGTGTGTGCCATCACCTTTCTGGATTCTAAATGCTGTACTTTGATAATGCAGCCTGAAGTGGCATCAGGTTTTGAGAGAGTAACAACCATAACTATAGTTACTGAGCTCTTAATATATGTGCCAGAAACTATACCAAGCATATGACTTACACTGACTTACTCACTCCACACTTTAACTCTTAGGGGGTAGAAATTATTATCCTCATTTTTCAGATGAAGAAGCTGATGCTTAGAGATGTTGTAAGTGAAAGGTCAACCCAGCTAAAATATGGAGCTCAGATTCCATCCCCAGTATATCTTACACTGGAGTCACAATCTTAATTTCCACACCATATTTCTTCTCACGAATATTAAGAATTTGTTCAACTCAAATTTTAGGTCTTTTTTTTTCTCATGAGATTTTAATATGCTAAGTCTCCCCAGTCCTTCTCCTCTTCAGCTGAGCTTTTGAATAGGACCTTATATTGTATCTTTATTCAGTTTGATCGTATCAAATTTAATCCAGCATACTCTCTCTCCCATTAACTTCAAGTCATTGGCAAATGTAATTCAATAAATCACAGTTAAGAAGGAGCTGTAGAACAGAGCCAAGGGCAGAACTCTTTGGCAAAGCATTAGATGTATCTCTTTCAAGGTGAATTACTATCAAGTAGTCATTTCCTAATGGGGGTAATGTCCAACCTGTTACCAATCCACAAAACCAAATTAACAAACATCCAACCTCCACTTCTCTATCTCACCGACAATTATGTCTTGAAATATAACATGGCCTTTATAACAATATCTACAGTTAGGGTCCATGCTAAGAAAGGTTGCCCCAGAAAGAATTGTGGATGGTAGGCTGAAGTAGGTATGAAAAATATATACATCATGGTCCTGAGTGTTAAACTTATTTTAAGGGAGAAATTCCACCTTTGCTCCCAGCAGACAATTAAGTTGAGTAAATTTATAAAGGGCAGAAGATGAACAGGATTTCAACCAACAGCCTTCCCTGGGATCCATATGCATCTACCTAAACCCACCTCAACTCCAATATCACACAAGGACAGGACTCTAAAGGAGCCACTGGCATTCCAATGTAAATCTGTGGCTTGTCCAGCTTCATAAGAGAAGGATCTTCACCTTCTCCAGCCTTTCTTTCCATCTGCTGGAGCAAGGAACTGCCATTCCTTATGCTTTGGTACCTCCATTAACACTGAGGAAAGACTATTATAATTTCAGCATTTTTTATTAGAGAAGAATGAAGCCCAAGGCTCTACCTCACCAAGCCCTAGTCTGCTAGTCTCAGAACTGTGAGTCTACTTGATATTAATCCATTCATCAACCTCACTGCTGAGTCCCACGGAGGGGGGACTTGCACCTGTGGAGAAAGAGACCCTTTGCCTCAAGTATAAACAGAGGAGAGCTTGACATGCCAACCACCCTGGCCGGAACCTCTCAGGCCCTGCTAGGACACTGCTGTGAGGCCCTGCAGAGCCAGCAGGGCATTCTGGGTAATAGGATGCAACATGAGGCAGTTTCCCTGACCGGCCTCCCCAGGGTTTCTTGATTCCTGGCTCTGCAAAAGCTGAGACAAACAGTTTTTGAACTGGGGGGAAGAGGGTGGAGAGAAGTGCCGGAGGCTTCCTCTAGGCTGACCACAACTAACTCATTTGTTCTGTCCAGCAAAACCCAGACAGTGCAATTATCTGGTTAATTTGGTCCTTAGTTGGGAGACAGAATTCCAAAATGTGAGGCCAGCTCAGACTAAAAAGTGGCTTCCATCCTAAGAATTTTCCTAAGCGCTATGCTTATGTGACCCACCCATCGATCCAGATGGGAAAAGACAAACAATTCAGACTCTAAGATGAGTTAAGGGAAGCCTATCTTTCAGGGAAAAATGCCCAAACGACCTGCTAATTGGTCTCTTGGCTAATTTTGCCTTCTGGCTGCCATGGAGGGAGATGACTAGAGATCAAGATGACTGTAAATTAGCCAACTTTTTCCAGCATGATCGTAGCCCTCATAGACTGGCTGAGTGTCACCAGTGTCCTGGGTGAGTTATTCTTAGGGCAATTCTCTCTGATGCTCCTGCTTATAGATTTTACACCCGTTAAGTTCGGCCAGAAGAATGGACTTGAGAATATGGGGAGGGGGAAGGGTAAGCTGTGACAAAGTGAGAGAGTGGCATGGACATATATACACTACCAAACGTAAAATAGATAGCTAAGGGGAAGCAGCCGCATAGCACAGGGAGATCAGCTCCGTGCTTTGTGACCACCTAGAGGGGTGGGATAGGGAGGGTGGGAGGGAGGGAGACGCAATGGGGAAGAGATATGGGAACATATGTATATATATAACTGATTCACTTTGTTATAAAGCAGAAACAAACACACCATTGTAAAGCAATTATACTCCAATAAAGATGCTAAAAAAAAAAATGCCCCTGGGGGTTTCATAAATGGGATGAGACAGCTAGCAACTGAGCATTTACCAGATGGTGTATGGAAAACTCAGACTTTTGAGGGAAGATTAAGGAAGAGCAATTTATCTCCGTTGGAAACTGACAAGCAGCCTGGAATCTGTGGAATCCATCAGTTAGTCATTCTGCAAATATTTGCTTCCGCTCTGGTATAAGCCAGGCCCTGTGTTATTTAACAGAGTGAGATCCAAACAGCTAAGGTCCCTATCCTCATGCAAATAATACCACATCTAAATATGTGGTTAAAAACTCAGATAAGGGCTAGGAAGGAAACGTTGAGGCGCTATGAAAGGGAATAACCAGCTTACCTGATTTAGATTGGGGTGGAACAGCTCAAATAAAGAGTCTTTGAGAAAGGAATTTTAAAGCTAACACTTTAAGACTCTAATTTGTTTTTTAAGAACAATCACTCTAGTTTTAGTACAAAAAATAAATTGGAAGTGGATGAAAAGATGAAGTTAGGAGGCTGTTGATTAGGAAGATTGGATGAGAGCCAATGATGGTTCAGCCAAGGACCTAGGCAATGGGAACGGAGAACAGTGGGTGGACTAGAGAGACGTGGAACATGGAGTCCACAGCACCTGGTGAATGGGTGTAGTGGTGGACGGAGAGGGAGGTATCCAGGAGACCATGCAGGTTTCTGGCTAAGGTGCAAGGTAGACGGTAGCACTCTGCACTGAGAGAGCGAATTTGGGAGGATGAGTAGGCTGGGGCCAGGGAACGACAATGTGTTCACACATCATTCCATACCCTGTACTTCCAGACTCCTTACCTTTGCTCATGCTGATTCAGTCTCATGCACTCTTCCTGTTGCAATCGCCACTTGTTGAAATACTATCCATCCTTTAAGATCCATTTCAAATACCACCCCCTCCTTGAAGTCACTTCTGACTCCCTCAAATAGTTGTGGCCTCTGGTGCCCACAGCACTAAGTTTGGACCTCTCTTTCCTGGATTCTACCTGTGTTAGGTTCTGTGAAGACTTACCTTGCCTCCCTTCCTAGACCACAAGCTCTTCGGGACAGAGCCTCTGCTTCTCTATCCTTGTTCCCCACGTGTTAGCTAGCTAGCATAGCAGACGTTTGACAAATATTTGTCAAGTGAACAAAAATAACCTGCTCTTTGCCATGGAAGGAAAACCAGTAGAACATTGGACTGACTTGAAAGCCACGGGATCAAATCGAAATTCAAGCTGTAGATGTTTTAATACTAAGCCAACTCAAATTTGATGCTCAGAAAAGCTTTCTGTTCCTCCAACACACAAAACTCAAAGAGTGCCATAAAAGTCAAACCTCTCTATTTTTTTATCATGCTTTTCTGAGTTCCTCTTATAGCAGGAACCTTTTCTATCTTATTAATTGTTTGCCTTTGATGATGAGGATGATGATAAATGGGTAACATTTACTAAGTGTTGATATATGCCAGGTGCTGTTCGAAGTACTTTTCTTGGACTAACTCATTTGGTCCTCTCAGCTACCCTGTGAAGTTGATGCTATGATTACCCCAATTATACGGATGAACAAACTGAACTTCAGAGAGCTCAAGTATTGTTGAACCAACATCACACAGCTGGGACTGGAACCTAGAGTCTAGCTCCAGAGCCCATGCCCTGATGTGCCCTTCTAAGGCCAAGCATGGTGCCTGGTATTGAGTTAGTCCCCAGCAAATGTTCACTGAATGAATGGAAGGAGCCCTGGATCTGGAGACCACAAGTTCTGGTCCTAATTCTGTCACTGACTTCCACTGTAGCCATGGGCAAGTCTGTGCTTCTTTCCCTATAAAATGAGGGGTATGGATGTTGATACCAGTGGTAATAACAAGAGCCAGTATTCGAGATTCTAATCTCTTTTGAAGCTTTACATAATTTAATCCCAAGGAAAATGAGACGCAGAAAGACTGACTTGCCCAATATCTAGAAAACAAGGGAGCCCGGATTCAAACCCATTGTGCTCCTACATTGTGCTTCCTAGCCCAAGTGGTTCCAAGGAGACACCTCAGGGACCACGGTGGGGAAAGGAGGGAGGTGGAACAGGACGGAGCAGACAGACTTTGGGGCTCCCTATGCCCGTTTCCACCAAAGAAGCTTGGTAGAATGGGCTCCTACTTGCGATTTCCTCTGAATAAAAGTTCTGCTGTTAAAACAAAAAGGTTGAAAACCATTGGACTAAATAAATCTGTAATTTAAGAAGTCTCCCAAGTATAAGTCAGGATTTTTCTGGTAATCTTGACTCATTATAGTTATATAAAATGGGGACGAAGGGTGCTCCTGGGAATGGCTCCAGCTATAGAAAAAGTCACGGCGATAGCACTAAAGCCTCAGCTCCAACCTACCTGTTCCACTCGGATCTCAATCTCTCCATTCACCTTCTTTCCATGGAAATACTTGGCCCTGTGAAGGAGAGGAAGAAATCTACTGAGCAAGGATGCAGACTGCTTCACTCTTGTCTCCCTGTTCCCAAAGGTCTTACCCCCAGAGGTGCATGTCCAGACACATTCCCCACCTTCCTGCTCTCTCCCACCTAGACAGGTGATTTCCTCATTCTTTATATATATTGTGTGAGAGAGGCGAAAGAGTACAGGATGGGAGGACTGGACGCTCAGGTTCCGGTTCTGCCAAGCTGCTTTACCTCCCCGTGTCACCGTTTTATCCTCTGTAAAGGGAGATAGTTATACGTGCACGATATATTTCTAAACATTATTTTAAGGATCAAAAGAAATAAAGAATCCTACGTAAATAAATAATGCAGAATTCTTTTATTGAGTTATACCCTATGTGATCCATAAAGGACGTTTTAAATTGCTCTATCCGACTCCTCACTTCTTTATTTGTCCATCTGTCCAACGAAGCAGACCTCGTCTGTCCCTTGGTCCATCCATCCATCCAACCACCCTTCCATCACCTTTCCTCTACACCCCGGCTTCTGTCTTCCCATTATCAATAAATGGCATCCCATCTACCCATCACTCAAGGCCAATACCTAGACTTCATTCTTGTTTCCTCTTTCTCTCTCCCTATCCCCATGGATTCTACACTCTAATTATTTCTCAAATCCATCCACTTGCCCATGTTTCTCTGTAAGCACCCTAATCTTGACCTTAGTCATCCCTTTTCTCATATAAATTCTCTTTTCATACTCTACTTTTCTTTCATGGCACTTATTGTAATTGAAATTACTTGCAATTAGTAACTGGGTTTCATGCCTGTGTCCAACCAAACTACAACACAATTCCTCCAGGCCAGGAACAATCTTCCTTACTCATCATTCTATTCCCAACACCTACCAGAATGCCTGACACACAGTAGGAGCTCAATTAACATTTGTTGAAAGAATAAATGATTGAAGAGATAGATGGGGGAAAAATTGTTGAATACTTACTCTGTGCCAAAAACGGTGCTATATTCTTAGTCTTTCTCATTTAACACAGCTACCACCATGAGGTGGGTATTATTATTTCCCTTCTATAAATAAGGAAACTGAAACCCAGAGAGACGAAATACTTTGCCTAAGCAGCTTTAATCCTGGACTTCCACTGCCACATCAATGTTTTTTTCTCAGCTCTGAAAAACAGCAGCAAACGTTGGGGTGCTCCTGGGTTTAGATGCCCTCCCACAAAGCAAAAGTAATACGAGTTTCCATCTGCTCTTTCTGGTTGTTGGTATGATGAAACTAATAGTTCTCAGTGATTTGCTATAATCTGAGCACTGTGTTAAGCACTTCCATAGACTTTCCCCGGGGCACAGACAGCTCTTTGCTCCCAATCCCAATTCTTCTCTTTGCCTACAGTGAGAGTGTTTATATAGACTGGCACCAAGAAATGTATATCCCAACTCTCCATTTAGCTAGGTATGGCCACATGATTGAGTTCTCATCAGTAATGTTACATCCAAGAGTCTTCTGCTTAGTTTCTTCTTCTATTCTTTTCCCTGGAACATCGATGTTGCCACCTCTTTTTTCAACCTTCCAGATTGAACCTTTGCTACAAATTCTCTGACCAAGCTGCAGTCTCTCTGCTTCTGAAGTCTATCCACACTTAGCAGATGCCAGTGGAGTTCATCTCTTTCCAAGACTGCCTCAGTCACTGACTGATGGCTGTAATATTAATGCCACTTTTTCTTATAATGTTGACTGGCTTAGATGTCAAGTAGGTAGAACTTTATGGGAAGAGGAGTTATTAGTGTGACTTGAAAGCAAGATTTGTTTTTTTCTCCCAGGACGGTCTTCAACAAAATGTGTGTGCAGCCAGCCTCATGCAAAGAGAACCTTTTCATGTAGTTTGTGAATTTTATGAATCCTTAAAGGTAGTGCTGGCAAACCCCAGACCCTGGGATAAGACCCCCCTCTAATATTTGTAGGGCTTGGGACAAAAGAACAAATGGAAGCCTATGTATCATATGCCTGATATTTAAAATTGATAAAGCTAGCAAACATTTAAATAAAACATGCCTATCTTCCTTCCCTGACCAACATAACTTCATAATGACCTGGAAGGGTCAGAATTTAAACTTCTCAGAATTCTTGGAGATCCACCCAGAACATGGTGGCATGGGGGTTGCCAGCTCTTGGTTTCCATCGTCCTTCCTAATTCTCCTCCCACCCTCCTCTCCTGCATCACTGGGGCTTCTTGTGCATGCATGTGGATGACCCAGCCCACATGGCCAAGCTTCATCTCCTCACCCACACCCCCATCAACAGTGCCTTGGCCATGTCTGGGGAGGATGGATCCGGGAATTGGCCTACACAGGCCCTGGAATTGGGCCTGGGTCCCTATGGGCAGGGATTTCTACAGGTCTGGGTACCCACTGCATGATCAAAGGGTGCAATTTGCAGGGTCCTCCTTTGTTGTCAGGAGTATAGCTAGTAAGGGCCAGAGTATGACTTAGGGCAGGGGTCCCTGTCACTTGGGTTTACAAGAAGTACTGGATGATCCTGGGACCTCAGAATGGTAACTAATGAATGAAATCACTGGTATACTGGGAAAAGCATGGATCTGGAATCACAGAGGCTTGGGCAAAGTCTTAGCTCTACAACTCACTGCATGTTCCAAGACAAGGAACTTAACCCCTCCAGGTCATAGTTTTGTCATTTGTTAAGTGCTGATAACATGTGCCAGCCAAGGTGTGGTGAGAAATTCACTTGATCCTGTACCTGAAGGGCAGTAAGTAGTGTGTGGGCTCAGAGCCAGACCACATGGATGCAATCCCAGCGCCACCACTCACTCACTGTGTAACCTTGGGTAACTCATTCAACCTCCGTGTGCCTCAGTTTCCACACCTGGGAAGCAGGGATAATCACAGTAACTATCCCACAGGGGTGTTGTGAGGATTAAATGAGACACGACGTACAAAGCACTTAGAATGGTTCCTGGCACAGAGTAAGCTCCAAAGTATACAGCCCAGGGTCTGAGACAGAATCAACAATGACAGCAAAGAAACCACTGGGTGTGTACGCTGTGGCTACAGGTGCCGTACGTGGGGACCCACAAACAAACATAATCCTACCCTCATGGGGGTTACAGAAAAGAATTACAGTTCATCTCACTTTGATCTGCCCCGTTAGCGCAATAAGAAGTTGGTGATGCTGCTGATGATAAATAGGCGGCACTGGTACCGAAGGCCTGCAAGTCCTTCACGTCCCTCCTCCTATTGATTTGACCCCAGTGTCCACCCTGAGGAGCAGCAGGGCCAGGACTAGCCCCCACAGGTTCAAAGTCACACAGAGCCTCTAAGCAGCAATGGTGAGTTAGACCTTGTGCTTAAAGATTTTCAGGATTCAGCTAGACTTTCTGGGAACCTTCATGATCTGGACCCTGTTAACCTATGGCCCATTTCTTCTCTGGTTTTCTGCCCACCTACTGCACACACTCAACTTCCTGTGATTCCTATGCTTTTATGACTCTGAGCCTTTGTGTTTGCTTTCTCTCCTTCTCTGCTTGGTTACCTCTTTCTCATGTTCGAGATCCCTGCTACTGTTTCTTTGAAAGCACCCCCCTAACGAGGCTGGGTTAGGTGTCCCTCCTCTGGGTTCCCACGGGGCGCTCTACTTAACAACCATATAACACATATCACTGTGTGTTGGAATGACATGTCCCCTGCCCCTGTACACCTAGTCTGTGAGCTCCTGGAAACCTGAAACCGTGTCTTGATGCTCACTGAATCTCCAGAAAGCAGCACAACGTGCCAGGGCACAGGCACATGTTTAAGGAATGTTTGCTGAATGGGTAAATGAATAATGTTTCCAGGGATAGGCCATGGGGCATCCAGTGCTCCAATTGCTCTACTGCCATCTACTGGTGCAATGCTGTAACACACTTACAAATCCATACCCATTACCATGTGGGGTCACCATTCAGTGTCCAACACACACAACCAGCAGCCCTCGACGGGATTCGAACTCAGAACTCAGAGCACTACACCAATACCACCCAAGCATCTCTAGCCTCCACGGGCCTCACCTTCTCAGGAAAAACACTTGTTTTGCCCATCTCTGGAATGTTTACTACAGGGCCTGCCAGACGGACTCAGGCTGAAGCTGAGGGTCAGGCAGTCCCTCCCCCTGCTTGGCCGAGAGTCAGAAGTCTTGTCTCCTGACAGGCCACACAGACTGCTGCCTCCTTGCCTGGGGCTCATTCAGGCTTGAGCAGCTTCTGAACAGTTCTGTCTGGCAGAGGAAAGGGTAGGGATGGTCTGGAATTCCAGATGCCCTGGGGGCTGGGGTTGCTGCCTGTGTCATTGCCAGGCTGTTTGACCTCGGGCAAAATGGTCGACCCCACTGTGCCTGAGGTCTCTGTCTTCCTAATGCAGACCTCTTCCTAATGCCCTAATATGTTTATCCTCATAATGAGATTCCTGAATCCACAGGCCAGTCAGTCAAGTCCTTGGACAATCAGTCAGGTCCTTGGCCTTGGGAAGGGGTTGGGGGAAGCTCTTGAGTCTACAAAGCTTCCATCTCTGTGGGTGGTCTTGGATTTTACTGCCACATTAGAGGCACCAGGAAGGAGAATATTATAAAACCAGTGCTGCCTGGGGTGGGAAATCCCTAGTTTGGGGAGGCGGGATGTGGTGAGTGAGCAAGATTTATGGGGAGCGATGGCGAGTTCTTTCATGGCAGCACGGGCAGAAGAGGAGAATTAGCACAAACAGCATCCACCTGTGTCCAAGCAGCCCCCTTCTCATAAATCCCATCTGGGATGTACAGCCAGTGAGGCTAGGCCTTGGCGGGGCCCTTCTTGGGGAGGAGAGGGTCAGGGATGTTCTGTCTCAGAGTAGCTGGAGGAGAACGAAGGCAGGGATCTGGCCCTAGAAACAGGTTTTCTTACTTCTGATGTAACATGCCCACTGCTCATTTGTGGCCTGGACAGAAGCTGGGGGAGATGGATGACAGACCACACAGGAGAAGCCTGAAGGTGGACACACTCAGGGTTTTCTCAGTGAGCAAGGTGAGGAGGGTCACATGACAGGCTGGATGGATGAAGGTGTGACAAAAGCAGGGCCTTTGAACACAGAGTTCCAACTCAGAGATCCCATTCTAACTCCATTATCTACTCCTAAGAATAGCTAACCCTCCTGGTCCCCTCCCACTGCCAGAGGGGACCCTCCAATGATGGGGCAGCCTCATCGTACCTCTTTGCAACTGGGGGGGCTCCAGTGAGTTAGGACAGGGAGGGACCCTCTGAGAGTGACAAGGCCCCTTGCACCTGTACAGGGATCTGTGAAGGTGAGGAAGTGAGACATACTAGGGCCCCGAGCCACATGATATGATGAATGTCCCCTCGTAGGCTTCCAACAGCAATAGGGAAGGAGATTTGTGTGGGCAGCTCTGATCACAATTCACATCATTTATTCACTCCCTCATTTAACCACTACTTACTGAGCTTCGTAAGGACTGGGCACCCTACTAGGCATGAGAGGAAAGGCTGATACAGTCCCTGCTCTTGTGGAGCTAACATGCTCTTGGAAAAGTCAGGAAACTAACCAGGTGAAAAGGAAATGATGAATACAGTGAACAGGGTGGTACAGGGTAGGAAGTAGGGAGCAGGGAGATCTGACCTGGGGTGGCGAGGGAAGGCTTCTTTGGAAGACATTTAATACACTTGTACTAACCATCTACTGTGTGCTCCAGCCTGCAGACTTTAAGGAAACAGGGATGAAGATAACATCCTCATCCCTGAGTTCTTGGCCTCAGGGGGCTTACTACCTAACAGGAGGGAGAGACCCATAAAGGACAATGACCACGCAGGGCATTAGCCCAAAGAGCAGGTCAGCCCACAGAAAGGGACCCAGCCCAGTCTGAGAGCCAGGGGCTACTTCCCTGGTGAAGTGGCCCAGTTCATCCATCCATCTGTCCGTCCGTCCATCCATCCATCCATCCATCCATCCATCCATCCATCCATCCAATGTTTGGTACTTATCCTTTACCAGGACAAAGGGCTGCAAAGATGAATCTGAGAAGGTCTGATGTGTGTGTGTGTGTGTGAAAGGCACATACAAGGACAAATGAGTTGGGCAGGCACTGGTGGCGCTCAGGGGGCTGATGAAGCTTCCTGGGGCATGTCTCCCAATATGCAGGAAAAATGAGCGACAGGCATGCAGCAGAAGACCTAGATTTGACTTTGCAGCTCGGGCACCTGCAACGTTTGAACAAGCCTCTGCTTCCTTATCGACAGGGTGGGGATGGGAAGATCCACCCACAGATAGGGTCATGAGGATAAAATGAGGACGCAGATGTGAAGGCCTCTGGGAACCTGCCAAAAGCGTGCCAGCAAGTGGGCTGCTCACTGGTGGGCTGCTGGGGTGGACTTCACCCTCCAGGTAGAGACGGGGGCAGGCACTGCCAGCGTTAGCAGAGGACAGACCCAGGTCCTCTCCAGCTCTGCTCTTTATTTCCTAGTGCTGCCTCAGACAAACATCAACCTTCCTGAGCCCCAGTCTCATTTGAAAAAGTAAGCACATCACTATGTATCACTATGTCTGCTGTAAGGCCCCATGAATGAGATCCCTGACACCTGGCAAGTGTTCACTGTTCATCTCTTTCCCTCCTGTCCTTCAACAAGTGGGCATGTACCTGAGGAAGTGACACAGCATTTAGGGGAAGGTGGCAGTATCTTCCTTGCTCTAAATGGAACTCCTGCTTCATGTCTAGCATGATGGAAACCTGCCTTGGCTGCCGCCTGGGAGCTCCTCTTCCCACCCAGCACCAGCCTTTAGGGTAAACAAAATCGTCAGCTACCCACTCATTCTGACAGCAGAGATTATGCTAGAATGTTATCTCCCAGTTCCTAGCCCTCTTCTCTCCGAAGACACAACATTGTGTCACCCTCATTCCCACAGAATTCTGAAAATCCACAGCCTTCACTCCACCAAGATAGTTCACATTTAGAAGGCTAAGCTGTTCGCTCAGCAAACATTTAATGAGCATCTATTAAGAGCTCAACCTGGGGAAATGCCCATGAAAATGGTTACACACTGAAAGGTAATTCATACCAAGGTGCAAGTGACTTGTATCTGATCATCCGTAAAAGGGGTTTAGATGGTATAAGGAGGATGAGAAGAAGGGGACCATGAGAATATTAAGTGTTTGATTTAGAAAGGGGCTGTGAGGCCTGTCAAGGTGAGAAGGGCAGGGCACAGAAGGAGAAAGCTGTGAGAAGTCATTTTCCCTCCTCCTCCCTCCCTCCACTTATTCATCCATCTAGCCATCCAATTACCCATGCGCTTATTCATCCACCCATCCATCCATCCATCCACCCATCCATCCATCCATCCACCCATCCATCCATCCATCCACCCACCCACCCACCCACCCATCCATCCAGCCATCCACCCATCCATCCATCCATCCACCCATCCACCCATCCACCCGTCCGTCCACCCGTCCACCCGTCCACCCACCCGTCCACCCGTCCATCCATCCATCCACCCACCCATCCATCCACCCACCCATCCATCCATCCACCCATCCATCCACCCATCCACCCATCCATCCAGGGTCTACTATGTGCTTTGCACTGTGCTAGTCCCTAGGAATTATGCTGAACAAAACAGCCCCCTGCCATCCTGGTGCTCCTGGTCTAGCCAGGAGACAGGTCCAGATGAGGAATATTTACCCTGACTCCTGTCTTCATCAGAAGTTGCCAACTGGCAAACCTCATGGAGTCCACAGTCTTGTTTTGTTGGACTTAAATTACATACTTTTAAAATAGAAAATTCATATAAAGAATTCAGATTTCTGGCTTCCCCTGAAAATCAGTAACTGGGCAACACCACACCTGTATTCCCACATGGCAAAAACTGGCTGAGTGGACGGCAGCTAGTGCCTTCAGAGGGCATCAGTTCCCACACTCAATAGTTCCCACTGCTCCCTGTTGTCTCTCTGCAGCCAGAGTCAAGTGGCAGATACATTTGTCATGGAGCTTGCGCTGTTGTTTTCCTTGTAGCAGGGAAATATTTCTCTGTGCCCGTGCCTTTTCCTAACACCTGCCTCTTCACTCACTGACCACCTTGTCTCCTGTGAGCAACTGCACAGGCAACCCCTAATTTAACAAATTCCATTATGAAAATGGCAATTAGCTCCATGCAAACCCTCAGGAAGCCCACACGTCCACCCCTTCTCCCAACTCAGAGTTGGAGGTCAGGAAAATGGACACAAAGCACCATCCCCTCTCTTGCCATTACAGCCTCCCTCCTGTCAAGGAAACACATCCCAGGCAGGCTTCCACAGGACCCAGGAGAAAAGACATTCTGTAATGAGGCCGGCATGCACCCAGTGACATGCCTCCCACAGGGCAAGGCTATAACCAGGCAGGTGAAGTCTGGAGGAACAGGAACAGCTACTGCTAGGAGAGCCCATGGCATCTGAGGGACTCCTTCGGAAGAGGAGGACCTAGGTGAGAAAACCACATTTTGGAGGGTGAGGGAAGACTCAGAAGTTGAACAGCTGAACTCTTCAGAAAAAAGCAGGGCAAAGGCAGGAAAAGTGACTGAGACACAAAGCCAGAGTGGGGAAAATGAAAAGCTGCAGGTCTGAGCCTCCTTTAAGGGCTTGCAGGCTGACTCTTTTAGAGTGTGAGCCTCTTCTGCATTGTTCCTCCCAAATCACCAGCCCAGTTGTACTGGAATACCTGCAAGTGACAGGGGGCTCACTCCCTCACCGGGAAGCCCACGTGGTCTTTGGATGACTTTACCATTCTGTGCACTGAGCTGACACGTCTCCCTATTTGTCTGCTTCGTTGGCCTCAGTTCTACCAGTTGGGAGCCACATGAAACCAGTCCTCTAGCTCAGTGGTTTCTAAACTTGGCTCTTCATCATTTAAAAAAAGTTTCCTGAGCTCTCCTCTGGATATTTTAACTCTGTAGTTCTAGGGGTACATCTCAGTGTGGCCTGTCTTGCACCCATTCTGACTTCTAGTAACAGCACCTCTATCTGCACTTGCACACATGGAACCAAGCCTCTCTCTTGCACACAGTCTTGATGGGACTGTCCCCAAGTGTCCCCAGGACACACTGTGGAACCAGCCAGGTTTGTTCTTGCTCAGGAATTTGATTTTTGAGCAGAGAGGCACAAGGTTGGGAGGAAACAGGAGCTGACGTCTCCAGAGACTGTCCCCAAGTCCCTGACTCTTAGGTCCTGGCAGAGCCCTGGGTCCTGACCTCTCCTAAACTCGGGTCTTCATGGCTTTTCTTTTCATTCTGTGAGCCTCCCACATATTTTCAATAAACTCCCATTTTGCCTAAGTCAGCCAAAGTAATTTCTTTTTCTTGCAAACAAAGAACTCTATCCAATACAGAAGGTGTAGGGTGGTGCCTGGTAGTCTGTCATTTTGATGGAAACAGTGTTTTGGGGACCGTGATCTTAGTCTATTGTCATTGTTTGACTTATGAAGAAACTGAGGCCCAGAGAGGAAAGTGGCTCCACTGAGATCTCACAGCATCAGCAGAGAAAGGAGAACTTAGGAAGAAACAGCACATATCAGATTCCTCCCCACATTCCCTTCTGCTCAAAGACACTTCCCCCAGATTTCCTAGCCACAGTCTGAGGGTGAAGACTCTACCAGGGCAGGAGACAACTCTTCACTGTTTTCCCCTCTCTCCCTCTCTCCCTGCAAGAGCAGGGTAGGAAGCAGCAGGGGCACCAGGCCTCTGGATTGGATGGCGGGGAGACCTCACGGAGAGAGGTCAGCACTTGAAAAATTCCTCAAGTCAAAGGGCTCGGGGCCTGGGTGCCACACAAGGCCCTCACTGTGTGTGTACATTGTCCTCCTGATAAAAGGGGCCGGGCCTGGGAAAACGGTGCTGGTGTCCAGGCGACGGGGCAGGCTGCTGGGGAATGCCCAAGGCCCCTCCCCGCCCAGGCACCAGGGCGGAGGGAGGGGGAGTGGCAGAGGGTGCCCAGAGTGGAAGGACGAGCCCAGAAGTCCAGCACCACTCCAGGTTGTGTGAGGTGGCCTCTGTGAGTCAGCAGGTGAAGGGAGTAGGAGGGTGGCAAGACCCCTCTCATCAAGACTTTCTTAGCTCCCTCTCCCTCCACTCTGGATTTCCCCACAGGGAACCGGCAGGGCCCGTCCTTGTTCAAGGAGAGTCTTAGGGGTAGGGGAAGTGGTGGAGGGAGGCATAAGGATTTTGTTTCCCAGAGCCAAGTGTCTTCAACAGAGAGGTGTGTATCCCCCATTGAGCACCCCCAGCCAACTCCAGGAGGAGGGGACCAGCTCGGCCCCATCTTCCCATCTTCAGAGTAGAGAGTGTGCCAGCCTACCAGCATCCAGACACCCCTCCTCCAGGGCTTCTAGGAGACAGCTCTCAATCATATCCAGCTGAACCGAGAAACATGCCAAGTGGCTTCCTTCCCCCTGGCTCCCAGCGCTATTATATTCACTAGCAATTAGTGGTTGAAATTAATTGTTAATACCAGTTACCATTTCAGTGCCTGTATGGCAGCTAAGCCCAGTACTAGCCCCACCTATGCCATCATCTCTAACTCTATAGTGACCCCTCGTGAAAGATGTGCCACGATCCGATCCTGCCTTACAACTGAGGAATGTGAGGCTCAGAGGTCAGACTTGCCCAAGGTCACATAAGTGAGTGAGAGAACGGGGGCCCAGGCAGCCTGCCTCGATACTGCCCACTTGGTTTTGCTCCTGCCCTGCTAGTAACTGAGATTGTTCAGTCCTCATCACAGGCAGGGAAAGCTGCTTCCTGAGCATGGGGTCGACTGGGGGAGCCTGGTTTGGCTCCCCACCCAGAAAGCAAAAATATGCCAAGGCCAGCCTCTCACTGGGAGCATGCTAGCAGGGCTGGGCACTGTCTCTCGTTGCCACCTCCATCAGTAGCGTGGCCAGATAAACTAGTGGACACTCAGTTAAATTTTTTTTAATATATTTTTAAAAATATTTATTTACTTATTTGGCTGCCCCAGGTCTTAGTTGTGGTATGCGGGATCCAGTTTCCTGACCAGGGATAGAACCCGGAACCCCTGCATTGGGAGCACGGAGTCTTAACCACTGGACCACCAGGGAAGTCCCAACATCCAGTTAAAGTTGAATCCCAGGTAGACAACAGATAATTTTGCAGTATAAATAAGTCTATAGCAAATATTGCATGGGATATACTTATACTGATTCATTGTTTATCTAAGTATTAATCGGGCATCCTGTATTTTTATTGGCTAAAACCGACAACTCTACCCAAAACCTCTGCTGGTGATGCCAGTTCTGAGTTAATGCTGCTCCCCAACCCCCCCCCAGAAGGTGGCACAGTGGGAAGTGGAAAGTCCTGGTCACCCTGGGGACAATTAGGTCACAGCAAGGCTTCTAGGGGCTGCCAAGACACCCTGCAGTGTCTTGCACCTTCACTCAAGCAGCCTGAAGCAGATCAACTCTAAGGTGGAGGCTGGAGCCTTTGAGTTATCAGCTGGGCAGGAAGGAGGAAGGAGCCTGGGGAATAGCATGGAAGTGTCTGGTACCCTTCCCGAATTCCAGGGCAGCTGAGTGCTTTCTGAGAAAGGCTCTCCCCCAGGGCATCCTCAATCCTGAACTTTCCCTTAATAATAATAACAGCCTTGGCAAAAGCATCCATTTGCTTGTTAATTATATCCTCCATTTATCCTATTGTACCAAGTTCAAGGCACTGTGCTAGGCTCCGGGGATACGGTGGTTAAACAAGACAGGTCTAAACTCTACCTCCTGGAGCTGATGTTCTAGAGCAGAACTGCATCACAGGTAAACAAACCATCACACTGAAAAACGTCCATGAACGAGAGGAACAGACTGCTCTCATTGGAGCCTCACACCTCCTTGTGAGCTTAGTGGTATGGTGAAGGGGGTGGCATTATAAACCCACTTTACACATGATGAAACGGAGGCTCAGAAAGGTAAAGCAGCTTGGCCAAGACCTCAGAGCAGGTGAGTGGCAGAGCTGGCATTTCAATCCTGACCTGCCACCTGCCAGCCCGGAGTTCTCTGCATTTTATCTTCTTCCCGATTTTTAACTCTCTTGGGGAATCATGTCAGCCATGTGTTAGGAAATCACACTTTAATATCAAAACACAGGGGAAAAGAACAGAAAAGACCCTGTTGGAGCTCCCTTGGTGCTTTAAAAAGAGGAAAATAGTCCAAGGGCCACTTCTGCAAAGGGTCCAACTTCCAAGGCTAAGCTCACAAGTGTCTGGTTGGCTGCGGGAAGCCCCTCTTCCCCTGGCACCTTAACATTCTGGCTGCCCAAAGGCACTGGTAGGGCAGGGCTGCCTAACTCGAGGTGGGTGCTTTCCTCTGAGGATGAGGCCACCAGGATCCTGTGCTTGGCCACAGTGCTGTAACAAGCAGTCCTGCCCTCAGACACCGAGCATGTGTGGGTGCGTGCACACATGTGAGGCTCCAGAGCCCTGCTCCATGGGCTGACACCCTGTGCTCAGGTGGGAGAGGGAAGAATGATAAGAGAATAGGGATGCCCAGCCTTGTCAGCTGGATGGCCTGAGCTGATCCAGGTGCCACCAGCATCTGCTCTCATTTTGGGCTCAGAGCCTCAGTTTTCCTTATTATTAAAATGAGAATAGTAATAATACTCCATACAGTTGTTGGGAGGATTAAATTAGAGAATCTATGAAAACTATTTAGCACAATGTCTGGTCACAGAAAGTGCACAAGTTTTCGCCATATGACAATGATGAGGACATGATCCTATTCCCAAGGAGCTCGTGGTTTGTTCTATTCATTTGTGTGTTCATTCATTTTTCAACCAAGATTTTTCAGCACCTACCTCATGCAAAACACTAAAACCCTGGGCAGTGGTCAGCAGGAGGCAGGTCACCATGCGAAATGCCTTTTAAAAAGTTAGTTCCATCCAAGTCCCAGCCTACCACTCTCCTGGCTTTGGTTCCTCAAGCAGGTGCCTGGTCTGTCTGTGCTCTGCTTCCTCACCTGTAAAATGCTCCCCAGTAAAATCAGGAAGTGCAACGAGCAGCGGTGTGCTGGCAAATGCTTAACAACCTGCTCTCTGGGGAGACCTAAATGCCTGGTGTAGCACTTGCCAATTTCCATGGTGTAAATACTCTCGCCATGGCCACTGTGACTTTCTGTTGGATTGAGTAGTAAGTGAGAGAGGGAAAAAGAGGGTTGAAGAATACCACCAAGGTCACTCCTCAATTTCACTGTCACACCTTCACCCTTGTCATTACCAATAACATCACCTTCAAATCACTCACTCAATCAACAGATGTTTCCTAGCACCTATTATCTGCCTGCCCTGTTCTAGGCGCTGGGATACAAAGATAGCAAGTAGGCATGCGTGGGTTGGTGGTCATGGGGACACAAATTATCACACAGCATAAGAACTCTTGGAGAATCTAGACATGGACACTGTGCTTTAATGAGTATCATTAGCCATCATTTAGTAGAATGGTATAGCCTCACAAACGCCAGGCTGAAAGCATAGTAGTTAAGGGGTGTTTCAAACTAAGAATCCTCTTTTCATTTCCTCAACAAATAAAATAAAAAAGAAATCCTAGGGAAGGGTGGAGAATAAAAGTGAAGGTAACAATAGATAATTGTTGAAAGGGAATAGCAGACATTCTGGGAACAAGGACCACTGGTCAGGCGAGAGGAGAGGAGGGTTCCAGAGGCCACTGGAGGGAGGGGTGGAGGCCAAGGCTTAGCTGCTCTATGCCCCCTTCACCCCAACATCCCCTCCCCAAGCCCATTCGGGCTCCTGAGACCTTGCAGGTAAAACTGAGAGCAAGGAAGTACACTCAACCCTGACCTGGTTATGAACAATCTTTCTTGGGGTCATATTCAATGTTCTCCTTTTGAAAAATCAAACCTAGGGTTCCAGTACATTCTGTTAGTAATTTAAAAATTCATCTGTTTATGAATCTCAAACAGCTGCCTTACAGTTATTCTAGCTATGTACTGGAAAATAAAGAGCCAAGACTTTATACACAGGTGAGTAAAACTGGAAACCCCTCCCAATGATGCCCAATAAAGGTTGTCCTGATTGGACTGGGTTGGGAACAATGACATATGCTAACTGAAAATATACTATGTGTTGAGCACCAGGGATACAAAAAAGAATAAGACATATACCTTGTTCTTGCAGAAGAAACAGCCACCTAAAGCTAACTATAATACAGTGTCATGTGTGCTGCAGTGACACAATGGAATATAAGTTATCAAAGGAGGTAGTTATTAGCACTGTTGGCAGGGTAGGTGTGTCAGGGAAGAATTCAGAGAAGACGTGACGCTTGAGCAGGCTTTTAAGGATGAATGGAGATTGGCTCGGTGAACAAGATAGGGAAGGGTATTCCAGGTAGCAGGGAACAGAATGTGCTAAGGCCGAGGTGTGTTTGAAAACTACAAATCATTGCTATTCCTGCGGAATAAGCAGCAAAGCAGGAAGTGGAGTTGGAGGCAGAACTAGAAGGAGGGCAGACCTGCTTATGACTCTGACTTTGAACCTGAGGGCAACGATGCACCACCAAATGGTTACAAAAGGGGATACATGGTGGGGCGTGGGAGCAAACTGATCAGATTTGTATTTTCAGAAAGATGATACTTTGGTGGTAACATAAAAGGTAACCAGGCGGTGAGGTCAAGGCTAGAGGCCTGAGACCAGTGAAACTGCTGGAAAATTCTACGCAAGTAGGGCTGAAGAAAACTGAGCTTGAAATGCTTTTGTTTTATTTCTCCTTTCCCTTGTGGTTCTCAAGGCTGACTGAACTCCCATCATCCCAGAGGACAGCACCAGCTTTAGTTCAGAACTACTACTGAGCCAGACCTTATTGGGGGGTGATCCTGATCCAAAGCTCCCCAACATCCTTGATGTAGCCAGGCTCACCTCTGGGGCAACCCCAAAAGCTGGTGGGATCTTAAAATGCTCGGCCATGAGTCCTTCTTCCCAGAAAAGGTGGCACTGGGACCCTCTGTGTCTCCTCAGAAGATGAAAAGTCCTCCCCTCCCCACCTCACGCCCCTTCTCCCGTTCACTGGCCAGGTATCAGATCCTCCTTGGGGGGCCCAGGCTGGTTCAGAGAGTATGCAAGCTGGCCTGTCAGGAAGCAAGAGTGGGAGGTTCCTGCAACTCTCTTACCCACGAGGAAACCTGACTCTGCAGCAGGGTCCTGGACCTGGAAAGCGATGACAGAGAGAAGGAACTGGGGCTGACAAGGAAGAAAAGGGAGGCACATTGTTCCCGGCGGATTCACTCTCAGTCCAGACGGTGGGTCTTCTCCCCGCTCATTACCATCTCAAAGGAGGAAGAAAGGGGCTGTGTGAGCTGGCTTCTCCCCCTCCAACAACCTCTTCCTCTCAGGAAACAGTTTGCACAATGAAGGAGGGGCTGGGCAGAGGGCTGACCCCAGGCAGCGAGGCTCTGCCAAAGCCACCCAGGGACAGTGGGGCTGGCCCGCCACCTCTTGGCCACTCCTGGTATCAGGGGGACAGGCATGCTTCGGGAACTCTGCAGGGAAGGATTGGGGTTTAAGGCAGCCAGCATCAATCTGGGAAGCTGGGAATGTATTTGGAAAGGCCTGCAAGTTCTTAAAGGATCTAGGATGGAGTTCTATAGGAGAAGCTGTTACGTGTGGGTAGGAAATCTCTGTCACAAACATCCAGCGAGTACAGAGCCAACTTCCAGGTGACATAATGAGTCTCAGTTTCTCACCTCTCCACTTTTTTAACCACTGAGAGGCAAGAAAAGGACTGCTGTTCTCAAGACCTAATTAACCTATGGGCATATGAAAAGCGTGACTGAAACAGACTGGGAGAAATTCCTCTGGCCAAAAATTGTGTCCCCCACCAGGGTGCACAGCCTAAAATTCACACATTGGTCTTGCCTGTGGATTAGAGAGATTGAAGACCAAAGTCAAAATTTAAATGTTACTTGGCTGAGGCTATTCATGGCATTTCAATCTCATTCACTGTGCGCCTACACTACACTACACACCATATGGGCACTGTGGGGGACAGACATTAATTAATAAGACCCAACTTTATCATCTGAGAGCTAGCAGGGAAGAGTGATCATTAGAAAACCTTAGTACAACAGGGGTAAATCCTAATCCACTCTGCCTAATATTGGGCATAAAGAAATTAAATAGGCATGCCTACAGGAGCTGCTGTCGAGATGATTAATATTGCACAGAAGGTAACAATAGGCTGCAATAATAACACACACTTAAATAGCACTTACTGTCTACTAGACACATCCTAAACACTTCTACAGTAACTCAGATTTTAACCGCACTTACATATATTAACTCTACAGGTAGGTACTATTTTATTCCCATTTAGATGCAGTTAACGTTCAAAGGTCATATAGCTATTATGGGGTAGAGATTTGAATCCAGACAGCTCTGAAGTCTGAGTTCTTTTTTTTTTTTTTTTTTATAAAGGACTGTTATTATTTCCAGTTTTTTTTTTTTATAAAGGACTGTTATGATTTCCAGTTTTTTTTTTTTCTTTTAAACCCACATTTGTTTATTTATTTATTTTTGGCTATGTTGGTTCTTCACTTCTGTGCGAGGGCTTTCTCTAGTTGTGGCAAGCGGGGGGTCACTCTTCATCGAGGTACGCGGGCCTCTCACTATCGAGGCCTCTTTTGTTGCTGGAGCACAGGCTCCAGATGCGCAGGCTCAGTAGCTGTGGCTCACGGGCCCAGTTGTGCCGCGGCATGTGGGATCTTCCCAGACCAGGGCTCGAACCCGTGTCCCCTGCATTAGCAGGCAGATTCTCAACCACTGCGCCACCAGGGAAGCCCTGAAGTCTGAGTTCTTAACCACTGCACCATGCTGCCATTTATTAGGTCAGCCTCCACACAGGAAGCAACTTTTTTGACAAATACCCCCCATCACCATACCATGTTATCCCTGACTGAACCAGGGATAACACAGTCTGCAGAGAACACTCAAAATCAAGGTCACGTTGGGTTAAAGAGAAACAGAGGACTGCAAAGGCCATGTATGCATTCTGATTACCAGGCAGGGAGGCAGCAGGATTGCACAGGTAAGCGTGCATGGAAGCAACACCGCTGCAGAAATCAACCCCTTGGCTCAGAACCTAAATATGATGCTTTACATAAGAGCATAAGCAGAGACGGACAAGGCTTCATGTAAGACCCTTCAAGCAAGCAGCATCACTGAAGACGATTCAGACTGGGTCAGAACAGAGGCCAGGCACATGACTACCCTGGTTAAGATGAAGTGATTTCTTCGCAGGAAAATAATGGCTAATGTCTGAACCTGCTGGACATGCTTTAATGTTGACTGTATTGAATACGTTGAAAACTATAAATATCTCCCAACTCCAAAGCATAGGCTCAACCATTCCCAACCTGAGTTAACTTCTCAAGGAATGAATGTGAGTGCACACATCCATGATAGAATAACAGAGCACCTGGCATGCTCAGGGAACTGAATACATTAATTTATTCATTTAATACATATTTACTGGATGCCTACTTTGTAGCAGCTTTTGGAAATGCATGCAGAAAACCTTGCCCTCCAGCTCCCATGGCCATCCACGGGTCCACTGTCAGAATCGCCCTGGATGGTGTGCTTCCATGTCTCCACATTTGGGTTTACTTCCTGGACTGCAAATTCTATGTCTCCAACTGGAATGATAATATTTATCATATCTGTCTACCAAAAATTTGGAGTAGAGACCTCTTTTCCACCTGCAGTTCCATATGTGCAGGGCCTGTTCACTACTTACCTGAGTACCTAAGACTGTTTTTTGCACTCAGTCAGTGCTCAGTAACTACCTGTGGAACTACTGCTGCAATAACCTTGACACATGTGTCCAGTCTCTGCCCCCCAGGATGCTTACCATCTATCGGGGCGGGGCATACCTGGGAAGAGACTGGAAGGGTTGTCATTTCTGCCTACCTTTGCTGTTAAGAGGACAGGTTCTGGAACAAGACTGCCAGTACATGAAAGAGTAGGGATGCAAACTCAGGCACTCTGTTCCCAAGGGTTTCAGATAAGGACTGTGGGCCTTTGTTGGTTTCTTTTACCCTCATAGCAACCCCATTCAATGAGAGAGCATGGCTGAAGCCGAATGAGGTCAAGCAACTTGCCAGAGTTACTGCAGATTTTAAGTTTTCCATTTTTAGAAAAGTAATACAGTGCATACACCATATATTATATAATACTTCCAGTGGGCTCTGGGCAGTACCCCATATCAAATGTACTACGATGTCTGCAGCAAATCATATGAACAAGCACGGTGAGTAGCACAATGAAGACTATTACAGTCTAACTTTCCTTCAGATCAGGTTTTGTTGCCAAATGGGTTATAAACTATTTTCTAGGTTTCAGAGCTTTTTGGATTTTGGATTTGCAGGTGAGAGATTTCAGACCTTAAATACAAAGCCCTTTGGACAGAGTGTGGCACAAAGTAGCTGCCATGGTACTTGGCATTAGTGGCCTTCCCTCCTGCCAGTCTCTGATACCACAGAACCTCTCACAGCTCTTCCCCTCTCTCTTCCCCACGAGGGAGATAAGCCCCATCTCCTCTCCTGCCCCTGTGGAAGGGGCACCTGCAGAGTCCCACTTACCAGTCTGTGTGGGCATCATCGATCACCAGCAGGATCCTGGGCCTTTGAACAACAGGCGTGGAGGGACCTGGAGGCTCCATTGGCCCCAAGGGGGCCTGTGAGGTCTGCTTCATGGCACTGGAGAAGGAGCTAAAAAGGCTGGATCCTGGAGAGGAGAAGGAGGCTGCCAGGGGCTGGGGGTGCCTCCTCTCCATGGCTGGGGATGCAGGGGAGCTGGTGGAGCTGTCTGGGCGCTGGAGGTCTGTCATGTAGCCGTTCGGCAGGTTGGCCACAAAGCTGCTGTCAGAGAGGCGTCGCCGGAGGAAATTCATGGCTGTGAATGATGAGATGGCTTGTTCCTACTCAGATTGTCTGGGTGAGGCCCAGAACAGAGGCTGCCAGGGAGAGGGAGTGGTAGGGTCTCGGGCAGAAGAGCCAGGGGAGTCCAACGCAAGTCGGCTGCCGCTGTCTTTTTTTACCTATGGAAACAGGCCAACAAACACATTAGTGGAAATGACCTCAGCCCCTTAAGAGCAAAGAGATGATGCCCCTTCCTGCCCTGCTGCTGGGGGCAGTGCAAAGTGGGACATCATCTTTCTGGCAAGGCATTTGGCGACATCTAATTAGACCATACCCTTTTAACCTACAATTTCCATTTTCTGGAATTCTATCCCAAGAATGAAATCCGAGTTACAGAAAAAGCCTCTTGTACAAACGTATTTATCACAGTATTATTTACACTAGCAAAATACTGGCAAGTATCTCAACGTCTGACCACAAGATAATGAACATGTAAACTGCAGCACAGTCATTCAGCAGAACCTTCTGTGGCTATTAAAAAGAGGTATTTAAAAAGGGATTTTAGTAACACAGAAAAAATTTTATGTTGTAATTTAAAAGCTCATGATACAAGATTATAGGTACAGAATGACTACAACCACATAGAAATTGAAATAATAAAACTTTGGAAAGAAAAAGACATCAGAATGTTAACAGTGACTATATTTGGGTACTGCGACTACAGGGTTTTTTGTTTTTTCTTTTTCTTTCCACTTACCTATGTTTTCCAGATTTTCTAGAATATTTATAGCTGCGAACTGAATTGTGTCCTTCAAATGCATATGTTGAAGCCCTCATCAGCAATGTGCTGGTATTTGGAGGGGGGTCCTTTGGGAGGTAATAGGGTTAGATGAGGCCAGGAGGGTGGTGCTCTCATGATGGCATTAACGTCCTCATAAAAAGAGACACCAGAGAGCTTGCTCTGTCTCTACGCACGATGTGAGGACACAGGGAGAATGCAACAGTCTACAAGCCAGCATGAGGGCTCTCGCCAGACACCAACCATGCTGATACCCTGATCTCAGACTTCCAGCCTCTAGAGCTGTGAGGAAATAAATTTCTGTTGTTTAAGCCAGGCTGTGGTGTTTTGTTATGGCAGCCCCAGCAGATTAATAAACAAATGCATTCCTTTTCTGAACAGAATACAGTAAGTTTTAAAAAACCAAACTGTTCATGTGAGATCAAAATATCTCACTGAGAAAAATGATTGTTTATATCATGCAATTCAACCCCACCTATATTTTTTGTTAAGATTATTTTATATTTTTGTTGAGGTAAAATTTAGAGTGAGATGCATAGTCCATAAGTGTACAATTCTTGGAGTTTTAATAAATGTATACACTGGCAGAAGATTTAGTATACCCCAATCACCTCAGGAAATTCTCCTGTGTCCCCTGCTGGTCAATCCACATGTCCTCATAGGCAAATGCTCTGCTGATGTCTGTCATCGTATATTAATTTTAGCTATTCCTGAACTTTATATAAAATGTGATTGTGTATTATTCTTTTTGAACAGCTTCTTTCCCTCAACATAATGGTTTTAAGACTCAGCTATGTTGTACGTATCAAGAGTCATTCTGTTTTTTATCACTGAGTAGTGTTCTGCTGGATGAATAAACCACAAATTGTTACTACATTCTCTTGTTGATGGATGTTTGAAATGTTTCCAGTTTGGGAGGTATTCTGAATAGAATTGCTCTTAGGATGTTTTATTTAAGTAATTTTGTGGAGAGAGAGAAGGGGAAAGGGAGGGGCGAGGAGAAAGAGAGACAGAGATAAAGGTTGATTGAGAGATTCACTTTCTCTCTGGGAAAATACCTAGAAGTTAATTTGTTAAGTCATAGGGTAGGCACATGTTTAATTTTTTAAGAAACTGTCCAAAAGCTTCCCATAGCGGTTGAGCTATTTTGCACCTTTCATCTGAGAGTTCTAGTTGCTCCAAATCCTTACCAACCTTTGGCTGTTGTCCATCTTTTTAATCTCAGCCGTTTTAGGGGGTGTAAAATAGGATCTCACGGTGTTTTGTTTTGTTTTTGTTTTTTTTTGCGGTACGCAGGCCTCTCACTGTTGTGGCCTCTCCCGTTGCGGAGCACAGGCTCCGGACGTGCAGGCTCAGCGGCCGTGGCTCACGGGTCCAGCCGCTCTGCGGCATGTGGGATCTTCCCGGACCAGGGCACGAACCCGTGCCCCCTGCATCGGCAGGCGGACTCTCAACCACTGCGTCACCAGGTAAGCCCCACTCATGGTGTTTTTATTTTCTCTGACACCTAATGAGGATAAGCAACTATCCTGAGTTTACTGGCCATCAATATATCTTCTTTGGTGAAGTGTCTGTTCAAGTCTCTGTCCCATTTTGAAAAATGGGTTGTTTACATTTTTATTTTTAGGAGTTCTTTACACATTCTGGATATAAGTATTTTGTCAGATATGTACATTGTGAACATTTTCTCTCAGTCTGTGGCTTACCATTTCATTTCCATCATGAGTATAAGTCTGGCAGAATGAAATAACTCTTACAAAAAAGTGAATTGTTACTCGAGATAAAAACATCCCGGGCTTCCCTGGTGGCGCAGTGGTTGAGAGTCCGCCTGCCGATGCAGGGGACACGGGTTCGTGCCCCCGTCCGGGAGGATCCCACATGCCGCGGAGCGGCTGGGCCCGTGAGCCATGGCTGCTGGGCCTGCGGGTCCGGAGCCTGTGCTCCGCAACGGGAGAGGCCACAGCAGTGAGAGGCCTGCGTACCACCGGAAAAAAAAAAAAAAAAAAATCCCAAGGGAAAAAAAAATTATACCATAGAATGAGACCACACTTCCATATTCTGGTTATTAGGAGTATTTTATCTACACATACAAAAAATATGTATATATGTGCATATGTATACACATTTATATGTACATATATGACATCTATTACCTATATCTGCAGATCTTTTTATAAACAGAAATTTAAAAATTTTATGAAGTCCAGGTTACCAAGTTTTTCTTTTGCATTTAGTCCTTTCTGTGTCTGCTTTTAAAAATCTTTGCCGGGGTACTTCTGGGTAAGATGGCGGAAGAGTAAGACGCGGAGATCACCTTCCTCCCCACGGATACACCAGAAATACAGCTACACGTGGAACAACTCCTACAGAACACCTACTGAATGCTGGCAGAAGACCCCAGACCTCCCAAAAGGCTCGCCCCGCACTCCGTGCCCCTCCCTCCCGCCCGGCCTGAGTGAGCCAGAGTCCCCGAAGAGGCTGCTCCTTTAACCCTGTCCTGTCTGAGCGAAGAACAGACGCCCTCCGGCGACCTACACGCAGAGGCGGGGCCAAATCCAAAGCTGAGACCCAGGAGCTGTGAGAACAAAGAAGAGAAAGGGAAACCTCTCCCAGCAGCCTCAGAAGCAGCGGATTAAAGCTCCATAATCAACTTGATGTACCCTGCATCTGTGGAATACATGAATAGACAACAAATCATTCCAAATTGAGGAGCCAGGAGTCAGTGCTGTGCCTCTGAGGTGGGAGAGCCAACTTCAGGACACTGGTCCACAAGAGACCTCCCAGCTCCACATAATATCAAACGGCGAAAATCTTCCAGAGATCTCCATCTCAACAGCAGCACCCAGCTTCACTCAACGACCAGTAAGCTACAGTGCTGGACACCCTATGCCAAACAACTAGCAAGACAGGAACACAACGCCACCCATTAGCAGAGAGGCGGCCTAAAATCATAAAAACTCCGCAGACACCCCAAAACACACCACCAGTCGTGGACCTGCCCACCAGAAAGACAAGATCCAGCCTCATCCACCAGAACACAGGCACTAGTCCCCTCCACCAGGAAGCCTACACAACCCACTAAACCAACCTTAGCCACTGGGGACAGACACCAAAAACAACGGGAACTACGAACCTGCAGCCTGCAAAAAGGAGACCCCAAACACAGTAACATAAGCAAAATGAGAAGACAGAAAAACACACAGCAGGAGAAGGAGCAAGATAAAAACCCACCAGACCTAACAAATGAAGAGGTAATAGGCAGTCTACCTGAAAAAGAATTCAGAATAATGATGGTAAAGTTGATCCAAGATTCTATTTCCCAGATCCAAAATCTTGGAAATAGAATAGACAAAATGCAAGAAACAGTTAACAAGGACCTAGAAGAACTAAAGATGAATCAAGCATCGATTAAAAACACAATAAATGAAATGAAAAATACTCTAGATGGGATCAATAGCAGAATAACTGAGGCAGAAGAACGGATAAGTGAGGTGGAAGATAAAATAGTGGAAATAACTGCTGCAGAGCAAAATAAAGAAAAAAGAATGAAAAGAACAGAGGACAGTCTCAGAGACCTCTGGGACAACATTAAACGCACCAACATTCGAATTATAGGGGTTCCAGAAGAAGAAGAGAAAAAGAAAGGGACTGAGAAAATATTTGAAGAGATTATAGTTGAAAACTTCCCTAATATGGGAAAGGAAATAGTTAATCAAGTCCAGGAGGCACAGAGAGTCCCATACAGAATAAATCCAAGGAGAAATACACCAAGACACATATTAATCAAACTGTCAAAAATTAAACACAAAGAAATCATATTAAAAGCAGCAAGGCAAAAACAACAAATAACACACAAGGGAATCCCCATCAGGATAACAGCTGATCTCTCAGCAGAAACTCTACAAGCCAGAAGGGAGTGGCAGGACATAATTAAAGTGATGAAAGAGAAAAACCTGCAACCAAGATTACTCTACCCAGCAAGGATCTCATTCAGATTTGATGGAGAAATTAAAACGTTTACAGACAAGCAAAAGCTGAGAGAGTTCAGCACCACCAAACCAGCTTTACAACAAATGCTAAAGGAACTTCTCTAGGCAACAAACACAACGAAGGAAAAGACCTACAATAATGAAACCAAAACAATTAAGAAAATGGGAATAGGAACATACATATCGATAATTACCTTAAATGTAAATGGACTAAATGCTCCCACCAAAAGACACAGATTGGCTGAATGGATACAAAAACAAGACCCATATATATGCTGTCTACAAGAGACCCACTTCAGACCTAGAGACACATACAGACTGAAAGTAAGGGGATGGAAAAAGATATTCCATGCAAATGGAAACCAAAAGAAAGCTGGAGTAGCAATTCTCATATCAGACAAAATAGACTTTAAAATAAAGACTACTAGAAGAGACAAAGAAGGACACTACCTAATGATCAAGGGATCGATCCAAGAAGAAGATATAACAATTGTAAATATTTATGCACCCAACATAGGAGCACCTCAATAGATAAGGCAAATACTAACAGCCATAAAAGGAGAAATCGACAGTAACACAATCATAGTAGGGGACTTTGTAACACCCCACTTTCACCAATGGACAGATCATCCAAAATGAAAATAAATAAGGAAACACAAGCTTTAAACGATACATTAAACAAGATGGACTTAATTGATATTTATAGGACATTCCATCCAAAAACAACAGAATACACATTTTTCTCAAGTGCTCATGGAACATTCTCCAGGATAGATCATATCTTGGGTCACCAATCAAGCCTTGGTAAATTTAAGAAAATTGAAATTGTATCAAGTATCTTTTCTGACCACAATGCTATGAGACTAGATATCAATTACAGGAAAAGAGCTGTAAAAAATACAAACACATGGAGGCTAAACAATACACTACTTAATAACGAAGTGATCACTGAAGAAATCAAAGAGGAAATAAAAAAATACCTAGAAACAAATGACAATGGAGACACGACGACCCAAAACCTATGGGATGCAGCAAAAGCAGTTCTAAGAGGGAAGTTTATAGCAATACAATCCCACCTTAAGAAACAGGAAACATCTCGAATAAACAACCTAACCTTGCACCTAAAGCAATTAGAGAAAGAAGAACAAAAACATCCCAAAGTTAGCAGAAGGAAAGAAATCATAAAAATCAGATCAGAAATAAATGAAAAAGAAATGAAGGAAACGATAGCAAAGATCAATAAAACTAAAAGCTGGTTCTTTGAGAAGATAAACAAAATTGATAAACCATTAGCCAGACTCATCAAGAAAAGAAGGGAGAAGACTCAAATCAATAGAATTAGAAATGAAAAAGGAGAAGTAACAACTGACACTGCAGAAATACAGAAGATCATGAGAGATTACTATAAGCAACTCTATGCCCATAAAATGGACAACCTGGAAGAGATGGACAAATTCTTAGAAATGCACAACCTGCCAAGACTGACTCAGGAAGAAATAGAAAATATGAACAGACCAATCACAAGCACTGAAATTGAAACTGTGATTAAAAATCTTCCATCAAACAAAAGCCCAGGACCAGATGGCTTCACAGGCGAATTCTATCAAACATTTAGAGAAGAGCTAACACCCATCCTTCTCAAACTCTTCCAAACAATATCAGAGGAAGGAACACTCCCAAACTCATTCTACGAGACCACCATCACCTTGATACCAAAACCAGGCAAGGATGTCACAAAGAAAGAAAACTACAGGCCAATATCACTGATGAACATAGATGCAAAAATCCTCAACAAAATACTAGCAAACAGAATCCAACAGCACATTAAAAGGATCATACACCATGATCAAGTGGGGTTTATTCCAGGAATGCAAGGATTCTTCAATATACGCAAATCAATCAATGTGATACACCATATTAACAAATTGAAGGAGAAAAACCATATGATCATCTCAATAGATGCAGAGAAAGCTTTCGACAAAATTCAACACCCATTTATGATAAAAACCCTGCAGAAAGTAGGCATAGAGGGAACTTTCCTCGACATAATAAAGGCCATATATGACAAACCCACAGCCAACATTGTCCTCAATGGTGAAAAACTGAAACCATTTCCACTAAGATCAGGAACAAGACAAGGCTGCCCACTCTCACCACTCTTATTCAACCTAGTTTTGGAAGTTTTAGCCACAGCAATCAGAGAAGAAAAGGAAATAAAAGGAATCCAAATTGGAAAAGAAGAAGTAAAGCTGTCACTGTTTGCAGATGACATGATACTATACATAGAGAATCCTAAAGATGCTACCGAAAAACTACTAGAGCTAATCAATGAATTTGGTAAAGTAGCAGGATACAAAATTAATGTACAGAAATCTCTGGCATTCCTGTACACTAATGATGAAAAATCTGAAAATGAAATCAAGAAAACACTCCCATTTACCATTGCAACAAAAGGAATAAAATATCTAGGAATAAACCTACCTAAGGAGACAAAAGACCTGTATGCAGAAAATTATAAGACACTGATGAAAGAAATTAAAGATGATACAAATAGATGGAGAGATATACCATGCTCCTGGATTGGAAGAATCAATATTGTGAAAATGACTCTACTACCCAAAGCAATCTACAGATTCAATGCAATCCCTATCAAACTACCACTGGCATTTTTCACAGAACTAGAACAAAAAATTTCAAAATTTATTTGGAAAAACAAAAGACCCCGAATAGCCAAAGCAATCTTGAGAACGAAAAACGGAGCTGGAGGAATCAGGCTCCCTGACTTCAGACTATACTACAAAGCTACAGTAATCAAGACAGTGTGGTACTGGCATAAAAACAGAAAGATAGATCAGTGGATCAGGATAGAAAGCCCAGAGATAAACCCATGCACATATGGCCAACTTATCTTTGATAAAGGAGGCAGGAATGTACAGTGGAGAAAGGACAGCCTCTTCAATAAGTGGTGCTGGGAAAACTGGACAGGGACATTTAAAAGTTTGAGATTAGATCATTCCCTAACACCATACACAAAAATAAGCTCAAAATGGATTAAAGACTTAAATGTAAGGCCAGAAACTATCAAACTCTTAGAGGAAAACATAGGTAGAACACTCTATGACATAAATCACAGCAAGATCCTTTTGGACCCACCTCCTAGAGAAATGGAAATAAAAACAAAGATAAACAAATGGGACCTAATGAAACTTCAAAGCTTTTGCACAGCAAAGGAAACCATAAACAAGACCAAAAGACAACCCTCAGAATGGGAGAAAATATTTGCAAATGAAGCAACTGACAAAGGATTAATCTCCAAAATTTATAAACAGCTCATGCAGCTCAATAGCAAAAAAACAAACAACCCAATCCAAAAATGGGCAGAAGACTTAAATAGGCATTTCTCCAAAGAAGATATACAGACTGCCAACAAACACATGAAAGAATGCTCAACATCATTAATCATTAGAGAAATGCAAATCAAAACTACAATGAGATATCATCTCACACCAGTCAGAATGGCCATCATCAAGAAATCTAGAAACAATAAATGCTGGAGAGGGTGTGGAGAAAAGGGAACACTCTTGCACTGCTGGTGGGAATGTGAATTGGTACAGCCACTATGGAGAACAGTATGGCGGTTCCTTAAAAAACTAAAAATAGAACTACCATATGACCCAGCAATCCCACTACTAGGCATATACCCAGAGAAAACCATAATTCCAAAAGAGACATGTACCAAAATGTTCATTGCAGCTCTATTCACAATAGCCCGAAGCTGGAAACAACCTAAGTGTCCATCATCGGATGAATGGATAAAGAAGATGTGGCACATATATACAATGGAATATTACTCAGCCATAAAAAGAAACGAAACTGAGCTATTTGTAATGAGGTGGATAGACCTAGAGTCTGTCATACAGAGTGAAGTAAGTCAGAAAGAGAAAGACAAATACCGTATGCTAACACATATATACGGAATTAAAAAAAAAAATGTCATGAAGAACCTAGGGGTAAAACGGGAATAAAGACACAGACCTACTTGAGAATGGACTTGTGGATATGGGGAGGGGGAAGGGTAAGCTGTGACAAAGCGAAAGAGAGGCATGGACATATATACACTACCAAACGTAAGGTAGATAGATAGTGGGAAGCAGCCGCAGAGCACAGGGAGATCAGCTCGGTGCTTTGTGACCGCCTGGAGGGGTGGGATGGGGAGGGTGGGAGGGAGGGAGATGCATGAGGGAAGGGATATGGGAACAGATGTATATGTATGACTGATTCACTTTGTTATAAAGCAGAAACTAATAAAAAAAATAAAATTAAAAAAAAAAAAAATCTTTGCCGGGGCTTCCCTGGTGGGGCAGTGGTTGAGAGTCTGCCTGCCAGTGCAGGGGACACAGGTTCGAGCCCTGGTCTGGGAGGATCCCGCGTGCCGCGGAGCAACTGGGCCCGTGAGCCACAATTACTGAGCCTGCGCGTCTGGAGCCTGTGCTCCGCAGCAAGAGAGGCCGCGATGGTGAGAGGCCCGCGCACCGCGATGAACAGTGGCCGCCGCTCGCCGGGGCTGGAGAAAGCCCTCGCACAGAAATGAAGACCCAACACAGCCATAAATAAATAAATAAATAAATAAAGTAAGTAAGAGTCAGATCACTGGAAGACAACTGATACTTTATATTAAAACATGTCACCCAGTGTACTTGTTAAAAAAAAAAATCTTTGCCAACCCCATGATCACGATGATATTGTCTTATAATTTCTTATAGAAGCTTTATAGTTTTAGCTTTTCTGTTTAGGTCCACAGTCCATTGAAACTTGATTTTTGAGTGTGAGAAGAGGTTCATTTATCCAGTTTTCCAGCACCATTTATGAAAATATTTTTCCCAAATGAATTATTTTGGTGGCTTTGTTGGCACCAGTTGACTGCATGTTATCTATTTCTGGACTTTTTATTATGCTCCATTGATCTGTTATCCTTACACTGTCTTGATAACTGTGGCCTTATAGAAAGCCTTTAAATCAGGTAAAGTGAGTCCTCCAACCTATATTTGCTTTCACAAGATTGTTTTGAGTATTCTAGGTCCGACTTTTATGTATATTTTAAAGTCAAGTTGTACAACAGTCAAAAAAGTCTGTTGGGATATTGTTTGGAATTATGTAGAATCTAGCTCAGTTTGGGTAGAACTGACATCTCAACACTATTGAATTTTCCACCTCATGAACATGTTAGAGCTTTCTACGTATTAAATCTTCTTTAGTTTCTCTCAGAAATGTCTTGGGATTTTCAATATAGAGGTATTGCACCCATTTTTTTAAAGCTGATTCCTAACAACTTCTTCTGGGCTTTTTTGGATGGTATTATAAATACTCTCTTTTTATTTTCCATTTGTTTGCTGCCAACATCATATATTTGTCAATTATTATCAATATAGTGACCTGATAAATTCAATTACTGTTTTTCATGATTGTTTACAGATTCTTAAGATTTCCATTTAAACAATCATGCTATCTACAAATAGAGACATGTTTACTCCCCCCATTCCAATCTTTTACTTCTCTTATTACAGTTGTTAGTCCCTCCACTACTGAATACAAATAATGAAAGCAGACAACTTATCTCGTTCCCAACTTTAGGGGGAAAATGTTCAGTATCTCAGGTTAACACAATGTTATTAGCTATGGGTTTTTCATAAATGCACTTTATCAGATTGGGACAGTTCCCTTGTAGTCTTAGTTGGCTGAGAGTTTTTATCATGAATGGATGGTGAATTTGCCAAGTGATTTTCTAAATCAGTTGAGAGGATTATGTTTTTAAAAATCATTTATTTGCTTAATGTGGTGAATTACATTAATTGATTTTCAAATGTTAAATCAAACTTGCATTCCTAGGATAAATCCCATTTAGTCATAGTGAATTACCTTTTTTATATAATGCTGGATTCAATCTGAGGATATTTTGTTGAGGACTTTTTATGTCCATGTTCATGAGAAATACCGGTCTCTGATTTTCTTTTTTGTCAGTGTCTTTGCCAGGCTTTGCTATCAGGATAATATTGACCTCACAAAATATACTGATAAGTGTTCCCACCTTTTCTGTTTTCTGAAAAGAGTTTGTGTAATATTGGGTTTTTTTCCTTAAATTATTGGCAGAATTCAACAGTGAAGCCATCTGGGGCTGATTTTTTTTCTTTGTTGGAAAGTTTTTAATAATTATCTCAACCTCTTTTATAAATGTATTCATATTCTCTGTTTCTTGTTATTTCAATATTGGCAATATGTGATTTCAAGCAATTTGTCCATTTCATCGTAGTTGTGAAATTTATTGGCATAAAGTTGTTCATAATATTTCTTTACTAACCTTTCATTTTCTGCAGGGGCTGTAGTAATTTCCCGTGACATTCCTGATACTAGTAATTTGCTTTTTCTCTCTCTTTGATTAATCTGTTAGGAATTTATAAATTTTATTAATCTTTTAAAGAAACAACTTGCAGCTTTTTCTATTTTCTCTATTATTTGTTTTCTATTTCACCTATATCTGCTTTTTATTACTTCCTCTCTTCTTCTAACTTTGGGTTTAAGGCTTTTTTCTACATTCTGAAGATGGAAATATAGATCATTAATTTTAAACCTTTCTTCTTTTCTAATATAAGCATTTAAAGCAATGCATTTCCCTCTATGCACTACTTTAGCTGAATGCAGAAATCCGACATGTTGTATTTACACTGTCATTCAACTCAAATTATTCTTATTTCTTCCTAATTCTTTCTGACCTATGTGTTATTTAAACATATCTTTAATTTTCAAACTCCAGTGCTCTTTCAGATATTTTATTGTTACTGCTTTTAATATGATTCTGTTATGATTATTGAACATAGTCTATAATGTTTTAATCCTTCAACATCTTTGACATCCACTGAGATTAATTTTATGGCTCAACATGGTCTATCTTGATGAATGTTTCATTTGCACTTGAAAAGAACACGTAATTTGCAGTTGCTGGGTACAATGCTCTATAACATCAATTAGATCGTTGTTAAGTCAAGTTCCCCAGGACGCTGACTCTGCCGGGATGATTTGGAAGCAGAAAGTTTATTGGAGAGTGTCTCCATGATTAACAGCTGTGTGCAAGCGTGAAAAGCACACATGGGCTGAAGGAGGGGCTGAACTGGAGTACAGTTTTCACAGAGGCCTCTGTTGATCTTACTGGCAGCATGGATTTGGGGCATCTCTTTAGATATCCTCATTTTCCAGCCACTCTATTAGCCTGTACTCTGCTACCTGTCAAAACAATAAAACTGCAGCTTTCTGCTTTTTGCTTTCAAGGGAAGAGCCACATCATTGTGAATCTCACTTGGCGGGTGCCACTCCCTTCTTTCAAGGGTTAAAACCCCTCCAGATTCCACCTACTTTCTGTTTCTCTCCAGGAACCTCAAATAGATTCTTTTAAATACTTTACCCAAAGTTTATAGTTATATCTATGAGAGGGTTACTCCAACACAAGCTACTGAGCTATTATTGGATCTGAACCTCTTCCATCTTTCAAATACTGGATAAAAAAGTTAACAAACTATTAGAGTTAAAGGGACCTTAGAGATTATTTAACAATCCCTTCTTTAGGAACTCCGGTCGACCTTACACTGGTGGGAATTCCCCGCCTTCAGAAAAATCACCTCATTATCTTTTGACCAACTCCAATGTTCGTCAAAGGCTCCTCCTATAATTTCTCCCACTGCAGGCCCCAGGGGAGCTTACAGTCTGGTAAGGGAAGCAGATAATGGAGAAATACTCACGGACTGGGGCAATACACAGAGCGCTGTTGTAGAGATTAACATGGGGGGAGGGTCAGGGAAGGCCTCTCTGAGGAGGTGACCTTTAGGCTGAGATGTAAGGGTGAGGAGAAAGGGAAGAACATACACAAAGGCCCTGAGGTAGGAAAGAGCTAGGCACATTTGATGAACAGAAGGCAGGCCAGCTCAATCAGAAAATAAGAGGGAGATTTTTTTTTTGTAAGAAAATGGTTAGCGAAGTAGAGAGAGGCCAGATCATGAAGGGCCAACCTGAAAATAATTCTGATTTTATTCCAAGTGTGAAAAAGTAAGCCATTGGATATTGGATGGTTATAAGCAAGAGAGAGACGTCATCTGGTCTGCCTGGCCACTGTGCGGAAAACATACTGTACAGCAAGTGCGTGGAAGCAGCCAGACAAGTTAGGAGGCTGTTACAATCACTTGGGTCCTTACATATAAAAAAGGGAGTTGGATTATGTGATTTCTAGGGTGTCTTCCTGTCCTGTGAGCCACTGACTTCCTGTGCCACTAGACACTGGATATCTCTTCAATGAAAAACTTAATTTGATGGTGGGACAAGGTGAGGATAAGGGGGATTCTGGAAGGAAGGCAGTGGGAACAGAAAGGCAGGAAGACCCTGGGATAGAATCCTTCTGGGATAAAATCCAGCAGGCCAGTCGAGTGCTTAGCCCCATGCTGCCCCACCAACAGCCGCTAGAGGGCAGGAGTGACCACACCAGACAGAACAAACAAACATTTCATAAAGCAACTTTGCAGGCTTACTTTGTGGAGGCTGTGGCGGGAAGGAAGACTTTACTGTGAAGAATTAAATAAAGGTTGGAGACTTCTCACTTGTTAATGGAGTCACACAACAGAAGTAAGATGTAAATCATAGGGATGCAGGTTTTGCATCAAAGCATAAACAACTCCATAGAGTGAGAGCCGCCCCACAGTGGCACCAACTACTTTGGGAGATGAGCAACTGAACGTCAACTGGACAGGAGAGCGGACATCTCTGCTCAGGTGTCTCATAGACACCCAGACTCACTTCCTTCCTCATCCTCTGAAGAATTTTGTACCTGGGCCCCCCTCTTCCTCCCGGAAGTGCCACTATCCATCCATTCATTTGTGGCCTGAGACTAGAGTCTCATACTTCACTCTTATACACTCTCATACTTCTTAGCCCTCAGCGGTTTCAGCCACTCAGGAGCCAGGCCCTGTCAACTTTGTCTCCCGAAACATCCTTAATATCATCTTCACCCCTCCCTCACTCCTATCATAGTCTTGGTTCACAGGTTGCTAAATTTAAAAATGGACCAAAGACCTTAACAGAGACCTCACCAAAGCTATACAGATGGCAAGCAAGCACAGGAAAAGATGCTCCATGTCATCTGTCAGTGGGGAAATGCAAGTTAAAACAACAAGGAGAGGGCTTCCCTGGTGGCGCAGTGGTTGAGAGTCCGCCTGCTAATGCAGGGGACACGGGTTCGTGCCCCGGTCCGGGAAGATGCCACATGGCACGGAGCGGCTGGGCCCGTGAGCCATGGCCGCTGGGCCTGCGCGTCCGGAGCCTGTGCTCCGCAACGGGAGAGGCCACAGCAGTGAGAGGCCCGTGTACCGCAAAAAAAAGAAAAAAAAACCAAGGAGAGACCATCACACACTTAGCAGAATAGCCCAATTCTGGAACCCTGGCAACACCAAAGGCTGGCGAAGATGTGGAGCAACGGGAACCCTTATTCATTGCCAGTGAGAATGCATTTCTTCCACTTTGGAAGAAAGCCTGGTTATTTCTTATACAACTTAACATACTCTTACCATACTACCCAGCAATCATGTTCCTTGGTATTTACCCGAAGAAGCTGAAAACTTACGTCCACACAAAAAACCTGCACCAGGATGTTTACAGTAGGATGTTTATTCAGAACTGCCAAGACTTAGAAGAAATCAAGATGTCCTTCAGAAGTGAAGGGATAAACTGTGGTACATCCAGGAAACTGAGTATTATTTAATACTAAAAAGAAACTGTGTCACTGGCAAAACCCGTTAACAATTCCAGGGAAGTAAAAGTAGAATCTGGGTAATAAAATAAAATCTAACCTTTTTTTCTCCTTTGTGTTTAGTCTAGTTTCAGTTGCTCACAGGAAACCGCTTGCAGAAGCCTGATGCTCGGCACTTCAGACCAGCGTTCCCAGTGCAAAATGGCTGCGCCGGCACCTCAGCTTGGTGGGCCGTGTGCAGAAGCGCTGCGCACGGCGCCTCACTTCAAAGTGGCGGCGGGGCGGGCCGTGCGCAGGAGCGTTGACGGCGCCTCACTTCAAAGTGGCGGCGGGGCGGGCCGTGCGCAGGAGCGTTGACGGCGCCTCCCTTCAAGATGGCGGCGGCGGGCCGTGCGCAGGAGCGTTGCGCACGGCGCCGACACCTCAGCTTGGTGGGCCGTGTGCAGAAGCGCTGTGCACGGCGCCTCACTTCAAGATGGCGGCGGGGGGCCGTGCGCAGGAGCGCTGTGCACGGCGCCTCATTTCAAGATGGTGGCGGCGGGCCGTGCGCAGGAGTGCTGCACTCCGCACTGTGGTCGGCAGCACAGGGAGCAGCATAGCTGCGCCTGACCAGCAAGAACTCTGCCCCCTCCCTGCTGACAAGAACCCTATAAAGTGGGGGGGGGGCGTTGTTTTGTTCTGTTGGCCGCTCCGCAAGGTTTGCGGAATCTTAGTTCCCCACGAGGGACTGAACCCGGGCCCTCCGCAGTGGAAGCACAGAGTCCTAACCCCTGGACCGCCAGGGAGTACCCTGGGAGGCGTGGATTCCGGAGAGTGAGCTTGCACGTTTCCATCCTTCGATCAAAGGATAAAGCTTTCCTTTGCTTCTAAACCAAACTTGGTCCCGCTGTTTACTCGAACAGCACTGAGCAAACAGAACCAACTCGGGAGAGTAGGTAACAAATCGAACTGTCAAAGCCATGAAAAGACATGGAGGAACATTAAATGCATGTGACTAAGTGAAAGGAGCCAGTCCGCAAAGGCTGTGGTACTATGTGTGTATGTGATTCCAACTGCTCTACAAAAGGCAAAATGATGGAAACGGCAAAATGGTCAGTGGTTGCTGGGGACTGTAGCAGGGCGGGGGTGTTTGCAGTGATGGGGAGGATGGAGAGGCAGAGCACAGAGGATCTTTAGAGCAGTGAAATTACTCTGTAGGATCCCATCATGATGGATACACGTCCTTAATACATTTGTCCAAGTCCAGAGAACGTACAACACAAGAGTGAACTCATGTAAAGTATGGACCTTGGGCGATTACAACGTGTCGAGTTAGATTAATCAGTTATAACAAATGTACCACTTTGGTACATTTGATAATGGGGGAGCCTGAGCATGTGTTTATGGGTTTTCTCTGCACCTCAAGTTACTGTGAACCTTACACTCAAAACACAATGCCTTACTGAAAAGAAAAAAGGGATTCTTTAAGTGCAAGACCCCTACCAAACCCAGGCTAAGGATGACCATGGCTTTAGCACTCTGGTGCTGGACACAGCTGGACAGAACCAGTAAGCCTGAAGCTTAAGCTCATGGACTCTGGAACCCGACTGCCTGTGTCTAATCCCAGCTCTGCGACCGTACTACCTACACAGCCTGTGGTAAGTTTCCTAACTTCCTTGGGCCTCGGTTTGCTCATCTGTAATATGGAGATAGTACCTATGTCATAGGGTTCTTGTGAGAATTAAGTGACTTAATATATGTAAAGTATCTAGAACAGCTCCAGCACACGATGAGCAGTATGCATTAGCTGTTGTGATCACACTGACTGCTTTTTAGACAGTGTGCTTCCTATTGCCAGATAGTCTGGCAGTGTGGTCAGCTTTAGTTTGCGAGGCAGTGTGGCAGGGACTTCAGTATTCATATGAGAACAGGCTTTGGATGGATCTGACTTTGAGACCCGGTGAGTTACGGCTGAGTAACATCTTGGCCACAGGCTCTTGATCTGCAAAGTGGGGATGCTAATCTCTGCCCTCCCTAATCCACAGGTCTTTGAGCAGAACAAAATTAAATGCACTAAACTGCTTTTTTCAAAATGCTTATTTTTTTAAGTTAATGTAGGGTAAAATGGACTTTTCTGGTGTACACATAGAACCACCACCACAACCAGGGTAGAGAACAGTTCCTTCACTCCACGGGAAATAACTTCTTAATCTTTAAAATGCTCTGCAAATGTTGATAGTATGGTGTTTCACAGGCTAACACCTGGCTCTCCTACAGTGGGACACCAGATAAGGAATATTCAAGGCCTGGCACATTTCTTAGAACATTAAAGGAAAAGATGAATTCCAATGTCTGAACTTCCTGATCATCAGCTGCCTTTGCACTGGCTGTTGCTTCACCTGCAACATTCTTTCTACAGATATCTGCATGGCTCACCCCCCATCTCCTTCAGATCTTTGGTCAAATGTCACCTTCTCAGTGAGGCCTCCCATGACCCCCTAATGTTAAACCATCCATCACTTTGGATCTCTCTTACTCCGCTCCATTTATTCTTTTTTCCCCAGCATGCATCACCTGCTATAAACTATACATTTGACTTGTTTTTCTTATTGTTGGCTCTCTGCTCCCTCTGATAGAATGTAAGCCCCCTAGAACAGAGATCTTTGTCTGATTTGTTCACTAATGTATGCCTAGTACTTAGAAAAGTGCCTAGGACATAACAGGGGCTCAATACATATTTGTTGAGTGAACCTGCTTAAGACAACAGGAATAAAATTAAACTATCCTTACCTTTAGTCTTTTGCAAAGACTAAATGTGTAATTGTATAAGAGGAAGCATCCATCCCAGTGGATGCATATAAGCCTAAGCTGGACCACAGTTGGAATAATGGGAGGGCATATCTGATTTCATTTTTTTGTGAATTCCTTCCCCATGAAAAAATACCAAGACTCATAAATTTTCTCTCTCCATCTTTGGCTCAATGAGTGATGAAAGATTTTCTTTTTCCTCGCCTACTAGGAACCAGCGTTTGGGCAATTAACAACTGCTAAAACCCTTTCTGCCTGAGCAAAATGTTTAAAAATTCATGGAGACAACATGGGCTGAGTTTCATCCATATATTGATGAGCACAGGCAGTGTGGGTAAGCCTTCGAACCCAGAGAGTGTGCCACTCAAGTTGCAGAGCTAAGAGATGCTTAACTTCCTGAAAAAAGGTCAAACACGCATCTGCTCCACTTCCACATAACAGATCTGCCGGGCCTTTCATCCTCCGAGCTCTGTTCCAGCCACAGCTACATGAAAGTGTGTGCCGTCTTTGATGAGTTCAAATACACTCACACAGGCCTTGATCTCCTGTGAGTGGCAACACTCTGGTTCCCACAGGTGGGACACTGTAGGTCCCCAGCCAAGAATTTGGGCTTCGGAGGTAGGATTTGTAGGTGAGTGAGCTTTTTTTTTTTTGCGGTACACGGGCCTCTCACTGTTGTGGCCTCTCCCGTTGCGGAGCACAGGCTCCAGACGTGCAGGCTCAGCGGCCATGGCTCACGGGCCCAGCCGCTCCGCGGCATGTGGGATCTTCCCGGACCGGGGCACGAACCCGTGTCCCCTGCGTCGGCAGGCGGACTCTCAATCACTGCGCCACCAGGGAAGCCCAGGTGAGTGAGCTTTTGCACCAGCAACTCCCTCCCCTTGTTGGAGAACGCCAACGTTTCAGGAAATTTCATGGCAGAGGGTTTCCTCGAGGTCAAGAGAGGTGAGATTTTTTCCATGTATTAGAAACTACCTTCCCCAACCTGAAATATACCCAAATAGAGAAATGCCAGAAGAGGGTCACAAAAAATATTCATGCACATGAATATTTACATTTAGCAAATTAAAGCTTTTAACCTAAAATTACAAAGCAACTATAACTGTGTTATCCACAAAATAATCACAGGATATTTATTTACAAACAGAATTTATAGAAGTCTCCAAGCAGCCCCAGGTGGGACTGGGACAGAAGCTTGGCGTTATCTGACAATCACACCAGCCTGTCTCTGATTTATCAAGACCTTCCTCTGAAGGTCATTGTCAAACATCTAACCCACGGCCCTTGATAACCTGTAGTCTGGAGCTAAATGGCCATCTTGGGTCCCTCTCATTGCTGCCCATGATGTGCCCTTCAAAATAAATTAAGGTGGGGCTTCCGTGGTGGCGCAGTGGTTGAGAATCTGCCTGCCGATGCAGGGGACACGGGTTCGTGCCCCGGTCCGGGAAGATCCCACATGCCGCAGAGCGGCTGGGCCCGTGAGCCATGGCCGCTGAGCCTGCGCGTCCGGAGCCTGTGCTCCGCAATGGGAGAGGCCACAACAGTGAGAGGCCCACGTACCGCAAAAAAAAAAAAAAATTAATTAATTAAGGTGATTTCTAGTGACATTAACTTACTGTAAAATAAAATAAAATAAAAACCACATGTGGTTTGGGGGATACATTTCACAATATTATTCCTAGGCCTTTTCATCCTAAGCTGGAGCTGGAGAGGTGCCCACCTTGGTGATCATCGGGAACGCTGGCCCCTCTGGGCAAGATCCTGTCCTGAGCATGAACTGCTCTGCCCCCCTCCCCCCTTTGTATTCCCGCCTATCACGCTCAAGCCCGAAGACACCATTTCACTCACAGGCCTCCCTAGTCTTCTTCCTCTTCTGCTGCTTCTCCACTGCTCCATGGATTCTGCCTCAAAATTTTTTTGTGTGTGTGTGTGTGTGTGTGGTACGCAGGCCTCTCACTGTTGTGGCCTCTCCCGTTGCGGAGCACAGGCTCCAGACGTGCAGGCTCAGCGGCCATGGCTCACGGGCCCAGCCGCTCCGCGGCATGTGGGATCTTCCCGGACCGGGGCACGAACCCGTGTCCCCTGCGTCGGCAGGCAGACTCTCAACCACTATGCCACCAGGGAAGCCCAGATTCTGGCTCTTTAACTGCCTCTGAAATCCAATCCCTCTGGAATCCACCTCTCTCTTCCCCTCACTGCCAGGCCACCCTCAGCTCTCCCAGGTCAAGTGCTATATACCCTGCAGGCCTGCTTCCCCCTCCAGCCCCTTCCCCACACTGCAGCCAACTGACCTCTAGAGCACTTCAACTGGACATGATCACGTCACTTCCTGCAGCAGACTTTCCCGCATTTGCCCATGGCCTACAACATAAGGTCCTTCACAAGTCCTCTCACCTCCAGCTCGGAACAGACCACTCTTGCCCCACTCCGGCCTCATCTCCCTTCTTTGGCTAAATCTCACTCATCCGTTGACTCAGTCTTCCCTGAGCTTCCGCTCTACTTATGCCGAACATGCGGTTCCCTGAACCTGTGGGCCCACTCTCAAGGGCAGCTCCCACAAGTGCAGCAACCTCTGCTCAGCTCAGCCTTGCTCTCCTTCACTGCATGGTTAATTTAAGTTGCCCCCTCCTTCGGAACTCATCACCTGCATCACTCACTCAGGCTAACCTTCCTGACCATCCCAGCATGCTGCAGGCCGGGTAACGGGGTGTTCTGAGAATCCACTCTTGGGTTTCTCCCCCTTACAAGCTGATGGCTCTGTCGATTTAAAGTCTCAAACTCTAATTATGTACCCATATCTCCTGGGGCGCTTTCTAACAATAGAAATTCCCAGGCTTCACCCTCAACAGCTCTGGAAAAGTGGCCCAGAATCTGCATTTAACAAGTTCTCCAAATGACCCAAATAATTTGCTGCAGTTGGTCTACCACATTTTGGGAAACACTTCTCCAGACCAGAGTCTCTAAAGATGAGAAGTGCATCCCCTGGGGATTTCCAACATGATACACTGGAGTGCAAGGAAAGAAAACTTTGAAATTTTCTTTCAAAATTTTCAACCTCATCCCTAAATTTCTTTTTTGTGTGTACTCTTTACGAACACAATTATTAGCAAAGTAGTCATGATTTATAAATAAATATGCCTATGTTGGGGGTGGCAATTTTGTAGTTTCAATAATCAGCCACAATTCTTCACCCCTCCCAGGATCTACACAGGTTGCCAAGTGACTCAGCAGTTCCTTCCACTAGTAGCTGACTCCCCTGCCCCCTGACCTTGGGCCCAGCTGTCAGACTAGGGTTTTTTGTTTTTTTTTTTAACATCTTTATTGGAGTATAATTGCTTTACAATGGTGTGTTAGTTTCTGATTTATAACAAAGTGAATCAGTTATACATATACATCTGTTCCCATATCCCTTCCCACTTGCATCTCCCTCCCTCCCACCCTCCCTATCCCACCCCTCCAGGCGGTCACAAAGCACCAAGCTGATCTCCCTGTGCTATGCGGCTGCTTCCCACTAGCTATCTACCTTACGTTTGGTAGTGTATATATGTCCATGCCTCTCTCTCGCTTTGTCACAGCTTACCCTTCCCCCTCCCCATATCCTCAAGTCCATTCTCTAGTAGGTCTGTGTCTTTATTCCTGTCTTACCCCTAGGTTCTTTTTTTTTTTTTTGCGGCATGCGGGCCTCTCACTGTTGTGGCCTCTCCCGCCACGGAGCACAGGCTCCGGACGCGCAGGCTCAGCGGCCATGGCCCACGGGCCCAGCCGCTCCGCGGCATGTGGGATCCTCCCGGACCGGGACACGAACCCATGCCCCCTGCATCGGCAGGCGGACTCCCAACCACTGCGCCACCAGGGAAGCCCTTACCCCTAGGTTCTTCATGACATTTTTTTCCCTTAAATTCCATATATATGTGTCAGCATACAGTATTTGTCTTTCTCTTTCTGACTGACTTCACTCTGTATGACAGACTCTAGGTCTATCCACCTCATTACAAATAGCTCAGTTTCGTTTCTTTTTATGGCTGAGTAATATTCCGTTGTGACGGAATGAGGGCAGACCTGACAGTGCAGCAATTCTGAGCCTGACCCAGTAGGTATCATGATGTGTTTCTACTTGCCCTCTTGCATCTCTGCCATTGCCATGAGAAAATGTTCCGTGGGCATGTTCTGTGGGCTGGCCTACGGATCTAAGGAGGAGAGACACGTGGAGAAGACCTGGACTCAAGCTGCATCCCAGAGCCACCCAGATGAGCCTGGCCTACATTAGTCAACTCCCAGTCAACCTGAAGACACGTGAGCAAGACAATGTTTATCACCTATGCCATCTGGAGGCTGTGGTTGTTTGTTATAGTAGTGGCTCCTGATACAGCGATAATTAGTTTAGATTTTAGGCTCACTGAGGACAGGGTCTGTATTTCAGCTCTGCATCCATTGCAACCTGTAGGCTGTCAGTAAATAACGGAAGAATGAATGAATCAATGAATGGATAGAATCTCTATTTCCCGAGAAAACCCCCATCCATACTCTCTGTGGCCCTGTTTGAAAAGATTTTTGATGAACTCACTTTTCCAAAAACAACTACAAAGGCTGGGGCTCTTAGGACTCCCCAGGGCATCTTTTCTGCCAGTCAGACTCAGAGCTTGGTGCCCAAGGGTACTCCAGGCTCTTGTATAATCATGAGATCAAAATACTGACCCTATTAACCATAAAATTAAACCTCTGAGTGGTCCAAGGGCTGACCTTGGCCTGGTTCTGTTCTTTTCTTTGACCAGTTGGGCTCTTCATTTCACCAGCCCCCACTAATCCAACAAGACCCTAGTATCTAATCTCTGCTTTAAATTCATGACTGCCTGTTGCCTGTGGGGGGATCAACTTCCCAACTCCTGGGACAGCATGTGAGACTCCTAGAACTATGGCTGCCAGGCCCTTCTACTTGTTTGGAAACCTAAGCCCTCGCCACTTCCACAATCAGGGCTGAGAACGCTCTGCTTCCTCCATCCCTGCCAAAGAAAACCCAGAAAATCTCTGTGCCCTGATTTTATGAGAAAACATGACTATTGTATACACTGAGAATAATTAGTATCCAAGGAAACATCTGAGTCTCGGTATACATCAGTGTGAGTCTGACTGCGGAACGGCTTACAGATTTCCTTGTGCCGATCACAGCTCCTTCCTTATCAGTGCCAGGCCTAGAAGTCAGCTGTAAAATGCTAATTTCCACCAACTTCCCCAATGCCCAAGTCCCTAGAGAGGGATCTGCCCAAAGGTGCTCTTGCCCACATTTCATTCTGTAGCAACAGACCAGAAAACAGAACATTTGGATTCTCTCTAAATGAAGTCAGGAAATTTTGAGGTTTGGGTATGCCACTAGGATGCAGAGTGTGGCTGGGAGTAGGGGAATGCAGTGGAGGTCCCCTGATGGTGGGCAACTAGGATCTGGAACCTTCCCCCAGCAGAGCTCCCCATGCCTCATCCTGAATGTGGGGCTGCTCAGAAAATGCAAGTGGGGCGTCATCAACTCCATCATCAAAATGCAAGTGGGGCGTCATCAACTCCATCCCATCTTCTGTGCTTTCTTTTCTTCCCTCTTCCCTCCATCACTTCTTCCTCCCGTTCCTTCTTTTCCTCCTTCCTGATTCTTTATCTTCCATCCCTTCACTTTTTCAGGAACTAATTTGGAATTTGAAAAAGAGTTGGGAGTTAATACTATTTCTTATTCAATAAGGAACTTCCTTCTATAGTGTTTTCAATATAAAATTAATTGCTATCATTCATTGAACACCTATGAAGTGACAAACACTCTGCTAGGAGATATAGATATCTCCTCTATATCTATATCTATAGAGAGAGATATATAATATCTTTACCTATATTCTAATTCAGATACTAATCAAAATCCATCATGGAGGTATTTTTATTTCCTTTAAAAAAACAAAATGGAAACCTCAGGGGGTTAAGTTACTTTTCCAAGACCAAACAGCAGGTCAGTAGCAGAAGCAGAATCCATTTCCACATACTGCAGTGCCTGAAAGTCTGAAGTGGAATCTTAAGAGGATCTAGTGCCACTACCTTTTTTTATGAATAAAGAGATAAGAACCTAGCAAAGAGAAGTGAGTTTCATTTAACTCTGATTCATTTAGTCATAACAACTTTATGATATATAAACCAGTATTAACATATCTCTGTTTTAAAGATGTGGAAACTGAGGCAAAGGGAGATGAACTGACTTGCCCAAGACCTATGTCTGGTTAAATGGTGGAGCTGGGATTCAAACCTAGGCAGTCTGGGTCTCCTGGGGTCCAGTTTTAGCTACCCTATGCTGCCTTCCTACGATGAAGACTGGATAAGAAACAGACAGGGACAGAGGGAACCCAACTGTGACACCCAGGAGCCTGCCCTGTCCCCTCCAGTTTCATCATTAACAGGGACTGAGGGTGGAAACCAAATTCCACGTGAGTGGAGGGAACAGAGAGTGGAATGGCCTCGGGATTTCCTTGTGCTGATCATAGCTCCATTCTTGTCAGCACTGGGCCCGGAAGTCATGTGTGCAATGCTTATTTGCACAAGCTTCGGGGCGAGACCTGCTGCTGGCCTTTTGCATGACCTGGGGGAACGCTGACAACACAGCTGCTAGCATGGCCAGAAGAGCATCTGAATCACTGCTGCCCAGCAAAAGGCAGATAGTTTTCCAGGGCAACTGTGGCCCAGATTTACAGCACTTAATTTCCAGTCTCTAGGCTGGGTGATCCATGATGCTTGCTGGGCAGAGGGAGGGGGTCAGTGAGCAGGGACTCGGTGCCAGACCAGCCAACATGGAAGTATAACAACAACCATGATAATGGTAGCGCTGGTGGTGCTGGTGGTGGCTACCATTTACTGAGCCTCTGTGGGGAGCCAGGGACTGCACATGGATGGCCTGCAAGTGGTCCCCAAGCCTCTCAACAACCCTGCCCATGAAGTGCAATCACCCGTTTTACAGAAAAAGAAACTGAGGTCCAGAGATGATAAGTATTTTACTCACCCTGTAAGTAATCATTACAGTTCTGTCAGGTACTGTTCTAAGCACTTGACCCTATTAACTCATGCCATCCTTCCTCCAGCCTTATGAGGTAGGTGTGCTGTTCTTACCTGTACTGTACAGATGTGGACACTGAGGCCCAGAGTTACAGTGCTGACAATGGGCAGAGCTGTGATACTAACCCAGGCAACCTGGCTCCGGTGGGCACGGCGGTAACCACTGGACAGCCCTGCCCCTCCATGGTATCAGGATGCAAACTCAGGTCTGTCTGGGGCCTATCGATTTTCCATCACATCATGGTGCCTTGGGCCTCCATGAGCCTGGAATCTGTCTTCTTGGGTACCTTAAACTTAGCTCATTTACACAAATTTGCTTAGGGTTCACCATCCTATGTGCCCTGACCCCCACACAACCGCTTCACATTTCCATTCCCTCTGCCTGGCACGACCTTCCTTTGCTTTCCTACATTCTTCAGCTGGTTACCTCTGACTCAGCTTAACCTCTTCGACTCTGGGGAGGCTTCCCTGACTATTCTCACCAACCAGTTAGGACTAAGAGAGCGGCTCTGTGTCCCTGCAGAGGCCTGCACATGCCCGTCACTGCAGGTTTGGAGAAGTGACTAAGTCTGGCTGCAGACTCACTGAGTTGGAGATGGTGACAGGCAGAGCCGGGCACCCAGAGTCTAGGAGAGATGCCAGCATTGCCAAGGCCTGGGAACCAGCCGTGGCATTCCTGTCTGCTGGGTCAGAAAACACATGGAAACAAATAAGTAACCTTCCCCTAGAGACAAAGGTGATCTTTGGGAGGCTTGCTCAGGTCTGCAACACACCTGAGGATGCAAAGGAAGGGCTGAAGTGAGGGCAAACACCAGTCACTTGGAACATCTGAATGAAGGTATTCACAGGTGAGGAGACAGAGAAACACAGAGATGGAAAGACAGAGAGACAGAGAGAGAAACACACACACACACACAAACAGAGACAAAAAGACACAGCTATAGAAACAGAGAGACAGGGGGACACAGAGGACACAGGCTGTAAGCGGTATAGCACTCAATTTCATCACCTTCAGTTCCTACAGCCTCTGCCTAAGCTTCCACAGGGCAGGTGGCCAGCCTGGCGGTGCTTCTGGTGGCCAGGTGCCACCCTAATGAGGAATTTAGCACATTCACTCTGGAGAGCAAAGGCGTGCTATTAGGCGTCTGAAATTTATGAGGTCCAAAACAGAACTCCTGTTTTCCTGCCATCTCCCCCACCCATACTGCCCCTTTTCCATCCCCCCCCCCATCTCAGCAGATACCCCATCCAGTGCTTTAAGCTAGAAATGTGAGGAGATGCCAGGATTCCTCCCTCTGGAGCCTCCCACACCCAGGCCATCACCAGCTCTTATCTCCAACACAGCCTCTGAATCCACCTACTTCTTTCAACTGCATGGTCACCGCTAGCATCCGAGCCGCTGTCATCCCTCACCTGGACCAAGCCGGAAGGTCTCCTCTGACCTCCCTGTCTCCCCACCTGCTCCCCTGCTCTGATTCCCGCCCTTCAGTGCAGGTGGCATTCAATCTTCTTCTGCAGGCTGACATCGTCCGGGCCCCCTCCCCCTCACTCACTGCCTACAGCCAAACTGGCCTCTTTTCTGTCTCCCGAACAAGCCAGCCTCCTTCCCCAGCACTGCCCTTGCCCTCAGGCCTTTGCACGTGCTGTTCCCTCTGCTCAGAATGTTCTTCCCTGGCTCATCCCCTTGCTGCCTCCTTGTCATCCAGGTCTCAAGTCCAATGCCACTTCCCCAGAGCTCTTCTCTGACCACTCCATTTCATGTTCACCCTAGACCCCCAATCCCACCAACTGTATCTTCTTCCATCCTCCTGAGGCATTTTCTTTATAGCGGGAATGGTTTCACTTCCTGTCGGACCTGACCCCCTCAGTCCTCTATTTCCCGCACCTCACACAGAACCCAGATGCAGGATTGGCACCCTGGGCGCTTAGTAATCATCTGTTGAAGGACTCCAGGACCCCAGGGGGGTGTGGGCTATACCTCGGCAGAAACACAGTTACCTGGAGGGGCTGGACCTGGGGAGGTGGAGGGATGGAGGGACACCTGTGAAATCACACAGAACCATGCAGTGTGGCACCCCCGTTCCCAAGACTTTGTTGCCTGATGGGGAAACTAGGTACAGACAAGGAAGTGACTTGTCTATGGTCACTTAGCAAAGTAGAAGCCAGGCCAAGCCCAGAACGTAGGTCACCCGAGTCTTCACCCAGTGTTTTTTTTTCTGATTCCACAATTATCACAATTAAAATACAAGATTCTCAGGATATCAGTTCCTACTTGCTAGCCACTCACTTCCCCCTCTCTGGGGAGTACTTTTCTCCTAAATAAAAAAATACTAATAACCACCATGTGGCTGACTGCTTGCTCAAGCACTGACCTAATTTAATTAAGAGCATCATTTCATTAATCCTCACATAACCCTGTGAAGCAAATACAACTACTAGCCCCATTTTACAGATGAGGAAACTGAGGCTCAGCGGCTTCAGCAACTGGCAGGACAGCATGTACTGGGCAAGGGGCAAAATTAAATCTTGGCTCTAGATCAGTCTAGTCTATCTCCAGATGTAGCCCTTCAACCACTGTGATACCCTGGTTTGCTGGCCCCCCTCCTCCCAACAACCCGGGCACCAACATCAATGGGGTGCTCCTTAATAGCCTGGCACCTACTGGGCAGCACTCTGGGGCAGACTCTGCAGTGACCTTCACCTTGGAGAGCACTGGCTCAGAAAGTTCTGGGAACAGTGGACTCAGCTGCAGTTATGGGGACACAGTCCCCTCTTGCAGGCTAGAGAAGCTGGCAGGCAGTCTCATGCTCACACAAAGAAGCAGGTGTGGGCAAGGCTAGCATGCAGGTTTTTGCTAAAATAGGTAGTAGCTACTGCCACTGGCTCCCTGTGTGACCCTAACAGTAATGGTGATGATGATGATGATGATGATGATGATGATGATGATGGTAATAATAACAATAATAGTAGCAACTAATAGCAGTAATACTAATAGTAATACAATAACTGTAATAGTAACAATAGCAACAATATTATAAATATATAATATTTATATAGTGCTTCCTATGTGCCATGTACTGTTTTAAGCCCTGTTTATATATTCAATCAATTAGTCCTAATAGGAATCCTTCATTATTATCTGCTTTCCATGCAGAGGACCAGAAAGGAAGAGTAACTTGCCCAGTTGTCACTGTGATTCGGTGTGGAGTCAGAATGGGGCCCAGATGATTTGGCTCCCCATCCCACACTGTCAGCATCCATCAGCATCCCCCTAGGCAAGTCACTCCGTCACCCCTCCACCCAGGGGCTTCTCCCATTGGTAAAAGGAGGAGCTCAGATCTGAAGAACTCAGATGCACATCTTTGATTCTCACTTTCAACAGAAAGAACCAGACACAGAAAAGTGGTTTCTTTCTCTACCTTCCTTTATCCTGATTTCTAATAATACTTGTCAGTCTATATTGATAATAGCAACATGGACAGACTTCCTGCTACATGCCAGACACTCAACTAAGCACTTTACCTGTACCCTCACTCTCTCCTACACTCCTAATAATCCTATGAGGAAGGTTCTAGTATCCTTATTTTAGTGCTGAAGCACCCAAGGCTCAGAAAGGTTCAGTAACTTGCCCAAGGTCACACAAGGGAAGGTATGGAACTCTAATCAGGTTCCTCTGACCTCACAGTCTAGGCCTTTAACCACAGGTTTTGTCAGTTTGTTTCTCCTCCTCCCTCCTTCCTCTTTAGGAACAACTGAGCTGGGGAAGTAGCTGGCCTTAGCCAAGCAGCAGTAATGCCCCCTTAGGCCAGGCGCTATGATACCTCATGGTTGATGACATGTGACAGGTGGAGGGAAGAGCCCATGGGAAGCAGAGCTTTCCTATCCCGGCATCAGATTTCCACCCAAACATCCCCAGGCAGCCGCTGCCAACTCCTTCCAGAGTGTGGCCCCCCAGTCCTCTCCAGCTGTCACTTGCAGGCAAGGGGAGGTTTTTGCACAGTCCGCATGGAGATGGCGGCGGGGGCCTCCAGCTCCTGCAGAAAACAGCCATTTCTGCTGCACTTGCTGGTCAAACTACTGAAGATAAGCTGGACTCGCCTTCACGCCCATAAATTTATTTATTTTGGCTGCATTGGGTCTTCGTTGCTGCGCACGGGCTTTCTCTAGTTGCGGCGAGCGGGGGCTACTCTTTGTTGCAGTGCACAACGAACGGTCTTCTCATTGCGGTGGCTTCTCTTGTTGTGGAGCATGGGCTCTAGGCACACGGGCTCGGTAGTTGTGGATCACAGGCTCTAGAGCCCAGGCTCAGTAGTTGTGGCGCACGGGCTTAGTTGCTCCGCAGCATGTGGGATCTTCCCAGACCAGGGCTCGAACCCATGTGCCCTGTATTGGCAGGTGGATTCTCAACCACTGCGCCACCTGGGAAGCCCTCCACTTACTTTTTTTTTTTTTTTGCGGCACATGGGCCTCTCACTGTCGTGGCCTCTCCCATTGCGGAGCACAGGCTCCGGACGCGCAGGCTCAGGGGCCATGGCTCACGGGCCCAGCCGCTCCGCGGCATGTGGGATCCTCCCGGACCGGGGCACGAACCCATGTCCCCTGCATCGGCAGGTGGACTCTCAACCACTGCGCCACCAGGGAAGCCCTCCACTTACTTTTTTAAATCACAGAAAGGTTTTCTCATATCCTTTCCCAGGGGGTTTGGACCTGCCTGGGGACAGAATCCTTCTCAGGAAAGGTGGAGACCTTCAAGGGCTTCAGAACGTGGCATGACATCAGCCCCAGGGTTCCCCTGCCCCGAGTGCTGCAGCATCTTCTTTTTTGGAGAAGGGGGATTAGGGGTGGAGGGAGGAATCGAGTGACCCTGAGAACTGACCCCAGGCAGGAGTCATCCCATTTTACAGAAGAGTCGAGTTAGGAATCTCGACTAGGAGTCAGGCTAGAACTCAGCCTTTCTCCCCTCCCTGGATCGTACTGCGAATAGCCAAGATGGTGAAGGACCCCTGAGCTGCTGGAGGAAACCCGGGGCTACTCTGGGACTTCTCCTGCCTCTCGACCCTGGGGCCCCAGGACTCTGTTTTGTAGAGCTCGCAACAGAAGAGCCCTGGTAAGGCAATCCTGCTCCAAGACTCCTGTTTCACCTCCCAAGGCTCCCTTCCCATAAAGCCTTGGTGATGCCCCACCAGAATCATTCCCGCCATCGTGAAAATGAACCATATAATGAGCATTTTCAGGGCACCAGGCTCCACGCTGAGCAGTGAGGGTCTCTGTCCAGCCTCATGGCAGTCCTGGGAGATGGGTGTCACCAACCCCGTTATATGGATAAACAAATCCATGTTCAAGGAGGTGAGATGACATGTCTAAAGTCACCCAGCCAGTATGGGATGGAGCCAGGACTCAAATTTAGGTCTGTCTGGCCCCAAGGCCCATGCTCACTGCTGCTATAACCACAATGTCTCCAGGGAGGTGTTTCAGCCTCCACATTTGCATATTAATGATAATATCCCCTTGCCTCCTTTAGCCCTTTAATCAAATACCCTTTTAAAAATTTGCTCCCACTCCAATGAAGTTGTAAAAAAAAAAAAAAGAGAGAGCTTTACATTAATCTGGGAATTGATTAGAAACTCCCCATTGGAATAAAATGTCTCCCCTTAAGAAAAAAAAAAAAATTTGCTCCCAACACTCCTTTTCCCCTTCCCTGCTTTAGTTTTCTCTGCAATTACCTATCACCATCCAACGTATTACATATCTTACTTTTGTAGTGTATTGTTTCTCTGCTGCCCCCCCAACTTGAATGTGGTCCCCATGAGGTCAAAGATTTGGGTTTTTCTTTTTTCACTGTTACATCTCCAGCACCCACCAGAAAGGGATGGCACATGGTAGGCATTCAAAAGATATTTGTGAGTCAAAGAAACTGAGTGAATCCACCTCTTGTATCGTCAATGGTTTCTTCCATGTCCCTATGTTATACATGTTTTGAGGACAGGGCTTGTATCAGATTCACCTCCACACAGTCCCATAATAGAGCAAAGGGGTTTGTTCTGGGTGTGGGAATGAATGAAAGGGATGCTTTCCCACTCTCTTCGTCTCCGTCAACTTCCAGTTCAGACATGCACAATCTCCTGCATGGACCACTGTAAAACCCTCCTTCCTGTCTCCCTGTATCCAATTAGGTCTCCTCCAAATCCATTTCCATAGCATACAGTGTCAGAGACTTTTTTTTAAACAGAAATCTGACCATGTCACTGCCCTGCTTAAACACCACAGTTGCTCCCTGATGTATATCCAAGCTCTTCCATGCAGCTCTGAGGCCCTTCCTGCCTGGCCAGCTGAAACTACAGCTTCCTCTCCCACATGGTACCTTTTCACATTAATCTCCACTAACTCCGATCTGCTTTCCTCCCACGTGGTCTTATGCCTTTGCCTATGCTTTTTCCACTTCCTGGAATACCATCCTCTTTCATTCTCCTCTAAGCGCCCCCCTCCTCCCAATCCCATGGGGTTAGTGAACTCCATTCATCTTTCAAAATTCAGCTCAGATACTCCTTGCTCAGGAAACTTCAAAACGCTCCCAGATGATGTAGTTCTCCTTCTGTGTTGTCTGTCAGTCTAGCCTGACTCCTAGCTGAGATTCCTAACTTGACTCTTCTGTAAAATGGGATGACTCCTGCCTGGGGTTGGTTAGGCAGCAAATTCAACCATCCAACTACTATGGACTGAATGTTTGTGTCCCCCCCAAATTCACATATTGAAGCCCTAATCTCCAATGTGATGGTACTAGGAGATGAGGTCTTTAGGAGGTGATTAGGTCGTGGGGGTGGAGCCCTCATGATGGGATTGTGCCCTTATTAGAAGAGACACAAGAGACAGCTTACGTCCTCTCTCCCTGCTTTCCACCCAGCAAGGACACAGCAAGAACATGGCCATCTGCAAAGCAGGAAGCAGACTCTGACGGAACCCAGCCACACTGATGGTGGACTTCCCAGGTTCCAAAACTGTGAGGAACGATGTCTGTTGTTTAAGCATTAGGTCTATGGTAGTTTGTTATAGCAACCAGAACTCCTAAGACAACAACACAGTTGAAATAAGGGAAGAAAAGGCCCTAGACCCACCAGTTTACAGCACCTTTTTCTATACTTTACAAAAGGACAAAAGGTCTTCAGTCAGATTATATTGATTCTTCCTTAGGAAACAATGCCTATATATTGGGTAATTTGCCTTCCCTGACTTCAGCCAAACACACACAGCAAATCAGAATTTTGCTGGAGGAAAGTACACTGGCTACTTGAAGCGGAAAGACAGATTTAGAAGAACTCTAGACATAATAATCTAGGGTCATCTAGTATAATGGTGAACAGTCTCACAAATAACAACAACTTTTAGGGTCATCATGTATTATAACATTTTATTTTGCTCTTTCAAACCTCAAAAAAGATATACCATACTGGTTTTTATTTACCAGACAAGAAAGAATAAAAATAGTAAGTTTTAACCCAAAGGCTAAATTCGGAAAAGAAAAATCTTCATAACATGAAACTTTATCACTGAAATAGTCCCTACATGGAATAACCCTAAGAATAACACAATGGTAACACAGTAACTATTGTATGTGTGTTATTGCTGCTACTACTGTTGAATACTTCTCATACTTAGAAGATGCCCTGGAGGGTTTATGCAGCATAATAGTTAAAAACATGGGTTCTGAAGTCAAAACGATCTGGGTTAATATCCCAGCTCTTCTATTTCCTAGCATTGTGACCTTAGGCCTGTCATTCATCTTTCTGTGTCTCACTTTGCTCATCCTAAAACAAGGATAATAATTCTATCTCATCCATAGGCTTGTTGTGAGAATGAAATGCGTTAATCCATGTGAAGTGCTTTGAACGAGGCTTGGCACATAGCGAGTGTGCGATGAATTAGTAGTTAAGCCACAGGAAGATGTGGCTCTGGCATCCTTGGAAAGCAGGCAGGATGACGTATGTGCAGGAAGGAGATGCAGAGTCTGTGAGCTTTGAGGAAGGCCCAGGGTAGGACTGGGTAAAGGGCATCCTGCAACCAACCTCTGCATACTCCACGCCAGCCAGCTCGTTCACTGTAGCCATAGCTTTCCTCAAAGGCACCACATCACAGGAGACTCTGCACACCCCGCTCTTGGACTGCTTGGTACCTTTCACTGTGGCCGGCCCCTTGTTAGTAAAGAGGGAGCTGATGAGTTGCTGCAATCCCTTTAGACTCACTGAGCACAGGAAGTCACATGGCTCCCACCCATCACTAAACAGACACGTACTCTTTGGTCAACCATCATCATCATCATCACCAACCTACATTTCCTCTTGGCTCCAGCCATTCTCTATGACTTCCAAGCTTCTGCGTTTGCTTTTCCCTCTGCCTGGCTGCCCTTTCCCCAGCTTTCTCCAAGTCAGAATTCCTGCTAAACACTCACACCTCCCCTCAAACATCACTTCTTCTGTGAAGTCAGCCCAGCTAGCTCCCCCAAGAGTTTCTCATAGTGTGGTCGGCCAATCACTGACACAGAATGATTTGTGGTGCTTGCTGACCACAGACCTCCTACTTTTGGGGTGGGAACCCAGTCAGCTGCATTGTTACCAACCTCCCAAACTGACTCTAATACACACTAAAGTTTAGAGAGGCTTCCCAGAGAGCTGGCCTTGCACAACTTACACTTAGCCATTTCTCTGTCACCTGGGCTCCCCCAGGACTTTTCACATGAACTCTGAGAGCACACCTTGTCATATTCCAGGTGAACTGCTTACAATACATCTCCCCTCACCAGACTGTGAGCTACTTGAGGGCAGAGAACATGCCTGAATTATATTTAAATTCTTGGTGCCTCCAGCAATGTTGCCATCCCTGAATCCTCTTTTCCCTCACATTCCATCCGTCACCAAGTTCAGATGGTTCTACTTTCAAAAGATTTTTTTTTTTTTACCACTTTTTCACCTCTTTACCACAATGACCTTAGTCCAAACTACCATCATCTCTGCCCATGGACTACTGCAATGGTCCACTTGCTGATCCTTCCAGTTTGACCCTTGTCCCCTACAACTTCCTTTCCACAAAGCATTCAGAATGATTCCTTAAAAACACATAAATCGGGCTTCCCTGGTGGCGCAGTGGTTGAGAGTCCGCCTGCTGATGCGGCGGACACGGGTTCGTGCCCCGGTCGAGGAGGATCCCACGTGCCGCGGAGCGGCTGGGCCCGTGAGCCGTGGCCGCTGGGCCTGCGCGCCCGGAGCCTGTGCTCCGCAGCGGGAGAGGCCACAGCGGTGAGAGGCCCGCGTACAGCAAAAAAAAAAAAAAAAAAAAAAAACACATAAATCACATATTCAAGAAAGCACTGATATCCAGAAAATATAAAGAATACTCAAAACTCTAGAGTAAGAAACACAAAAGCAACTTAAAAAATGGGTAATAGACCTGAACGGACACTTCACCAAAGAGGATATAAGGAAGGCAAAAACACACATGAAAAAAACACACATTTGCCATTAGGGAAGTGAAAATTAAAACCATGGTGAGATACCACTAAATGGCTAAAATAAAAAATACTGAAAATGCCAAGTGCTGACAAGAACACAGAGCAACTAGAACTTTTATACACTGCTGAAGGGAATGCAAAATGATACAACCATGCTGGAAAATAGTTTGGCAGTTTCTTATGAAACTGAATGTAAATTTACCATATGTCCCAGCAATCCAACTCCTAGGTATTTATTTACCCTAGAGAAGCAAAAATGTATGTTCACACAAAAACCTGGACACAAATGTTTATAACAGCTCTATTCATAATTGCCAAAAGCTGGAAAGAACCCAAGTGTCCTTCAAGGGGTGAATGGATAGACAAACTGTGATATGTCTATTCAATGGAACACTAGCCAGCAATAAGAATGAACAAACTCTTGACACGCCCAACAACATGAATGAATCTTGAAGACATTATGCTGAGGGAAAGAAGCCAGCCTTCAGAAGGTTACATACTGTATGATTCCTCTTATATGACATTCTCAAAAGGACAAAATGATAGTGAAGGAAAGTACAGCTGTAGTTGCCATATGTTAGAAGTGGGGTGTTTGTGGTTACAAAAGGATACCAGGAAGGAGGTTTATGATGAAAGAACTGGTCTGTGTCTCCACTGAGGTGTTGGTAGTTCCATGAATCTATACATGTGTCAAAAGACACATAACTCTATGCCAAAGCAAAGTCAATTTTATCATATAGCAATTAGAAAAATAAAATGAGTTGAAAGAATAAGTCAAACCATGTAACCGCCTTGTTCGAAACCTCCAACTTAGAATAGAATCCAAACTTCTCTCCACAGCCCATGAGTCCCCACCAGATCTGGTTTCAGGTACCTCTCAGGTCACATCTTCTCAAACTCTCCCTTCTTGTGCCTCTCTACCTACCCCGAGGCTCACTCACTATTTCCTCTGCCTGGAATTCTTTTCCACAGATATTTCCAAAAACCCATTTCTAAACCTCCTTCATGCCTCTGCTCAAATATCAACTTCTCAGAGAGACCTTCTTTAACTGACTTTTCTATAATGGCATTTTCCCTGCCCTTATACTGTTTCATTTTAATTCATGGCACTCATCGCTAACTGACATCTCACTGGATGTGCCTTATGGTTATTTTCTGTTTCCCCACCAGAATATAAGATCCACGAGGGTAGGAATCTTGTCTGTACCGCTCATCCTCAGCATCTAGGACATGGCCTATCACAAGATAAGAGCTCCATAAATATTTGTTAAATGATTAATGAATAAACCCAAGAGATGAATATTCAATGATGGAATTCCCAATGCTTTGAACTTGGAGATGTACTTTGGCTTCTTTGTAGCATCCCTCAAATCACCTGCCCACTTGGCCTCTGAGTAAAGCAGCCCCAGCCCAGCTACTGGTGCTTTAAAAATGATTTAAGTTCAACATCTCCCTTCTAAGTGCAGCCTTCTGGGTTCTTGGTTAGGTAACTGACATGAGGATGAGCTACGACAGGGCAAGGTTGTAAACACACTCATTCTTAGAGTAAGGCCACATGGGGTTTCCTACGGGCTTGTAAAAAGCCATCTAGAAGTGGGCATCTACTACTGTGGGCAAAGGAGTTGGAGGTGAGATTGAAGAAAGAAAAAATGTACCACCTCTCCTCAACACCCTCCCAAGGAGAAGGAATAAATCAGCACTTAGAGGACACCTGCTCTACATGTTCCAGTCACTCTCTAAAGGTTCTTATTTAATCCTCCATCCATCCTGCACGGTGAGGTCTATGGATCCCATTTTCATAAGTGAAAAAACCCAAACACGGAGAGGTTAAGTAACCTGCCCAATGTTACACATCTATAGGCAATGGCCGGTGCTTTGAACTCAGGTCTGTGTAGCGTCCAACCTCATTCTTTTCCCACTTTGAATTTTAGAAGCAATAGCCAGAGGCATGACGGTGAGCACTGTCCAGAGAAGCCAAACAGACGTGCCAGCCTCAAGTAGGAAATGCCAGCCTGGACACAGCTCACCAGGTTCTTCACTAAACCTTTTCAAAGACCGCATCAGCAAGTCTGCTAAAGCAAGAGGCTGAGTACCTTCCAGTAAAAGTGTACTCAGCATCTGCTCTGTAACTCAGATCAGGGTACCCACATATATTATCTCATTTAATTTTCATTATCATTTAAAAAGAGTTACATGTATGAAGTATTAGGGCTGTTTATCCAAAACAATGGCATAAACCCTGCAAGCAAACACGAACACCTTGAGAATTCTCTATCCCCCCACTTTATGCCAGTTAGAAATTTTGCAGTTACCTTCAAGACAGAGCAGTATGAAACCCCCCAACGGCATATAAATTTCATTTTGTGACTTCTTTTAGTCTTGGTCAGTGTTTTACGTACTAGTTGGCATAGGAATTATTGTTCAGAGCTACATACACAAAAACCATGTATAATGCAATTTTGGGGGCAGTGAAAATATTTTCAAAGGTATTTTGGTTCTGAATGATTTCCACCCCACACTATGGCTTTGGAATCTATGAGTAAGACGCAGCTCTACTCGACCTCTGGCCTCCTCTCATTCACTCCTGCTTGATAGTTAATCAAGAAATCTTAGATCCAGAAAGGAAATTAGAGACTACCGAATGCTACTCTTTGCCAGGGCAGCAATGCCTGAAGGTTACCACACACTTCTGATGACAGTGGTCCTACCCACTGGACCACTGCTACCATCAGCACACTCTTCCTGCATTTACCTGCTACCTGCTCCCCTCCACATCCACCCATGGCTGCTGGCTTTGCTCTCCAGCCCTGCAGAACAATTATAACACCTCTTTCCTATGATAATCGTTAGGATATTTGAAGCCCGGTATTAGGATGATTCTTTCTTAACGTTATAGTGATCAAGAAAAGAGTCACATATCCACACTGCCCTTTTTAATAATAACTTGATGGTTTTTATTTCTGGGTGTACATCTCTGCACATCCAAGATACTGACACCCACCTCCCCACAAGGTGGCTCCACTGATTAGGTCCTACATTGTGGGAGCTGTGCCCTGGAAACATGCAGCCTAGTTGGGAAGAGAAAGAACAGAGATCTCATGTCATGTGGCAAGTGTTCTTACAGTGGTATAAGTTAGGTGCCAGCCACATGTGGTGACAAAGGGTCAGGGTTGCAGCCCCTCCACTGGGAAAGATTGCTGACCTGTGAACTAGACGCTCCTGAAACACAGCTTGCATCCTGAGTCTCTCCAGGGAAACTGACCAGGTCTCACGCTTTGCTTGCTTACCAACCTCATCCGTGTCTCAGACACCTGCCTCAACATCAAGCGCACAGTAGGTGCTTAATGAGTCTTACTCCAACCCTCTGGCACTTCAAAAGGGCCTGGAGGTAAGAATAACTAAGTTGAAATGATCCCAAAGTTCTCAAATGAAGGTTCAAACAAACTGTTTACTAATAATACCACTTCAAACACCTAAGGCAAGGAGTCATCCCTGCCATCTGTTGACTCACTGAGTGATAAAGAACAGGTAACCTAACTTCTCTAGACCTTCATTTTCCCAGATATAAATGGAGGGGCCTGGTCCAAAGGATTGTAAAGTCCCTTTCAGATCCAGGGACCGTCTGCTGTCCCAGACAGTAAACTGGATAATCCACAATAATCTGGCTGAATTAGTCGATCTGAAAATCAGTGCATGATTTTTAGTAGAATGAAGAGCATGCAAAGAAGCAAAGGTAGATAAGGATTCCAGCTCCAGCCCTCCCGTCATTCCACCATGTCCCGCCATCCCAGTATTGTGACCAGCACAAATACCCCTGTCAACATTTACTGAATGATGATCTTGGGTAAGTCACTGAACTCCTTCAACCTTGATTTTCACATCTTTAGATTGTACATCTCACCTCCTGCCAGGTCTACTGGGAGGGTTACATGAGTTAAAATGTGTGTGAAGCCCCCAGCACCCAGAGGACACATGCTACGTGTCCCTTTATGCAAACATCCTTTACCCACACCCAATCCACTTAATCAACAGACTCAGATTCTGAGGCTTTTTCATGATCCAGAGCACAGACAGCCAGAGAGGAAGGGCTCTAAAAGTCAGCTGGTCCAAACCCCTCCTACCTCTGTGATTGACAACGAGGGAACTGAGGCTCAGAGAGGCACAGTGACTTGCCCAAGAACCTACATGTCAGGCAAAGCCTGATCCAGAACACAGGGTGGCAGAAGCCAGGGGTCATACAAGACATGGAGAGAAACATTTGCAGGCTCTGCTCTCCCTAAATAAACTGGGGACACTCCACGTATAACCAAATTCTGAAAAATAAAAACAATGGAACTTTTTATTTACCAATTTTGGGGAGGGCTGCAAGAGAGACGTAGCGTCATAGTTTATCCACGAAATGCAAGGTTTCCCTGAATTCCCTGTGAAATGAGTAGAGTTTCTTGCTAGCAGCCCTTCCCGGTTACTCTGCTCCCGTTTCCCCTCCCCATTTTGACTTTTTTCAGTTTGTACACTTGAGGCAGACATGCTGCATTAGAATCCTCTCTGGGCAAGGTGAGAAGTCTCAGGTCAGGGCAGTGATGCATGCCCCCTTAAACACAAACAGGAAAATCCTCACAACGGCACTGTCATAATACAAAAAGAATCCCCTCCCTCCCACCACCCCTAAGAGCTCCAGCATGGGACAATTAAGAACATGGCCGAATTCACGAAGGCACACCCATAACTCAAGGGTCAGGGATCCAAAGGTCCCCCTAAAAAACACAATCAAAAATCCCTGAGACCATTTAGGTATTTCTGGAGAAACCTCAGCCCAGAGTCCACCAAGGGCCACTCAGCTGAGTGGGAGCACCGAAGAGGAAGCACAGACAAGATACAGAAGGGCCCGGGTGACAGCTGGCTCAGGGAGACGGTGCTAACCTGATGGACCCCCGCTCCTGCCCCAGACCCCCAGAGAAAAGCATTTCTCACCCAGAAGCATTTGGCAGAAAGTTACTTCAAGAGCACGCTTGTGGATCGTGCCTGGCCAACACACTCCCCACCAGTGTCTCCCTAATCCAAGCCCCACATTGTGTTCTTGAGTAAATAGACATACAGAGGGAGACAGTCCTGGCCCAGCTCACACCACACGTGCGGGCAGCTTTGCATGGAGTCTGTGCCTGTTTCCTCCCACTGCCCCAAGGCTCCTCTCCAGGTCCACTCTTCCTTCCAAAACCCAGGGCTTACCTCCCGGTCCCAAGGATCCCGCAAGGTTGAACAATGCTCAGAAGCAGGTGGCCATTTAGCAAGTCATCCAGTGGGACCTCTTCAGGTCAGAGCAGCTGGAGCTGTGCCCATCCCCAGTGGCAAGGAGAGACTGCCGTGTGGAACTTTGAAAGGGCTCTCTCTTCGCTAAACAATCCTGATCATCCCCCTCCTCCTCCTCCCCCTCCGGAGTACTATGGAGACATGTGCTCTGCTTGAGAAGAGGTAAGGAGGAAGGTGCAGCTATTTCCTGGAAGAAAGGCAGCAGCCAGCTGAGCCATGCTACACACTCACACCTAGCAGAAGAGAAATGGGGAAAAAATAGCTCTATGTGCTGCCACAGAATTATTAACCCTTGGGCTCCAGCTGTACTCCTTACACAGCTGAAGCAAGAGAAACAATATACTTAACCAATAGAGTGCCAGCCAAAGGCATTACATCATCGGTCAGCACTGCCATTGGCTAATAATTCCTAGAGGGCATTATCTGCTTCTAGGTGCTTAACCCTTTTGTGTACATCATAGCAAAGACTCAAGCATTTGGTCTAAGCCAGTGGTTCCTGGATCTTGCTTTTATCAGGATCATCTGGGGTGCTTTCTAAACATACAGGTTGCTATGTTCCACCCCAAACCATGTGAATCAGATTCTTCAGAGGATGCATGGATTTCTGTATTTTAAACAGTGTTCAGAGTGTGGAGACCACTGGTCTATTCAGAAAGGCTTCCTCTCCAAAAGATAAATGAGACGACGTTTTTCTGAGCATTTATTATGTGCCCAATATGTTACTACACCTTCTCATTTACTTCCTGCACTGAGCAGTGGATGTGACTAGCTCAATTTCACAGGTGTAGAAAGGAAGGTTCAGAGACTAAGTCATTTGCTCATAGATGGAGCCCGGCTTTGAAAGCCAGGCTGTTTGCACCATACCTTGCTACTCCTCTGAAGCTTCCACTTGAGATCAAACCAAGCTATTTGTCTACTTATTGCCTCCAGGGTTATAGAAAAGATAGACATTCTGGATGAGCTGGAAAATGCCAGTAACATGGGAAGAACTGGGGAGTGAAAAGAATAGGGAATTCCCATAGCAGGTGTTCAGGGATCATGAACCTTCCAGAGAATCATTCTCTTTCTCAGGCTCAGTTCTTTTGCTTCTGCTACAAATCTCTGCTTAGCTGTCACTTTCTCTAGGAAGCCTCCTCCCATCCCCAGATCTGGGAGAGACGCCCCTGCTCCAGGCTCCTATGGTCCCCTGTATCAGTGGACTACAGCTGCTTGTTTACTAGGTAAATTCCACAAGGTTAGAGCCATTTCTACCTTCACCAACATATGCCCAGCACAGTGCCTGCCACATGTGAGTACTCAATCATGACTGTGGAAAGAAAGAAAGAAAGGAGGGAGGGAGGGAGGATGGAAGGAGAGAGGGAGGAGGGGGGGAGGGAGGGAAGGTCTTTGCTGAAGTTCTAAATAGCATCACGCTGAGGTGTGAAAGGCAAAGGACTGGAAGCCAGGGGAACGACATGAACAAACGGTCTGACCTTGGGCAAGTTCATTCTTAGGGGGCCTTGGTTTCCTCACCTGAACATGAGAACAGTAGCACCTTCCTCATAGGCAGTTATGAGGATCAAATTAAAGAATGATCCAGACTCAGATGTGCTCCTCTATACTCTCTCTCTCCCTAGATTTCACCTATTTTACTGGCTGACATCTAAGTGCTGACAACTCCCTTATTTATTTCTCCAGTCCAGATGTCCCCCCAGGCTCTGTGTGGATGTCTTCCAGGCCATCTCCAAGAGAGCATGTGGATTTTCTCCCCTAACCACAGCCTGTTCCACATCTCCACTCTCTGATGCTCCCATCCACCAATTTTTTTTTTTTTTTGGTAATTGGGGTGAAATTCATGTAAAGTAAAATTAACCTTTTTAACGTATACAGCTCAGTAGCATTTAGTACATTCACAATATTCTGCAACCACCACCTCTACCTAGTACCAAGATGTTTTCATCACCCTAAAAGGAAACCACTTACCTTTAGGCAGTCAGGCCCCACTTAGCCTTCCTCCCCCTCTGCACTCTGGCAAACACCAACCTGCTTTCTGTCTCTGTGGGTTTGCCTATTCTGAATACTTCATATAAATAGAATCATGTAATATGTGACCTTTTGTGCCTGGCTTTCTCCGCTTAGCATGTTTTCAAGGGTCATTCACATGGTAGCATGTATCAGTACATCATTCCTTTTTATGGCTGAGTAATATTCCATTGTAAGTATTTACCACATTGTGTTTATCCATTACCCTGTTGATGGACATTTGACATCCACCCAATCTTGAACCATAAACCTGGGGGGTCATCCTTGACCCTTCCGTTTCCCATATTCCTGACACCTAATGTATCAGCAAGTCCTGTCATTTAACACCCCAAATACAGCTTCAATTCTTCTACTTTCCCAACACTATTGCTAGCCTGCAGCCAGGACACCAACACCTCTCTCACCAAACTCCCAATTTGTGACAAGGTCCCATTCTTCTCCCTACTCCGTTTTTCACCTGGTAGCTGCATAAACCACATCATCCATTCACTTCAGCAATATTTACTGAGTGCTTTTCTTCACGGAGCTTGCCTGCCAGAGGCATAACAGACAACAAACAATTATATACTGTATTTATAACACCAGGTCATTACTAGGCTTAAAATCCTTCACTGACTTTTCATTGCACTTTGAGTAAAATCCAAGCTCAGCATGGCCTTCCAAGGCCCCATCTATTTCTCCAAATTCATCTCAGGTTGCTGCCCTATCATGCTGTGCTCCATTCCTCCACCTCGTGGTTCTTGAACAAGCTGTTCTCTCTGCCTCTTGACCTTGGCATTGCTGGATCTTCCTCATCCCTTAGATCTCAGTGTAAATATCTCTTACTGGTGATACCACTCTTCTAAGCAGATCTACCCTTCATTCACTTCACTCATTCAATAAATACATGCTAAACACTGTGCTAGGATAAAGTGATGTATGATCTCCTGGAGCCTTTAGTCTAGTGGGGATGACCCATGACAGGGAAGTAAATAAAATGTATGAGCAAGTATGATGAAGGGGGAGTAAAAGAGAGGGGAACTGCTTTTCACAGGATGGTCCAAAAGGCCTTTTTGAGGTGAGAAAGAGTCAATTGGGAAGACAGCCTGTTACTCTCCATCACACCCTGGCTATGCAATGGTCCATCCTTCAATGTTTGCTTTGGAGGAATCAAAGCATTTAACGTCAGTCTCTGTCTCCTCTAACAGACAGAACTGTATTCCCAGCGCCTAGGACAGGGCCGACCTTTTAGGAGACACTCAATGCACATTGATGACTTAATTATTAATTACTTAATCAATCCACCAATGAAATCACTGCATAGACTGTAACAAGTCATTATTGTTTTTGCTGTTGTCGTTATTGTTATTATCTTGTGGCAAAAGGACACCTACTCTGCTGGGTTTTAGAAAACACCAACTGTAGGGCTTCCCTGGTGGCGCAGTGGTTGAGAGTCTGCCTGCCGATGCAGGGGACACGGGTTCGTGCCCCGGTCCAGGAGGATCCCACATGCCGCGGAGCGGCTGGGCCCATGAGCCATGGCCGCTGAGCCTGCGCGTCCAGAGCCTGTGCTCCGCAACGGGAGAGGCCACAACAGTGAGAGGCCCGCGTACCTCAAAAAAAAAAAAAAAAGAAAACACTAACTGTAAATGTAACTGTAAAATGAGAATAAAAGTACCTAAATTGGAGTATTACTGGGTAGCTAGGAGAGAATGCATATGCAAAACAGACACTCAATAGTAGTCATTGTGGCCATTATCATGAAAGGTTCTTTCCTCACAGAAGCTGATCTACTCAATTCAAACTCCAAAATCCATTTTCAGGCACAGGCAAGAAGTTTAAAGGTGAGAAAAGGAACACTTCTTAAATGCCTGCTCTGCACTGCGCACCTTCTGTCAGTCATCTCAGCCACTTCCCAAGCCCACCCTGTAAGGTGGCTGCGGTGCTACAGTTCTCAGTACCCCCAAGACCGAGGCACCGCTTACTCCTTTGTGCCGGCTGCTGGGAGTGTTGGCTATGCATGGCTCCCAGCTGAGTTCCGCTTCAGGAACTGTCCTGCTGAAGGGACAGCCAAAGTTGTGCCCCCTTCCTTGGGGGCAGCCTGCCCCCACTGGCTGGTCAACATGGGGTTTCAAAGGCCTGGCCCCATGCCTCAGAAGATCAACTGAGGCCTCTCTTGCTCTGCATCACGGACCAACTTCTCCCTCTGTCCCATCCTGCTTCCCTCACCACCCCCTTCCTTGGAGAGTGAGACCATTCCCCAAGAATCCTCCTACACACAGTTCTCAGAGCCTCCGAGTCTTTTTCCAGGGAATGCAACCGATGACAGGTGGGGATGATGACTTCCTTTTAAATCAGAAAACTGAGGCTCAGAAAGGTTGATAATGTCCCCAAGACACATGGCTAAAGTGACTTTCGGGTTTGACTCCCCGTCAAGACCTTGCTCTTCACGACAGCCTCTAACAGCTGAGGCTGTGTCTCTGTGAAGCAGAAGGAGGAGCCCAGGGAGAGGGGAAACCACAGCAGAAAGGGCAGGCAGAGGTACCCATCACAGTCCTCCAGGGGGCATCCCTGACGACAAGGTCCAGGTCAAAGCCTCCAGAAACAATATAAAAATGACCTGCAGGTTGCAGAGGCAAGCAATCACATGGGCAACATCTCCCTGCCTGAATGATCCCCTGAATGATCCATGCCTGGAAGCCAGGGAGCAGGGCTCCTGCGCAGATGGGGCTGCCTTTAGGGATCAGAGTATTTGCAGCCCCATCCAAAATATGAGCTACAACTTAGCAGCTTTCTACTGCTCCAATCTCCATCCATTTTCCACAAAGCTGCCAGAATTCTTCCACTGCCCTTCTTGACCCCTGGACAATATTCTATATAGTCTAAGTTTGCATTTTAAGGTCTGTGCATGTTTTAGCTCCTGCCATATTAACAGTTCATTTCCTACCCACCTTTTGTGGTCCTATTTGATTAGCTGATATAGGATTACCTGATGGTCTAAGTCAGGATACTGGCCTTTTTCAGTTTCTTTACCTTTGCACAGGAAAATCTATCTGGAATTCCTGCTACACACACACACACACACACACACACACCACACACACACACACACACACACACACACGCCTACACAGCTTTCAGCCTGGCAAACCCTCCTACTCTTCCTGTCCCCACTCAATAATCACCTCCTCTCAGACGCCTTCCTGGCTTGCTCATGGTCCTCCCCTCCCCTCCCTTCCCCTCCCCTCCCCTCCCGTAACATCCCCTGTAGTACAGTGCACTGTAATTGTTCCTCGTATTGTCCTTCTTAGCCCCAGGAGCTCCTCCAAGGCACTTCATCCTGACGCTAGGGCTTAGCACAGTGTCTGGCACGCAATAGGAACCCAATAAATGCTGAATAAATACACGGGGCGCTGCATAAAGTGCTAGTCTCTCTGCTCTTAGCTTGGCCAGAAAACCGCTCTGAGATTTTTTTTCCTGAGTTCCAGGAGACCTGGAAATAGGAAATGGCTTAACAAATCTGACTCCTAGCCCCGGGGCAACAGGTCAGGAGGCGTCTGAAGACCTAGGCAGAGCAAAGTCCGGCCCCTGCGGTCTCCAGCTACCCTCAAGCTCTTCCCTGGGCCCCGGCGCTGGGTGGAGATTCTCTTGGAAGCCACTATCCTGAGACCCTCTGGCTCCCGGGCACCTCAGGCATCCCCGCACGAGGACCTGTCTATCCCAGGGTCGGCCCCGGGGACCAGGAAGCAGCAGCCCGGGGAGGCAGCGTGGCGCGGCGGCTCCTCGCCTCCCTGCCGGGCCCCTCCGCGCGCCGGCATCCCGCGGCACACAGCCGGAGCGCCCGGGGACGCAGCCTAGCGCCAGGACGCCACCAGCAGCCCCGGCGGGAAGCGGCGGGGACTCCCTGCTGCCAGAAACCCCACAAAGTCTACTTCGCTGCGGGCTCTGCTTACCGTGCGAGCCACCAGGAACCAAGAGCTGGGTGGGTGCCTATGCCTCGGCACCCGCCTGCTAATCCGCTCGGGTCCGGGAACTCAACCTCCGCACCCCACTGCGCGCTAGCGTCTCCTCTCGGCCGCCCGGCCTCCTCGCGCCGCCGCGCCCCATTGGCTCGGGCAGCCAGGACCCGCCCACAGGAGGCTCCGCCCCTGCCACCGCCCCTGCCGCCGCTTCTGCCTTCTCCCACCCAGCACCTCGTCTCTTCAAGCCGGAAAAGTGCTTCTAGACTCAGCTCTCACACGGCTCGGGCAGCCGAGAAAGGTAATAATTCTCCATCCCAAGAGCGTCTAGACGCCTCTCGGGGAGTGTGAAGAGTGCAGAATCCCTGGAAGCCAGCTTTGAGAAATTCACCTGACCTCCCTGGCCCTCAAGAGGCTCCTTCTCAAATCCCACCGCAAATGTCTCAAGCCGTGTGCTAGGCACTTAGCGCCAGGGGTGCATCGGGGAACTAGACAAAGTCTATCGCCCACATGGACTTTGCATGAGGTAGGGGTTGGGGAAGGCTATATGCAAATAAACACATAAAAAGATAATGTCAGATTGTTGTGAGCATTATGGGTGGAGGTGATTAAATAAGAAAGGGGGCCGGGGATGCTATAAATGGGATGGTCCCGGAGGCCACTTTGAACCAGGAGATGGAGGATAAAAGCGATTCCAGGGCTGGAGGAAGAGCCTTGAGGACAGGGGGAAGCAAATGCTCCGTGGTTCTGAGGCTGGAACTGTAGCCTAGGATGGCCCAGTGCAGTGAGCTAGCGGAGAGTGGGCCATGGCCAGAGAGGTGGACGGGAGCTAAGTCACCCAGAGCCGTGTGCGCCAGGGTGAGGAGCTCCAGTTTCGTTGTAAGGACAAAAATAAGCCAGTGAAGGGTTTTGAGCGGGACTGTGACAGTTTTAAAAGACCACGCTGGCTTTTTGTGTGGAGAATGGATTTTAGAAGAGAAAGAATGGAAGCAAGGAGACCAGTTAGAAGGTGTCTTAGTCTTATTCTGCTTGCGCTGCCATAGCAGAATACTATAGACTGTGTGGCTTAAACAAAGAAATTTATTTTCTCACAGTTTTGGAAGCCAGAGGTCCAAGATCAAGGCACCAGCAGGGTCAGTTTCTGGTGAGAGCTCTCATGCTGGCTTGTAGGCTGTTGCCTTCTCCCTGTGTCCTCACATGGTGGGTGGAGACAGAGCAAGCTCTCTGGTATCTCTCCTTCTAAGGACACTAATCCTATTGTGAGGTCCCCATCCCCATCATCTCATCTAAACCTGATTACCTACCAAAGGCCCCATCTCCAAATACCATCACACTATGGGTTCGGTATGAATGGGGGGCCGGGGGCTGGTACATAATTCAGTGCATAGCAAAGAGGCTATTACAGAAGTCCAGGCAAGTGATGATGGGGGCTTAGACCAAGGTGGTGACAGCAGAGCTGGGGAGAGTGGCCTGATTGAAATACATTTTGAGAGTATCATGGAAAGGCTTGATGATGGATTGGATTTAGGGGATGAGGAAAATGGATGAATGAAGAATGACTCCTAGGTGTTTACCTTGAGCTACCCATGGGATAATGGTGCTACTGCCAACATGGGGAAGACTACAGAGGAACAGGCTGGAGGCAGAGGGAAATGAAGGCTCTCTTGTTGACATTCAAGTGACCTGTTAGACATCCTATAACAACAATGCCAGGCTCTCTTCAAGTGTTTTCACATAGATTAACAATTGTCTGTATAATTCTCATAATAACCATATGGCGGAAAAGTACTCTCACTATCCCCATATTACAAATGAGGAAATGAAGGCACTGAAAGGTTAAGTGACTTGCCCAAGGTGGGTGGCTGGATACACAAGTCCAGAGCACAGGCAAGTGTCTGCAGCTGGAGATGTGCATTGGGGGTGCCCTGACCTGGGCTGTATGGAACCACCTAGAGAGAGCATGCAGTGTGAGAAGAGAGGAGAAACAAGGGCTGAGCCTTTGCAAGGTTCTCTTCCAACGTCTTCCACTTATTGCACGGTCACCTTTGCTCAGCGACCTCAGTCGATAAGAAGGAGTGACCCAACTTTAGTAACTAAGACAGAATAAGACTAGCTCAAGGATTGCACACTCTTAATACCGATGGGGACAGGCAGTAATTTAGCAAGTGAAGTTGGCAGGGTGTGATAGAACAGGGAGGGATGGGGGCTGTGACACACTGAGGTGTGCCCACCTGTCTAAGGAGCAGTCGTTACTCTGCAACAGCTGGTTTTTGCCATGGGAGAACATGGACCCTGAGTTGCCAGATGATCTGTTTTTTATTAAAGAGCCAGAAATTCAGATTATGTTAAATCTCCAGATTTTTTAATTTGGCAATTAATTTAATTCTAATTTGGCCAGGACTGTTGGGCAAAATCAAACCTATGTATGGGGGAGGATTTGCTCCTTTCGCCACGACTTATCACTTCTGGATTAGATAATATCTCAGGTCCTTCAAGAAACTTCCTGAATGGTTTCTGTCCAGACACAGATGGTGACAATAGTTGGACATAAGAGGACCAAGGAAATCTCAACTCAGGTAGCATAGCATAGTCTTTGATGGCATTTGGCCAGTCTCTGCCTTGACCCACCTGGCATATCATTTCTAAGCCTCAGTTTCCGCCCCTGTAAAATGAGGAGCTCAGAATAGTGCTCCTCCAAGACTCCTCCCAACTCTAACATTTGGAGTTATATCATAACAATAGTTTTTTTTAATATTGGTTTTCAAATACGCACAGGAAACTTACTTGGGGAAAAATGGAAAGGGTGTTCTTGTCTGGGTCTATAAATTCAAAAGACCTCACTAGTGTCAGTTTTAAACAAAGAAGAAAAGAGGAAACAGGGAGTGAGATAGAGGTTTAGTTGAGAAACCAGGCAAATTTTGGCAAAGAAAATTATTTTTTATTGTGCTATAAGAAAAAACAGCAATTAGATACAGGAATGCTTAATAACCATTATTGAAAACTCAATGTATTGTAGCCAGTTCTCTCTATATATCACCAAGGGTTTTGCGGTAATGAGATTCTCCTGTCATGTATTGAAGGTCAACTACACTCTAGCATTATTTATTCTTATGTGCTGAGCTTATATAATGAAAAGAGGCTGAAAACAGATAATTGCTCTCCGTAGCATCAGTCCCTTCTGTCCCCACCTGAGACATGGTTTAAAGCTGAAGAAACAGCTTATGATTTTATAAATCACTGGGTTTTGGTGTAGCAGAATGAACGTGGGGTTGAGGGCCAGGAGACCTGACACACAGTCATTGAATAACCTCTCTGAACCTTCTCCATCAGTAAAATGACTACTGGACAAAGGTGGCTTTCCTAGAAGATATATGTATTCAAACCTCTACATTTCTTTGGAGGGAATTTTTTATTGTGTGAGGACCTGGTAATTCCCAGGGCCAGATCCTTCCACAATTCTCCACCTCTCAATCCCCCAGAATTCTTCAGGAAGAGATGTCATCTAAGTTGAGCCAATTATATGCTCATTTCTGGGGCTTTTTCTCTCCAGAAAGTAACAAGGATGGAGAGATAGATTGGCCATGAGACTGATCAGAGTGACGGTGGCAGCAGCAGCAGCATCATGAAGAGGCTGGACCAGTGGTTGCTACTCAGTCATGAATCGTGTTGGCCAACCTCCAGAATTCCCCTGGTTTCTGCCAGTTTTTCACGCCTGTTCCTTCATGCCATTGCTGTCACCCATCCAAATTTAGTTTGTCAATCTCCCATCTCTGCTAAATTTCCTTCTTGTGTTAGCAGTTCAAATTGTTTCTCTTGCTTTTAACCAAGACTCCTGATGGATCCAGGAAAGAAAGAAACATATTGCATCACAGGACACTTTCCCCAAGGGGAACAGTTCAGCACAGTGATGTGCATACGTGTGGATGCACACACGGTGACAGGTAAACATTCTCCTATCACTCATTAAGAAATCCAGCTCCCCAGGGCGGTGGTAGTGGTGGTTAAAAATGATATATATTTTTTAACATCTTTATTGGAGTATAATTCCTTTACAGTGGTGTGTTAGTCTCTGCTGTATAACAAAGTGAATCAGCCATACATATATATCAGATATACATCCCCATATCTCCTCCCTCTTGCATCTCCCTCCCATCCTCCCTATCCCACCCCTCTAGGTGGTCACAAAGCACCAAGCTAATCTCCCTGTGCTATGCAGCTGCTTCTCACTAGCTATCTATTTTACATTTGGTAGTGTATATATGTCCATGCCACTCTCTCACTTCATCGCAGCTTACCCTTACCCATCCCCAGGTCCTCAAGTCCATTATCTATGTCTGTGTCTTTATTCCTGTTCTGCCCCTATGTTCTTCAGAACCATTTTTTACTTTTTTTTTTTTTACATTCCATATATATGTGTTAGCATACGGTATTTTTTTTCTCTTTCTGACTTACTTCACTCTGTATGACAGACTCTAGGTCCATCCACCTCACTACAAATAACTCAATTTTGTTTCTTTTTATGGCTGAGTAATACTCCATTGTATATATGTGCCACATCTTCTTTATCCATTCATCTGTCAGTGGACACTTAGATTGCTTCCATGTCCTAGCTATTGTAAATAGAGCTGCAATGAACATTGTGGTACATGACTCTTTTTGAATTATGGTTTTCTCAGGGTATATGCCCAGTAGTGAGATTGCTGGGTCATAGGGTAGTTCTCTTTTTAGTTTTTTTAGGAACCTCCATACTGTTCTCCATAGTGGCTGTATCAATTTACATTCCCACCAACAGTGCAAGAGGGTTCCCTTTTCTCCACACCCTCTCCATCTACAAAGCATTTATTGTTTGTAGATTTTTTGATGACGGCCATTCTGACTGGTGTGAGGTGATACCTCATTGTAGTTTTGGTTTGCATTTCTCTAATGATTAGTGATGTTGAGCATCCTTTCATGTGTTTGTTGGTAATCTGTATATCTTCTGTGGAGAAATGTCTATTTAGGTCTTCTGCCCATTTTTGGATTGGGTTGTTTGTTTTTTTGTTATTGAGCTGCATGAGCTGCTTGTAAATTTTGGAGATTAATCCTTTGTCAGTTCCTTCATTTGCAAGTATTTTCTACCATTCTGAGGGTTGTCTTTTGGTCTTGTTTATGTTTTCCTTTGCTGTGCAAAAGCTTTTAAGTTTCATTAGGTCCTATTTGTTTATTTTTATTTTATTTCCATTTCTCTAGGAGATGGGTCAAAAAGGATCTTGCTGTGATTTATGTCATAGAGTGTTCTGCCTATGTTTTTCTCTAAGAGTTTTACAGTGTCTGGCCTTACATTTAGGTCTTTAATCCATTTTGAGTTTATTTCTGTGTATGGTGTTAGGGAGTGTTCTAATTTCATTCTTTTACATGTAGCTGTCCAGTTTTCCCAGCACCACTTATTGAAGAGGCTGTCTTTTCTCCATTGTATAGTCTTGCCTCGTTTATCAAAAATAAGGTGACCATATGTGCGTGGGTTTATCTCGTGCGTGGGCTTTCTATCCTGTTCCATTGATCTATATTTCTGTTTTTGTGCCAGTACCATACTGTCTTGAATACTGTAGCTTTGTAGTATAGTCTGAAGTCCCAGAGCCTGATTCCTCCAGCTCTGTTTTTCTTTCTCAAGACTGCTTTGGCTATTTGGACTCTTTTGTGTTTCCATACAAATTTTGAAATTTTTTGTTCTAGTTCTGTGAAAAATGCCAGTGGTAGTTTCATAGGGATTGCACTGAATCTGTAGATTGCTCTAGGTAGTACACTTATTTTCACAAGGTTGATTCTTCCAATCCAAGAACATGGTATATCTCTCCATCTGTTTGTATCATCTTTAATTTCTTTCTTCAGTATCTTATAGTTTTCTGTATACAGGTCTTTTGTCTCCTTATGTAGGTTTATTCCTAGGTATTTTATTCTTTTTGTTGCAATGGTAAATGGGAGTGTTTCCTTAATTTCTCTTTCAGATTTTTCATCATTAATGTATAGGAATGCAAGATATTTCTGTGCATTAATATTGTATCTTGCAACTTTACCAAATTTATTGATTAGCTCTAGTAGTTTTCTGGTAGCATCTTTAAGGATTCTCTATGTATAGTATAATGTCATCTACAAACAGTGACAGCTTTACTTCTCCTTTTCTGATTTGGATTCCTTTTATTTCTATTTCTTCTCTGACTGCTGTGGCTAAAACTTCCAAAACTTTGTTGAATAATAGTGGTGAGAGTGGGTATCCTTGTCTTGTTCCTGATCTTAGAGGAAATGGTTTCAGTTTTTCACCATTGAGAACGATGTTGGCTGTTGGTTTGTCATATATGGCCTTTATTATGTTGAGGAAAGTTCCCTCTATGCCTACTTTCTGGAGGGTTTTTATCATAAAAGGGTGTTGAATTTTGTCAAAAGATTTTTCTGCATCTATTGAGATGATCATATGGTTTTTCTCCTTCACTTTGTTAATATTGTTTATCACATTGATGGATTTGCGTATATTGAAGAATCCTTGCATTCCTGGGATAAACCCCACTTGATCTTGGTGAATGATCCTTTTAATGTGCTGTTGGATTTTGTGTGCTAGTATTTTGTTGAGTGTTTTTGCATCTGTGTTCATCAGTGATATTGGCTGGTAGCTTTCTTTCTTTGTGACATCTTTGTCTAGTTTTGGTATCAGGGTGATGGTGGCCTCATAGAATGAGTTTGGGAGTGTTCTTCCCTCTGCTAGATTTTGGAAGAGTTTGAGAAAGATAGGTGTTAGCTCTTTTAATGTTTGATAGAATTCGCCTGTGACGCCATCTGGCCCAGGACTTTTGTTAGTTGGAAGATTTTTAATCACAGTCTCAATTTCAGTGCTTGTGATTAGTCTGTTTACATTTTCTCTTTCTTCCTGGTTCAGTCTTGGAAGGTTGTGCTTTTCTAAGAATTTGTATGTTTCTTTCAAGTTGTCCATTTTCTTTGCATATAGTTGCTTGTAGTAATCTCTCATGATCCTTTGTATTTCTGCAGTGTCAGTTGTTACTTCTCCTTTTTCTTTTCTAATTCTATTGATCTGAGTCTTCTCTCTTTTTTTTCTTGATGAGCCTGGATAATGGTATATCAATTTTGTTTATCTATTCCAAGAACCAGCTTTTAGTTTTATTGATCTTTGCTATTGTTTCCTTCATTTATTTTTTTTTATTTTTTTTATTTTTTTATTTTTTGCTTTATAACAAATTTAATCAGTTATACATATACATATGTTCCCATATCCCCTCCCTTTTGCGTCTCCCTCCCACCTTCCCTATCCCACCCCTCCAGGCGGTCACAAAGCACCAAGCTGATCTCCCTGTGCTATGCGGCTGCTTCCCACTAGCTATCTACCTTACGTTTGGTAGTGTATATATGTCCATGCCGCTCTTTCACTTTGTCACAGCTTACCCTTCCCCCTCCCCATATCCTCAAGTCCATTCTCTAGTAGGTCTGTGTCTTTATTCCTGTCTTACCCCTATGTTCTTCATGACATTTTTTTTTCTTAAATTCCATATATATGTGTCAGCATACAGTATTTGTCTTTCTCTTTCTGACTTACTTCACTCTGTATGACAGGCTCTAGGTCCATCCACCTCATTACAAATAGCTCAATTTCGTTTCGTTTTATGGCTGAGTAATATTCCATTGTATATATGTGCCACATCTTCTTTACCCATTCATCCGATGATGGACACTTAGGTTGTTTCCATCTCCGGGCTATTGTAAATAGGGCTGCTATGAACATTTTGGTACATGTCTCTTTTTGAATTATGGTTTTCTCAGGTTATATGCCCAGTAGTGGGATTGCTGGGTCATATGGTAGTTCTATTTGTAGTTTTTTAAGGAACCTCCATACTGTTCTCCATAGTGGCTGTACCAATTCACATTCCCACCAGCAGTGCAAGAGTGTTCCCTTTTCTCCACACCCTCTCCAGCATTTATTGTTTCTAGATTTTTTGATGATGGCCATTCTGACTGGTGTGAGATGATATCTCATTGTAGTTTTGATTTGCATTTCTCTAATGAGTAAAGATGTTGAGCATCCTTTCATGTGTTTGTTGGCAGTCTGTATATCTTCTGTGGAGAAATGTCTATTTAGGTCTTCTGCCATTTTTGGATTGGGTTGTTTGTTTTTTTGTTATTGAGCTGCATGAGCTGCTTATAAATTTTGGAGATTAATCCTTTGTCAGTTGCTTCATTTGCAAATATTTTCTCCCATTCTGAGGGTTGTCTTTTGGTCTTGTTTATGGTTTCCTTTGCTGTGCAAAAGCTTTTAAGTTTCATTAGGTCCCATGTGTTTATTTTTGTCTTTATTTCCATTTCTCTAGGAGGTGGGTCAAAAAGGATCTTGCTGTGATTTATGTCATAGAGTGTTCTGCCTATGTTTTCCTCTAAGAGTTTGATAGTGTCTGGCCTTACATTTAGGTCTTTAATCCATTTTGAGCTTATTTTTGTGTATGGTGTTAGGGAGTGATCTAATCTCATACTTTTACATGTCCCTATCCAGTTTTCCCAGCACCACTTATTGAAGAGACTGTCCTTTCTCCACTGTACATTCCTGCCTCCTTTATCAAAGATAAGGTGACCATATGTCCCTGGGTTTATCTCTGGGCTTTCTATCCTGTTCCATTGATCTATCTTTCTGTTTTTGTGCCAGTACCATACTGTCTTGATTACTGTAGCTTTGTAGTATAGTCTGAAGTCAGGGAGCCTGAGTCCTCCAGCTCCATGTTTCGTTCTCAAGATTGCTTTGGCTATTGGGACTCTTTTGTGTTTCCATACAAATTGTGATTTTTTTTGTTCTATTTCTGTGGAAAAATGCCAGTGGTAGTTTGATAGGGATTGCATTGAATCTGTAGATTGCTTTGGGTAGTAGAGTCATTTTCACAATGTTGATTCTTCCAATCCAAGAACATGGTACATCTCTCCATCTATTTGTATCATCTTTAATTTCTTTCATCAGTGTCTTATAACTTTCTTCATACAGGTCTTTTGTCTCCTTAGGTAGGTTTATTCCTAGATATTTTATTCTTTTTGTTGCAATGGTAAATGGGAGTGTTTCCTTGATTTCACTTTCAGATTTTTCATCATTAGTATATAGGAATGCCAGAGATTTCTGTGCATTAATATTGTATCCTGCAACTTTAACAAATTCATTGATTAGGTCTAGTAGTTTTCTGGGAGCATCTTTAGGATTCTCTATGTATAGTATCATGTCATCTGCAAACAGTGACAGCTTTACTTCTTTTCTGATTTGGATTCCTTTTATTTCCTTTTCTTCTCTGATTGCTGTGGCTAAAACTTCCAAAACTATGTTGAATAAGAGTGGTGAGAGTGGGCAACCTTGTCTTGTTCCTGATCTTAGTGGAAATGGTTTCAGTTTTTCACCATTGAGGACGATGCTGGCTGTGGGTTTGTCATATATGGCCTTTATTATGTTGAGGAAAGTTCCCTCTATGCCTACTTTCTGCAGGGTTTTTATCATAAAAGGGTGTTGAATTTTGTCAAAAGCTTTCTCTGCATCTATTGAGATGATCATATGGTTTTTCTCCTTCAATTTGTTAGTATGGTGTATCACGTTGATTGATTTGCATATATTGAAGAATCCTTGCATTCCTGGAATAAACCCCACTTGATCATGGTGTATGATCCTTTTAATGTGCTGTTGGATTCTGTTTGCTAGTATTTTGTTGAGGATTTTTGCATCTGTGTTCATCAGTGATATTGGTCTGTAGTTTTCTTTCTTTGTGACATCCTTGTCTGGTTTTGGTATCAAGGTGATGGTGGCCTCGTAGAATGAGTTTGGGAGTGTTCCTCCCTCTGCTATATTTTGGAAGAGTTTGAGAAGGATAGGTGTTAGCTCTTCTCTAAATGCTTGATAGAATTCACCTGTGAAGCCATCTGGTCCTGGGCTTTTGTTTGATGGAAGATTTTTAATCACAGTTTCAATTTCAGTGCTTGTGATTGGTCTGTTCATATTTTCTATTTCTTCCTGATTCAGTCTTGGCAGGTTGTGCATTTCTAAGAATTTATCCATTTCTTCCAGGTTGTCCATTTTATTGGCTTAGAGTTGCTTGTAGTAATCTCTCATGATCTTTTGTATTTCTGCAGTGTCAGTTGTTACTTCTCCTTTTTCATTTCTAATTCTATTGATTTGAGTCTTCTCCCTTTTTTTCTTGATGATTCTGGCTAATGGTTTATCAATTTTGTTTATCTTCTCAAAGAACCAGCTTTTAATTTTATTGATCTTTGCTATCGTTTCCTTCATTTCTTTTTCATTTATTTCTGATCTGATCTTTATGATTTCTTTCCTCCTGCTAACTTTGGGGGTTTTTTGTTCTTCTTTCTCTAATTGCTGTAGGTGTAAGTTTAGGTTGTTTATTTGAGATGTTTCTTGAGGTAGGATTGTATTGCTATAAACTTCCCTCTTAGAACTGCTTCTGCTGCATCCCATAGGTTTTGGGTCATCGTGTTTTCATTGTCATTTGTTTCTAGGTGTATTTTGATTTCCTCTTTTATTTCTTCAGTGATCTCTTGGCTATTTAATAGTGTATTGTTTAGCCTCCATGTGATTGTATTTTTTACAGATTTTTTTCCCCTGTAACTGATATCTAGTCTCATAGAGTTGTGGTTGGAAAAGATACTTGATACAATTTCCATTTTCTTAAATTTACCAAGGCTTGATTTGTGACGGAAGATATGATCTATCCTGGAGAATGTTTCCTGAGCACTTGAGAAGAAAGTGTATTCTGTTGTTTTGGGATGGAATGTCCTATAAATATCAGTTAAGTCCATCTTGTTTAATGTATCATTTAAAGCTTGTGATTCTGTATTTATTTTCATTTTGGATGATGTGTCCATTAGTGAAAGTGGGGTGTTAAAGTCCCCTACTGTGATTGTGTTACTGTTGATTTCCCCTTTTATGGCTGTTAGCATTAGCCTTATGCATGAGGTCCTCCTGTGTTAGGTGCATAAATATTTACAATTGTTATATCTTCTTCTTGGATTGATCCCTTGATCATTATGTAGTGTCCTTCTATGTCTCTTGTAATAGTCTTTATTTTAAAGTCTATTTTGTCTGATATGAGAATTGCTACTCCAGCTTTCCTTTGATTTCCATTTGCATGGAATATCTTTTTGCATCCCCTCACTTTCAGTCTGTATGTGTCCCTAGGTCTGAAGTGCGTCTCTTGTAGACAGCATATATACGGGTCTTGTTTTTATATCCATTCAGCCAGTCTATGTCTTTTGGTTGGAGCCTTTAATCCATTTACATTTAAGGTAGTTATCGATATGTGTGTTCCTATTACTATTTTCTTAATTGCTTTGGGTTTGTTATTGTAGGTCTTTTCCTTCTCTTGTGTCTCCTGCCTAGAGAAGTTCCTTTAGCATTTGTTGTAGAGCTGGTTTGGTGGTGCTGAATTCTCTTAGCTTTTGCTTGTCTGTAAAGGTTTTAATTTCTCTGTTGAATCTGAATGAGATCCTTGCTGGGTAGAGTAATCTTGGTTGTAGATTTTTCCCTTTCATCACTTTAAATATGTCCTGCCATTCCCTTCTGGCTTGCAGAGTTTCTGCTGAAAGATCAGCTGTTAACCTTATGGGGATTCCCTTGTAATTATTTGTTGTTTTTCCCTTGCTGCTTTTAATATTTTTCTTTGTATTTAATTTAGGATAGTTTGATTAATATGTGTCTTGGCATGTTTCTCCTTGTATTCATCCTGTATGGGACTGTCTGCACTTCCTGGACTTGATTGACTATTTCCTTTTCCATTTTAGGGAAGTTTTCAACTATAATCTCTTCAAATATTTTGTCAGTCACTTTCTTTTTCTCATCTTCTTCTGGGACCCCTATAATTCAAATGTTGGTGCGTTTAATGTTGTCCTTGAGGTCTCTGTGACTGTCCTCAATTCTTTTCATTCTTTTTTCTTTATTCTGTTCTGCAGTAGTTATTTCTACTCTTTTATCTTCCAGGTCACTTATCCGTTCTTCTGCCTCAGTTACTCTGCTTTTGATTCCTTCTAGAGAATTTTTAATTTCATTTATTGTGTTGTTCATCATTGTTTTTTTGCTCTTTAGTTCTAGATCCTTGTTAAATGTTTCCTATATTTTCTCCATTCTATTTCCAAGATTTTGGATCATCTTTACTATCATTACTCTGAATTCTTTTTCAGCTAGACTGCCTATTTCCTTTTCATTTGTTTGGTCTGGTGGGTTTTTACCTTGCTCCTTCATCTGCTGTGTATTTCTCTGTCTTCTCATTTTGCTTAACTTACTGTGTTTGGGGTCTCCTTTTCTCAGGCTGCACATTCAGTTCCCGTTGTTTTTGGTGTCTGTCCCCAGTGGGTAAGTTTTGTTCAGTGGGTTGTGTCGGTTTCCTGGTGGAGGGCACTGGTACCTGTGTTCTGGTAGATGAGGCTGGATACTGTCTTTCTGGTGGGCAGGGCCGCATCCGGTGGTGAGTTTTGGGGTGTCTGTGAACTTAGTATGATTTTAGGCAGCCTCCCTGCTAATGGGTGGGGTTGTATTCCTGTCTTGCTAGTTGTTTGGCATAGGGTGTCCAGCACTGTAGCTTACTGGTCGTTGAGTGGAGCTGGGTCTTAGCATTGAGATGGAGATCTCTGGGAGAGCTTTCAGCGCTTGATATTACATGGAGCCAGGAGGTCTCTGGTGGACTAATGCCCTGAACTTGGCTCTCCCACCTCAGAGGCACAGGCCTAACACCCAGGTGTAACACGACGACCCTGTCAACCACACAGCTTGATAATTATCAGAGTATTTTGTGCCCTGTGCCTGGCATGAAATCTTTTGGAGCCTGTGCGCGGGAGAGCGTTCTGTACAGTGGAGCCTCCTTTTCTTCTCCATCAAGGTTCAGCCTTTCCCAATGCAGCAGGTAGAATGCTGTGGGCAACCGGCCAGGCTGTACACACAATATCTACAACTTACTACTGGTATACTTTTAAACTTCTTAACCACTTTGAGCTTCCATTTTTCCAACAGAGATAATATTACTGAACCAGGTTCGTTTTGCCTGACCTACAGCAAGCCAGAATGCTGAGATGCTGAGGTTTGCGGCATAGAGAGGGTTTATTCGCAAGGCATGTAATCAAGAAGATGGGAGAACTAGTCTCAGATCCACTTCCCTGAAGGCAAGGAGCTTGGGGTATTTATGGGATCAGGATATTTGTTTTTGATAAGAACTCAGATCTGCTATTCTTAACAGATCTTAAAAAAAGAAACTGATCAAGCCCTTATAATAACAAAACAACTGCAGAAATAAGCCTTCCTGTATGTAAATTTTGCAGTGTGCAAAATCCTTTCACACAAATCCCCTCATTTTATATACTTTCCTGTATGGTAGGCAGATTATATACTATTCATGGTTTATAGATTATATCAATAATAGCTATCATTTATTGAACACTTTTTGTGTGCCAGGCTCTGAGCTAAATATTTTACATACCCATATAACAAACCCTGCTAAGAAGACATTATCCCCATTTCATAGATGAAGAAAATGAGGCTTGTGCAAGGTCATATAGATGATATATTGTTGAGGTGAGGACTCAAACTCAGTTCTGTCTTGACAACAAAGGCCATGTATGCTTTTAACACACTCAGCTTGGTGTCATGTAATACAGCTAGTGAGAGACATTGCTGTAATTGGAACCCAGGACCTGAGTCCGGAAAGTTTCTACTCCATTTGGGTATGGCTTGTTCAAATTTGTCAACAAGGGCATAGTTGATTTGGTTGTCCATCCATGGTGAGATTTTTAAGGTCGTAGAAAATTTATTTCCTATTTCCTGCTCTCTACCTTTCATGGTGCCTAAAATCCTTATAATCAAAGATGAATTGCTATGTTTGAAGGTTGATGAAGGGACACAAATGCAAATATGCCCGTGAGGAGAAAAATGCTGCTTTATCAGCTGGAGGAGTAAAATGTCTCTGGAGTCTATCCAGAGAGGGTTAAAGTAGTCATCATTTCACTGTGTATATGCATATCAAATAATCATGTTGTAACTGGCTTAGGGTTCTTATCTATAGAATATAAAATGGGGATAATTATAACAACAGCAACAATAATAATACCTTCTGGAGTTGTGGTAAGGACAAAAGCTATTAAAACATAGAAAGTTCTTAGAGCATGCCTGGCATATATTAAGTACTCTTCAGGTGTTAAAAAATAAATGAAAAAACAAAAATTTACAAAAAATTAAAAAGGTGAAAGTGGAAAAACTTTTCAATTTCACCTGTTTCCTCTTTGGATTTAAAAATTGTTTTAGAAAAATGGGGAGGTAGGGCATAGAATAAAAACAATCTGAAAATATTAATTTACTCCTATATTCGTTTACTTCATGAAATAAATGAAGTAATTCATTCCATCTCCAAGCCCTAGTAAAATGAGGGGAGTGTTTAAGATGTCCTAACATCTATGGTTTATTTTTAGAATCCCTAAGTAAAGGCTCAAAAGTGACATGGCCTGGTCTGGAGCTGAGGGAGATTCTGAGCTAAAGATTTTGAGCAGATTCTGAGATAAAGATTTTGTGCTTGCTTGTTTATAGTGCAGAGCATTTTTGCTGATGTTGCAAAAGATTGTCATGGCAACCAGGAAAATAAGTTTCCAAGTCCTTGGAATCCCCCTTACAGGGAGGCAGATGTCAGTGGCTGTTCCTTTGTAATTAAGGGCACTTGAAGGTTTTAGCTGATCAGTCACTTTCAAGGTCATGTTCTAATACATCTGCCTTCACAAATTATTAAGAAGCAGCTGCAGAGAGGCAGAAAGAAGACCAGCCTCCATCTAATGGGATAGGCAACGAAAACGCCTAAGCAGTGGTTCTTACCACTGGTTGCACGTTAGAGTCACCTCTGGATATTAAAATGCACCAATGTCTGGGCCTCTGATGCCCCAACCAAACCAGTTGAGAGGGTATGGGGCCTGGGTATCAGCAGACACTTTTTGTCATCCTTCCAGGTAACATCATTGTGTAATCAAGGTTGAGAACCACTGAGCTGGACTTTGAGTGTCAGGTCCACAGCTTCCTGTGCGGCTGTGTGGTCTTGGCCCAGTCTCTTCACTTCTCCAAGTTGTGGATTCTTCACCTATAAAATAAGGTAATATGAATAGCTTTACAGGACTGTTGTGATGCTTAAACATGAAAGCACCTGGCAGATACCATGATCTCAATGTTAGCTGCATTTGCGTTAGAACCAGCATGGGATTGGGAAACCCAGAGCCAAATATTTTTCAATCCCAACCAGTTATCCAACTTAAAATGTATCTTTTCTGTTCCTTATTTCTCTGAGCCAATACTAAAAACTACATTTTTTCAAGTATGCACTGTTTGTTAGGTCCTTTCAAAGGCATTTTACATATTTGATGTGATTTGATTTCACAAAACCCTCCAAAGTTGAAGTTATTACTGTTCAGAGAAGTGAACTTGTTTGCTCAAGTTGTTATACCTCTCTGTTGGGTAAACTGATCAATCAATCCATGCTAATGGCTTCAGGTGTCATCCTTCTAAGGTAGGATACTTATATTTTCACAAGAGCTTTCTGGAGACTTAATGCTTTTTCCCAAAGGAGGTCCACTCATGAGAGAACTCTGGGGCACTATTGCAGGCTGTGCTTCAGGCTGGGGCTCTGGGCACCTTTCCAATAAGGCACCTTTTTCTTACACATCGGCTTATCCCTTCTGTGCATCTCTACTTTCCAGACCCATCTGTTCCTGTGCATGTGGTATTATTTACTCAAGAAAATATTGTATCTCACTTCCTGTTTGGTGTGGAAAGAGTAATTTGGCAGGAGTACCCTTCAAGAGACCAATGTGTATCAGTGGGAAGGATTTGGGGCCACATCAGAATTAAAAATGCTTATATCCCACAATCCAGCTATTTCATCTCTAGGACCCTTCACTAATGACAGGCTCACTCATGTGCAGAAAGAGATGTGTACAGTACAAAGATGTCCATCAAGGCATGATGAACCACCTAACTGTTCATCGGTAGGGGAATGACTAAGCATAAAATAGCATGTCCATATATGTGTAATATTATAAAGTACTAAAAAGAATGAGGTAGATCCATGCTAATACGTGCTAATAATGGTCAAGGCAAATTGCTTAGTGAATAAGTAAATTGAAGAAAAGTGTTATAGTATGTGTGTGTCTGTCTATCTATCTAGATATAGTATATATTAGATATAGATAGTATATCTATATATAGGCATTTTACATATTTTATTTTATTTGTGAATATATGCACACTATCTGTCTACACACACTATACACACATATATAATGTATACACACACACATATACTGTAGGAGCACAAAAAGTTGCTACCAGTGGTTATCTTTAAGGATAGCAAGGAGACAACCTCATTATATATGTGTTTGTGTGGGTAGGTTTCAAAGGGGTCTTTAGCCTTATCCATAATACTCAAATTTGTATAAGATTATGTTTGCATCATTATTAATATAATCAAAATGTAATTTAAAAACCCAAACCCCCTAGCATTTTATTATTTTTCTTAGTTTGAACAATACAGTAGATATTTTTAAATAGGAGGTTTTAGAATGGAAATTTGAAAAAATTTCTATATTTAGTGCTATGCAGAAGGAAGAGCACTAGAATGGGAGTCAGGTTGCCTGGCTATGTGATCTTGGGGGAGTCACTTCCCCTCTCTGGGTCTCTGTTCTTCCTTTGTAGAGTGAGGAGGAGTTTGGACCTGGTCAGTGGTTTTCTATGTACTTCCGAGTGTGAGGTAGCTCAGGGGCCAGTGCAAACTGTGTGTATGTGGGGGGGGGAAGGGGTGTGGGGCAGGGCTTGGAGAGAGAGAGAGACATAGAGAAGGGTAGGGAGGAGACAGGGAACAAAAGAGGGATGGGGGAGGAGGGGGGTTGGAGGAGAGAGAGAGAAGGAGGGAGTTAAGGAGGGAGAGAGACAGAGAGAGGGAGGGAGGCTTTCTACGATTCCATTCAGCTCAGCTATTCTAAGCAGAAGCAAGTAACAACAGAAGCTAGATGATTGGATCTAAATCCTAGTGTGTGTGTTGGGGAGCCAGCGAAGAGCCTGCTGGCTGGATATCTCTCCCTTGTCATCAGCAAGAACAGATTCAGCCCGGACTCCAGACATCGGGCCACACGGTGGTCCCTCCATGCTGGACTTTTGAGTCCTTTATGTTGGTCAGAGCAAACAGAAGAGAGAAGGACCTGCTGAGTGACCTGGATGCTGAGTTCCATGTCCTTCGTTTGGCTCAGTGCACTGGGGGATGGGGTTCCCTCTCCTGGCTTTCAAGCCCCTGGAAGAAGAACAGAGTTTAACTTTCAGAGGCAGACAATTGCTTTTCCCAAAACTATCTCCATCCAGACATCAGAGGAGTCACCAGGATATTAAGAGAGAAGATGCATCTGAAAGCACTGCTTGGTCTATAAAATGCTATATACAAGGTAAAATTTTCATCACCATCACATAGTGGCACATAAATATTTGTTCAAAGAATGCATTCTTATAACTTTTCCTTTCAGAGGAGGTAGGAAGTAATGGCAAAAATTTGCCTGGGTATTACTAGAGATTTGAGTTCAAATCCCAGCTTTATACTTAAGTTGTGTGCGTGTCCCTAAGCAGTAATAATAGCAATAATAATAATAATAATTGTGCACTTATGCGCCAGCCTCTGTGTAAGTGTTTAACATCTCTTATCTTACTGCTTTCAATGACACTTTGGGATAGGTGTTAATATCCTCATTTTACAGATGGAGAAGCTGACACTCAAAGAAGCTAAGAAACTTACTCAAAGTTGCACACTTTATAAGTGGAAGAGTCAGGAATTGAACCCACATCTACATTATTTCAGAATCACCGCTCTTAACCTTTCTAAAGTTTTCCCTACCTGCCGATTTCAGTTCTGCCTGTTTTGCAGGGTGATCATGGGGATCAACTGGGCCAATGTATATGACCTGTCCTTTAATTCAGAACCTGGGATGTACATTTAAAAGCAAGTAGAAGAGAGGAAGCAGTAGTTTTGTACATGGAAGAGAGAAGAGCTTTTATTAGTGATACTAAAATATACACTTGTGTTTGTGATTTTTGTGATAGGGTCACCTCCTCGTGGGCAGATAGGATTGTGTACAAGGGATTGTACACAGTCCCCCAAGATTGCGCATAAGGGATTTTTGCCGCTTCCAGAATGAAGATTCTTTCTCTCCGCTCCCCAGCCAAATACTCCCCAGTAGGCTGCTCTAGCAGCACGATAGGAAAAGCACATCCAGGACAGGTGGGGTTACAAATTCTGCAGTGCTCTGTGCTGGCTATGACCACTGCTCCCAGCATGAATATCTCTGCTCATTCATTTACTACTCCTCTGGGAACTGGCAGTCTCCATCACCGTGTTGCCAGGCAACCAAAACAGCACCTGCATCAGGAGACAAACAAACCAATCAGGACAGTCAGAGGAGCAGCTTTACCTGGTTGCCCTCCAAGATAGAAAGAAGGCTCTCTGGGTCGAGTCAGGACTGTGGCTGCTGGAATCAGCCTCAGAGCTGTAGGGAACTCAGGAAATCTGAAATCTCTCATTTTGCGAGGCCTGGTTGGGTGGGAGTGAAGTCTTCAAGGTCACACAACAACTCTGAGGCAGAGCCAGGAGGACAAATCAGATGTGATCTGATCATTTCAAAACTCACGAATGGGGCACCATCTAGGTATCAGGCCCACTGCTTGGTGGAAGATGCAGAAAGCAGTTAGACACTATTCCTCAACCATCTAACAGTTACTTACTCCTCCTCCCTATTCCAGGCAGTATAGCATGATAGTTAAGGGCACAATCCCCCACAGTCAGACAGAGCAGCTCAGCACTTAGCACTTACGGGAGATTGCAGGTTACTTAACCTTTCTGTGCTTCAAGCTTTCCCAAATGGGTAATTTATAAATTTCCCATTTATAAAATGCTGATAAGGATGAGAATAAAATAAATAGCTTATTGTGTTGTCGTTATGCCTAGCACAAAGCAAGGTTCGATCGATGTTGTTCATCCTTGGAAATAACACGTGGGGTACTTGAGCTTGGACAGGGCTGCTTGGGTTCAATTCCAGGCTCTGCCTTGCACTCACTACATGATCATTGTCAGGTTACCTACAGTTTCTATGATTTAGTTTGCTTACCTGTAAAATGAGTATAATAATAGATCCTCATAGGAGCTAAAGCTATTTAATATACATAAAGTGTGTAGAACAGTTTCTGGCACATAATAAGTACTCTATAAATTTTAGTTAATATGGTATATCAACAAGTATTTATTGAGCTCTTAGTATGTATCAGGCACAGTCCTATGAGCTGGGGATATAAAAATAAGCACAATAAGCAAGTCTTCATGGAACTGTGACTATTATTACATTCTTAATAATGTCCGTTTACTTCTCAGTTCCTGTAACTAGTAAGTACCTTGAAGGCAGGAGCATGTGATTGCTCATAGTTATATTTCCTGTGCCTGGCACAGAGCCTGAACTAGTACACGTTCAGTAAATATTTGTTTGATGAACGCCTGGCACTGTGCTAGATGCAAGACACTGGTTCTCAGTGAGGGATGATTTTGTTCTCCAGGGAATATCAAACAATGTCCGGAGGCATTGGTTCTCACACCTTGGGGGAGCAGGGGAAAGTGATGGTGGTGCTATAGTCATCTAGTGAGTAGAGCAGAAGGATTCTGCTAAACATCCTACAGTACCAGGGACAGCCTCCCACAACAAAGAGTGATCCAGCCCCAAATGTCAGTAGTGCGAAGGTTGAGAAACTCCTGTGTCAGAGATCAGAGAGAAACGAAGCCTTGTAAAGGCTCCTTCCCTCCGGAAGCTCTTGGTCCAGAGCTTTGATAACCATGATTACAAGGCACACGAGTGCTGTGCAGGCGATGGAGATAGCGCTGTGAGGCCGAGTGAAGAGGCCCTGGACAGCAGAGGCTTCTGGTGGAACCAGCGTCTGAGCTGGTTCTTCAAGGACGCGTATGCTCTTCAGGCAAATTCTAAGTGTCCTGGGAGAAGTTGTAGGGCTTGGGGAATGTGAGGGGAGGGCGAACAGCACGAGCAAAGGCTCGGAAGTGGGAAGGGGTGCGGTTTTGTTAAAGTGCAAGGATGAGAGTGGGGAACAGAGGCTGGGGAGGAGATCTTGGGGGCCCCAGGGGAGGCATACTATGGAGCTTGGGCATGATGCCATCAGCTGGAATTTCCCAAAATCTGTTCTCTGAGAACGAATTCTTCAAGGTGTACCAGAAGCGGCCACAGGGAAAGAAGACTGAGAAAGTGCTCAATACCACTCCCTCCCCTTTTGGAGATTTACAAGGCTCGTTTGAGAATTCCTACATTAAAGAAACTTGAATTATTTTATTTAATTTATCCCAGAGTCTTCCAAAGTTATTTGACCATGAAAACTTCTTTCCCAGACATCTATCTACATGGAGTCTACAGACGCCTCTTTGGGAAGAGGAGCCATAGAAAACTATTGACTGTCTTGAGGAAATACTGTGGCCGGATTTGGTGTTTTAGGAAAGTCTTCCTGGCTCCTGTGTGCATTGGATTCAGAAGATAAGAAATGTTTATATGTGTTGTTCAAGCACCAGTCATGTTGCTGTGAAACAGACCTCTGGGATGTCTGTCCCACTAGACTTGGTATAGGGAGTGTATTTATTAACCACCTTGTCCCAGTGCCTAGCTCAGCCTGGTGGATAGTAAGCACTCACCACATTTTTTGAATGCATGGATGTTGTTTTCAGTCATTGTGTTGGATACTGAGGCAGAAGAAGACAGATGCAATCCCTATTCTCATACAGTGAACAGCCTGGTAGGCACATAGTAGGCACTTTATACATGTTTATGGACTGACCAAAATGATTAGCATAAATAAGACTGAAGGTGGCAAGGATCAGAAGTGGTGTGGGGCCTGGGAATCTGTATTTTAAACTAGTTCCTTGACTACTTCTGATGTCCAGGGGCCAGCATTTGGGAAGCGCTATATGCCAATCAGAGAAGACATCTCTTTGATTGTCCCACTGAGATCAAGACCCCAACCTTCTTACACTGACTATTCTTGATCCCTGTCTCTTGGGACCTTTAAGTCCCTGGACTCACTGTCCGTGAGCAGTGAGTGGCCCTGAATTTCTGACCCTGCTAGGATCCTCTGAATTGACCTTGGAGCAATACAGGTCCTTCATAGCCCAAACCCTAAGGGGAGCATCTCTACTTGACATTGAGTGAGATGTTTGTTTCTAATTTCAACCTCTCTGCACTCTCCCCAACACTCACGACACCCTCATGGCCATAACACTGCATTCCTGGTTATATAAGAACATCTCTCAAGATCTGCTTGAAGACACCTGGAATGCAAAGCACATTTATGTTTTAATGTAAGCTGTATACATGCTAAAGCTCTGTTTGGTGTTTGATGTGAGATTTTTAAAAAAGAAGAAGAAGACTGCATGGTCTTTTAAGACAGGCTATGGAGACTTTTATTCATTTTGTCCTGGAGAGAGTTTACTGTGGAAATGAAAGAAAAAAAGTCCCTGGTTGACTAGCTTGTGGTGAGTGGAATCAGTTTCTTAATCGATTGGTCGGAAACTGCCTTAACTGGTAGTTCTCAAATTCCGGCTTGGGGGTAAGCTTCACCAGAATCATCTGAGAAGCTTATGAAAAAGTTATGCCCAAGCCTCACATGATATCTTCTGAATCAGGGTCTCCACAGGTAAGGTACAGGAACGTTTATTTCCAAAACTATTCCCTGGAGATTGTTTATTTATTTATTTATTTTAAAATTTATTTATTTATTATTATTGTTAATATTATTTTTTTAGCTGTGTTGGGTCTTCGTTGCTGTGCGCGGGCTTCTCTAGTTGCGGCTAGCGGGGGCTACTCTTCATTGCAGTGCGCAGGCTTCTCATTGCAGTGGCTTCTCTTGTTGTGGAGCATGGGCCCTGGGCGCGTGGGCTTCAGTAGTTGTGGCACCTGGGCTCAGTAGTTGTGGTTTGCAGGCTCTAGAGCACAGGCTCAGTGGTTGTGGCACACGGGCTTAGTTCCTCCGCAGCATGTGGGATCTTCCCGGACCAGGGCTCGAACCTGCATCCCATGCATTGGCAGCTGGATTCTTAACCACTGTGCCACCAGAGAAGTCCCTAGAGATTCTTATATAGAGTTTAGATTGGTAGGTATAGTGGGTGGTGGACCACTTCTCAGCCTGGCCCAGTCTCATCCTCTCATTAAGTCAGCTCTCTTTCTGTCCCAGCTCTAAGTCACAGCATCATCTTCCCCAGGCCACAGCAAGTAGCCCCAAGATTCTTTCTCATCAATTCTTGGGCCCAACTCATGACAGCCAAGGCTGTTCACTCCTGGCTGTCAAACACTGCTCTATGAAACCCCAGGGCTGGCCCCCATTGCAGCTGCACTCCGCCCCCGGTAAATCCTCAGCACAGACATTTCTGGGCAAGGGAGAAAACCAATTTCTCCTGCAGCTCTCTCAAGGGACATAAGTTTCCTATCATTAGAGTTGGTAATTTCCCTGATGATGGGAACATCATGTCAGCGCTTATCCAATTTAAACAGGTCATCTGTTGACTGGCTTTTCTTCCCCATAGGAAATAGGGGCAGGAGAGAAATGCCACCTGTTTCTGCTCAGGAAAAGACTGAGGGTTTTTCTTCTGTTTCCTTTAAACATTATTCCCAAAGTTTAAATTAACTTTGCTGACATTTTCTCATTTGCCTTCACCAACAATTCCTTAGGAGAGCAAAGGAACTTGCCTTTAATAGAGTCAAGGGGCTTGCATGTGCCAATCCGTGTCTTTAGTGAGTGGGGCTGAAGTTCAAAGTTCAGAGTGCACATACATAACCCTGATTACTGGACCCCAAATCGGTCTCTAAATAAAGTCATATTTTGAAAAGTCCAAACTAGCAATCAAAAGGAGTTTTAAACTGTGCCTGGCTCTCTTGAAGACCAATAAAAGGAGTCTATTTTATAAACTAGAACAACTTTTTAAAATCCATTTTAGTCTTTCTCTCTACTCTTTCTTATCCCATTTATGCTCCTGAGCTCACCCTCATGAAACCCCTCAGACTCTAACACCCAACCTTTGACGGTTTTATTTTTACTTCCTCTTTCTCTTTCTTTTGGATCTCTAGGCCTGTCTCTCCATTCATTTTCTTCGTATTCTGAATTTCATCACAAAACCCTAATAACTGGACTAGCAGGCCAAAACTCTACTAATTGCTGGACAAGTTAAAAAAATGTTTTAATGGAGGTGGGGTAGAGAATATGCAGGCTGGGAACATAGACACGCTAGTAAATCTTGTCTCCTTCAAATGTATATTTGGGGTTATCATCTGTCCTGCAGATCATAGTCCTGTAAACAGCCACTGTAATAGTATTCCTGTAACCCTCCCACAGCACCAGGAGGGCATTCAGACTTCCTGTCTCTTCTAACTAGGAGCTTCCTTCCTGGGTCTCATTCCCTTTCTCATCTTAAGCTCTTCCAGGTACATTATCTGCTCATTCTGGTGATTCATATTGTGTTTCTATGCTCTGAACTGATGTCAACAGGAAAGAGGGTGAACTGGCTGAATCAGCAGAGGTCTAGCATTTGTAAATGTTAGGAGGAGAGACCGTAGCTTGTATTGTGTCTTCTTCCTCACTCTTCTTTATAGCCTGGTCTCTTGATTCTTCACTGGGACCCACTTTCATCTCTTCTTTCCTTCCATAGAATTGCATTCCTTCATGCATCATTGTAATGTAAATTATCTTTGATGTGATTCCCCCCACCATGATCATGATCACAATTTGAGTTATCATCTGAGCAAGGAATAGCCTTAAGAAAAATAAATAAATGAAAAATAAGACATGGTTTCACAATAAGCAGCTCTATGGAGAAGAAAGGTTTCTCGGTCTTTAGTCCTCTGTCCAGGAAGTATGTAAAGGGGGGTACCTACCACAAAGGCCTGGACTACTTTATATTTGGTCTGGCATGTTTTCCATATATCTGACATTTATTGAGTTCTTATTATGTGCCAGATACTGCCCTAAGTGCTTGACACCTATTAACATTTTTAATCATCATTAACATCCTCATAAACCGGTTGTTGATATTATTCCCATTTTAATGGTAACTAAATTCAGGCTCAGAGACATTAAGAAATTGTCCAAAGTCACTTAATTTGTGAGTGGTGGTATCAGAATTTAAACCCAAACCACTGCAGAGCCTGCACTATTAACCACTATGCAACACTGCTTCTCTACCTTTTAATCCAAGTAACTAGTTGGATTCTTTACCAAAATATAGTGATAACCATATTCCAGTAAAAGAATTATATTTTTTAGGCTGGAGAAATAAAAGTTTGGGAAGGCGGTTGGTATGATAGCTTATATATGATAGGGATGGAATTTGAGGTCAGTTCTTACTTCAAATTGCATAGCTTTTTTTTCCATTGTGGAGCACAGGCTCTGGATGCACAGGCTCTGGACGCACAGGCTCAGCGGCCATGGCTCACGGGCCCAGCCGCTCCGCGGCATGTGGGATCTTCCCGGACCGGGGCACGAACCCGCGTTCCCTGCATCTTTAGGCGGACTCTCAACCACTGCGCCACCAGGGAAGCCCTGCATAGCTTTTTAACATTTGGGTAGTTGAAGAATTTCATTGTCAGTGAAAAGGAAAATCCTTGTGCCAATCTTTAGGGAGATTTCCTTCATTCTTTTTCTCAAAAAATGTATTTTAGTTCCCTTAGGTGAGTTAGTCAACTGGGCCTCATTTCCTCTTCTTCTGCTTGCCACTATTCTGCACCAGTGCTTGCAAATTATCTCATTATTCCTCATAATGCCCCAATGAGGAGCCATAAGTAAAACAGTTCTCATTATTCAGAAGAGGTGATTGAGGCTCAGAGAACTTTAGTAACTTTCCATGATTACATGGAAAGTAACATTTCCATGATTAGTAGAACTTGAATAATTGCTGAAAAGATCTTGGAGGAGAACGATTTATAGTGATCCTTATTTATATCTATAGAGACTTCCTTGAAGAACTTTGCACTATTATAATAATTATAGTCTTGAGTGATTAAATCTATAATTCCATATTCCTTCACAGAATCATATTCTCTTTTAGCCTCTCATAGCTGCTTTCACTGGATGAGATTAGAGAAGCACAGTAAATGGAAAGTTTTCCTTTCATGAGCTCTGGGGACTATCCACCAAAAATGTATCTTCCAGACAAGGTGATGTCATCTAGATTAGACGTGTCTTTAGAAACTAACATGCTTCCTGTGAGTGAGTCACCTTCCTTTGGGATGTCAGAGTTAGGCAGCATCAAATCTAATAAACATTGATAGGCTGGAAAGAATTCTGATGTACTCAGTGAGGTCAAAGAAATGCAGTGTCTAAGGCAGGTCAGTAGTAACTTAGATGTTTCTCCTCTAATGAACCTTGAAACTTCTTTTCACCTATGCTTTCAAATACATTTAGGAAATATACAGGAAATAGGAAATAATAAATAATACTATTAGGAAATAAATCTTCCTAACTGACTAAGTAAGAATACCTCTGGAGCTTAAGTCAGAGTACCTGACTTCTTCCTTGATTCCTATTTAGGGAATTGTCACCATACCCCACACCCATGTCACTGAATGTACACACAATTCTTCTGCTTGATGGTGACAGTGCACTTGAGATGGGGTGAATTATAAATATACTAGTTTTAGGAATTTAGTTCTTGACTTCAGCTGTGTGGCTCTGTGGATGCAAATTTCCCTCTCTGTTCGAGGTACTTGTGTTTAGTAATTTTTAGGATTCTTCCTAAGATCTTTTTGAATACCTGATTGTGTGTGTGTGTGCGTGTGTGTGTATTCTAAAGTAGCAGATCTTCATGAATTTTGAGAGAAAAACTTCAGGTATATTCCTGGTGCCAGTATCTCTTCTCTGCTGTCCCTGGTGCTGAATTGTATAAGCTATTAGGGTTCCAAATGTGGATACTTTGGTCTGGAGAGGAAAAGGTAAAAGAAACAAAATGTTTAGACTTCATAAAGACCTATAGACCTGGCAAATACTATTCATCAATATGCCTATGAATGAAATGGACATGGACAAGCTTAAAAGAAACAGTATAACTATATAAATATTTATTAAATATATTAAGTTTTTGTAAGGGAAAGACCTTGTGTCTCTCTTCTTTAGTAATATATCTCAAATGCCAGAATGTTACTTGACCCTGAGTAGATTCTCAAAAAATATTTTTTAAGTGAATGGCAAATAAGTTCAGTCATAGTGCTCAAAAGAAGTGAATATAGATTTAATGTTTAAGAATGAGAGCTCTGGAATCAGACTATCAGGGTTCACATCGTGCTGTGCTACTCACTACTCACTAGCTGTGTGACCCTGGAAAAGTCATTTCACCTCTACCCAATAGGACTACCTCAAAGGATCAAAGGAGTTAATATACAAAAAAAAATGCTAAAAACTGAATCTGTAATATTAAAGGGCTATGTATTATTGTTATTATTACTTCTTTCCATTTTGTTAAGGATATTTATGAATAATATATCCAAGACACATAATAATGATTAAAATGTATTGAGAGCTTATTCTGAATGAGACATATTAATTTCCTGTTTCCTTAGGACAGTACCATGATCTAGGTACTATTATTATTTCTATTGTAAAGTGAGGAACCTCATAGACAGAGAGCTTAAGTAACCTTCCCAGGACCACATAACAGTTTTAGAGCTAAGATTTGAAACTAGGTTATCTATAGTCAAAATCTGGACCCTTAAGCACAACACTTTGCTGCTTCTCAATACTTTTGATTTTCCACTATTGGTGATATAGAAGGCAGGCTAGATATGGAAGGAATATTTTCTGTAGATGAGAAGGTTGTGGCTCAAAGAGAGTTTTATGTTAAAAATCTTCTTCCAACATTGAGCTGTAACAGCCTGACAAAGAACAAGATAAATTTCCAAAATTTTAATCTTTTTCCTTGAGGGGATAGGAAGAGAAGGGATGTTTTTTCCTTTCCTTTTCCAATTAGGACACTTAGGATGTAAAGCCTAAACACATGCTATGTATCTTTTATCATTAATCTTAATGCAGAGATTAGAACGTGTTATGCCTTTTGGTTTACTGCCTTCACCTCTGATCTAGTTATTAAAATAATTTTGACAGTCCATTTTGTTTATTGGGTCAATAGTCTAAACTTGAATACTGAATATTCTTCACTTGAAATTCCACTTGCAGTCTGAGTATAATAAACTGTAATTCATGTCCAATCAGAATGGATGTGCTCATACACCACTGTTTTGTTTCCATTTTTTTCCAAAACTAAGCTTCTTTTCAGAGATATCTGAAGTGCATGTACTATTTTCAATTTGCAGTAGGAGACTGGCATATAAAAGAAATAATGAAAGCTGCATTATTATGTTCCCAGAAAATAACTGGTATTGGTGTAATCAGTTTTCTCAGGGTTATTTCTTTTTCCCCATTTTTGACCACTCAACCTCCATCCATCTGAATGGAAAAAATGTTAAGCAGGTGCTGATTGCTGTTGGGCATGGACTAAATTACTAAAGTACAGCAGCTTTACAGGTAAGTTGGTTTATACCTCTCAATCTGCCATGTGATCATCATTTGGCCTAGGTCTTATGAGCTCTTTACTTATTAGTCAGTGATAGGCATAGCTATAATGCATCTTCAGTGTGAAATGTACCAGGATGCTCAGGAAGGAGGAGCTAACATTTATTAAGTATTTACTATGTGTCAGGACCCTGGCTAAGTTCTTTGATACATCATGTCATTTAATCCATGCAATGACTCAATGAGGTATGTACTGTTTTCATCCCCATTGTATAGATGAGCAAACTGAGGCACATAAAAGTAAATAAACATGCCATGGCCATACCTGTTAGTTATGAAAGTTGGTGGCTGGGATTTGAAGCCAAGCAGTCTGACTTCAGAGCCAATGCTTGCTTTGTCTATGTTCTGCTGCTTTCTATGTACTCATAGTTTTCAAATCCTTAGATATTAATTCAGTAACACTGAATTAGCCTTTATTTGTGCCAGGGACTGTGTGAGACACAAAGGATGCTAAGATTATTAGATTATTAAGATGTAGTCTCTTACCCTAAGGTACTCATGGCTTAGTGTTAAATTCGTTGTTGGGTTTTTTTCTTTTTTTCTTTTTTCTTTTTTTCTGGCCACAGTAGTTCCCCAACCACGGATTGAACCCACGCCCTCGGCAGTGAAAGCACAGAGTCCTAACCACTGGACCAGAAGGGAAGTCCCTTGAAATTCACTGTAATAAAGGCAGAGAGGGTCACAGAAGAGAAAGAGAAAGACAAAGGGGAGTGTGGGAGGAGAGGTCAGGGTAATCTCCACAATGAGATGGCCCTGGATCTAAGTTTTAAAAATTCAGAGGAAACAGCATGTCCCAAGGCTTGGAAATGTGGAACTGATTAGCACAAAATAGATGGGAGACAGTACAGCCCAGTGACTGGAAGCACGGATCCTGGAGCCAGACTGCTTGGATTTGAATCCTGGCCCTACCTGGTGACCAGTGGCCAGTTCCCTGGCTTCTTTGTGCTTCAGTTTCTCATCTATACAATGAGGATGGTAATACTATTAGCTCCCTAATGGTGCAGTGAGGATTAAATGTGAGGGTTAAAGTACACAAATCACTCAGAGCAGGGCCTGGCCTAGTTATTAACAGCACTCCACAGTAGCTAGTTATCCTCTTATTACACACAATCTTTATTATTTTGATGCTTATTAATTTCTCATTGTTATATTAGAGATAATACAGACTTGACTGGATCATACACTGTAATTTTCTTTCAAGCCTTGCCAAGCTTTCCTGAGACATCAACACAGTTAACAAACCCAGTTTCTTCACAAAATGAATTGGCAAGAAATGGCCTTTTCCTCCTTTTAAACTTTGAACTGTCTGTCCATTCTGTTGAGAAGAGACCAGCCATTTAGTGCTGCTTGGAAATTTCCCCTCAAGGCACAATTTTATTCTGGGCCCCAAGGAAAGAAAGAAGGGAAAAGAGGGGCAAGGATGCTCTGCTGAGTGAACACAGATCATTGCCCTTCTCCCCAGACAATGAAATCATTGGCCAGAGTGACTCTGCTCTTGCATGTGTTCAGGAACTTGTTTCAGGAGCAATCATCCCTCCCAGTGCTGGGGATTCTTAGGCATGTGAGGGTGAGGCTTCTGTTTATCTTCTCCCCTCTTCCTCTCAAGTGTTCTTTTGCAGATTTTGGAATAACAAAATGCAGTGAAAATTACATTGTAATTATAGCCAGGAAACCTGGGTTCCAGCCCCAACTTTGACATTAACTGAGTAATGATCATTGCAGCCACTTATATAGTGCCTGCTATGTGACAGACACTGTTCTTTACATGACACTTTGAATGACTGATTTAATCATCACAAGAGCATAAGGATTTGGCATATGTATTAGTCAGGCTAAGTTAGGTTATGATGTGATAACAAATCACTACCAAATGTCAGTAGTTTGTTTCTCACTCATACTCTATGTTCATTGTGAGTCCATGGGGATTCTGTAACATACTATCTTTACCCCCAGGATCCAGGCTAATAGAGAAGTCTCCATCTGGAATGTTTCAGATTTCATGTCAGGGAAAAGGAAAAGACATCACACATTGGCTCTTAAAAGCTTCCACATGGAAATGACACAGTCATAGAACTCCCATTTTATGGCCATGCCTAACTTTGAGTGGGCATGGAAGAGATGTCTTATTATCTCCCTGCAAGAGGAGAACCAGAATATTGGTGAATAGCTCTAAGGCTTCCATAATATACTATTATTATCAGCATTTTATAGAGGAGGAAACTGAAGAACAGAGAGGTTAAGTAAGTTGCCCAAAGTTACATAGTTCGGAAAGCGGAGAAGCTGGGATTTGAACTCAAGTGGTCAGCTGCAAGATACTGCTCTTAATCACTGTGCATAAACCCTTTCCAAGGCGCTGAACTTGTCTAAGTTTCAGTTTCCCCATATGTAAAAATGGGGGAAATCTTTTTCTTCCATCCCTCACAAATATACACTTAGACATCCTCAATCCATCCATCCGTCCACTCATCCATCCATCCATCCATCCACCCATCCATCCATCTGTTTATCCACTCTTGCAGTAATTGGCATACATACTATGTGCCAATCATTGTTCTAATTATTGTGAATTAGCAGTGAATAAAACTAAGTCTCTGTGTTCATGGAGGGTACATTCTTCCATGCCCTATGAAGCATTGGATAAATAATAAAATAAATAAGGAAATAAATCAGTAAGCAAGGTATGAATAAACGCTCTGAGGTCAATAAAATATAGTGGTACTGCTATGGTCTGGATTGTGTCCCCCTAAAATTCATATATTGAAGGCCTAACCTTCAATGTGATGGTATTTGGAGATGGGACCTTTAAGAGATAAGTAGGGTTAGATGAGGTCATGAAGGTGGGGGGCTTCATGATGGGATTAGTGGCTTTATAAGAAGAGGAAGAGCAAGAGATCACTATTCTTCCACGATGTGAAGACACAGTAAGAAGATAGTCATCAGCAAACCAACGGTTCTCACCAGAAACTGAATTGGCCGGCACCATGATTTTGGACTTCCCAACCTCCAGAACTGTGAGAAATAAATGTCTGTTGTTTAAGCCACCCACTCTATGCAGCAATCTGTAACAACCGGAGTAGACTAATTACACATATGATAGAAAGTGACTAGGGATGGCTGTTTAGATTGGGAGATCAGGGAAAGACCATATGAAGAAGTGACATTTGATCTGAGTTTATCATGTGAAGAGCTAGAGAGCAGAGAGGATGACAAGCAAAACACCTCTGAGGCAGGAATAAGCATGGTGTGTTTGGGAACAGAGAGGGTTAGATTAGCTGTAGTACAATGAATGAGGAGGAAAATGGTAGTTAGTAAAGTTATAGAGGGAGACAGGAACCAGACCATAAAAGAAAGATACAGACCCGTGATCTTTTTACAAGATTTTATAAGTGATAGCCTTGTTTGGGGGTTTAAAAAGTTTGAATGACTCAGGTTACCTCAGGTTGGTAACTTCTGAAAAATACAAAGACATTTCGAATAGTAGGAGAAGAGAGGAAGTGACATTGTTTGCGAGCTTTCTCTGTGCCAGAAGCTTTGCCAGTTATGATAAATTATTAACATATTTTTCATAATCCCATTTGATAAATGTTGAAACCAAATATCAGAAAGGCTAAACAATATGCTTTAGGCTAAGTGGGTAGTAAATGATAAAGCACTTGAATTAAGGTTGGCTTCACTACAGAAATATTATTATTACTAGATGTAGGGTCTGGTTTCATCTTGCCCATGGTATTTTTATTATTAGGTGAAAGGTCTATATTTTCAAACAGCTGAGGCAGTATCCATTTCCTTTTCATTGGCTCTAGCTGAATAGCAGAGCAGCTCAGGTTCTAAGCTTCCATTTCTTTATTGCCACGCTGATTATAACGTCAGCCTTTATTACTCCCAGCAGAGTGGTGAAATATAATCCCTACACCACTACCAATTAAGGCAGCATCAACTCTATTCACATATGCTCCCTCGTGGTGGATTCCAGAAGACCTGCTTCAAGACTTTTCCAGTGGTTTAGCATTCTGCTCAAAGGAGTCATTTGCTGAGCACCATCCTTCTTAATTAGGGACCTAATGTATTGCAGCCAATCCTTTGAACAAGGGGAGGATGGAGACCTAAAAAGGAGGCATTACCATTCATTTCAAGTTAATCAGCTTTGAAGCTGCTTGACAATGGATATTGATTTCCTAGTGCCTGGGAAACCTCCAGAGAGAGGCTTCTGATCTCAGCAGCCTGGGCAATCCATGTGTTACCTTATTCACTCACCATACAAGGCCAGGAAATAGCCTATAATGCAATGAGCAAAGAAACTACCTTCTTTGAAAAAGCACATGCAGAGAATGATTGCAAGTCTCCTCCTAGACCAAAGTGAGGAGGGAAAGTTGGAAACAGACAAGCAAACCCCATTTTCTTACCTCTTATAACCTTACAAAGAAGCTAATACTAGCTATCCTTTATAGCACACACTCTAAATATATTATTGCCAATATCAAAACACTGCTGGTTTTGCTGCCCCATTTTAAGGATGAAGAAATTGAGGCTCAGAGATGTGAGTTACTTTGCACAGTGTCACACAGCAAGTAAAAATCTGAGTAGAGAATTGAAATCCATGTTTGTCTCAGTATGAAGTCTTTCTTCTTCCATTATATTAGGCTGCCTCATTTTCTAGGTATACATTTTCCTCCCTTGACTTTCCACTTTAATTTTTTTGAGCCAGTTAAGTCAGCATGATTCAGAGATAATGATGCCATGTTGGTGGAATTTGGCTTCCTTAGGTGTCTTATCTAGGTATCTACAGACTGCAATAGAGCTAGGTTGCAATACTACATGTTACCAGTAGGTGTCACCATCTTATCCAAGGTGTTATTTATTCAAAAATATTTACTGAGCACATACTATATGTAAGGCTCTATTGTAGGTGCTAGGGATACAGTCATGAACAACGCAGAGTCTCTGCTTCATGAAACTTACATTCCAGTGGGGAAATCTGAACTACAAACGAATATATAATATTATATCAGACAGTAATCAGTGGAATCAATAAATGCTGAAATTTAAAACTTCAGGCTCTGAAATTAATCAGCTGTGTTTGAACTATATTATATGGGGAAGACCTGAATCTAGTGACATGAAACCAGCTGCCATACAATATAAGAGTTCATCTCTCAAGAAAGGTCCATGCAACTAACTCTGTTTATCCAACCAGTGAAAATTATCAGTGATCCCACTCTCCAGTGAAACAGATTAGGAAAGAAAAACTTCTTGGAACTAGAGTTTACAGAGTTTACTGCCTGAGTGTCCAACTTAATCCGTTTGCCATCATCTACAGAATAAGTCCCATGCTAGCAAGGTCTACTAGACCTATGATGATCCAACTACCTCTCCAACTGGTCCCTGACCATACTCTCCTCACAGTTTACACCCTGGAAAACCAGATCTGCTTTTATTCCCTACATGAGCATTCAATTTCACCCCTTCAGCCCTTTGCTGTTAATAACCACTCCATTGGAAAGCTATTTTTATTTTTTCTCATTTATTAATCCCTACTTCTCTTTTAAGGCCATATCCTGTTATCATCTCCTCCAAGAAATCTTCCTTGTTTTCCTCAACCTGAGTTAGGTGCTCTCCTTGATACTTCTTCCACATCTTTTAGATTCCATCACTTGACTTCCACACTATTTTACAGTGGGGTGTCTGAGCTTAGTTTTCTTCTTGAGGGAAGGAACCAGGTCTTATTCACCTCTCTATCCTCTTTGCCTAACTCAGCATTGCCCAATAGAAATATAATGCAAGCCACACATGTAATTTAAAATTTTACATTCCTTTTATCACACCAAGTCTTCAAAATTTGGTAGGTATTTTATGCTTGCAGCATGTCTCAACTCAGAAACCAAAGTTTCATCAGAAGTACTTGATTTACACTTAGAGTTTACAGAATTTCTTCTCAAAAAAGTATAGTCATATGCTCACATTGTGCTCCAAACATACTTAAAAATTTTCTAAAATTGGAATTAAATACCAAAAATATCATTTTACTTTAACATTCAAATTCACATAGGCAAAACTGACCCATTATTTTTAGAACAATTAATTTGGCTTTGAAGCTAAAGCATATCCATTTCAAAACTATGTCTATTCGTAATAGATACATTAACTCTTGTGTAAACTCAGTATTAGCATTGGGTGCAAAAGGGTATTGTATAAATTGAAAAGCAACTCTAAATTTACTCCCAAAAAAAGGTCTTCAATTTTTTTCCTGTCATTTTTGCAGCCAAGGTACATAATTCTTTCAATTTCAATTATAATCTTCATATTGATTCCCATTAGAAAAATGTGTAAATTATTATTATTAATCTGTGTAATGGAATTTTTAATTTCATTAAATTCTCATACCAATCTTGCTGGGTCACAAATAAGCTTTTTCTTTCTATGAAGCTTCAAGTTTGGCTCATTCATACGTAGTGTGATATTGGCTAAGAAATTGAAAATCTTCCACTTTTTGTAAAAATATCACTTTTAGTAGTTCCTTCATAATTTTCTTTAAAATGTTCCTAAGTGAAATAATAATTCATTTTATTATCTATCAAAAATGGTTCTATGTATGTGTGTGTAAGAATCTAATTTCATAGTTGGCCAAAATTAAAAGCACAGATACTGTTAAAAATCTTTAAAATTTTCTATTGATTGTTGTTTAATTCTGATATCAGGTGACTAATTTAGTCAATTACTTTTTGACTGTAGAGAAGGAACTTCTTATCAAATTCATCATATTTGCTGTAATGTCTCTAATGTTTGTCTGTTATCTTTTTTTTTTTAACAAAACAAAAATCTTTGTTTTATTCTGTGGTAAATTGCAATTGCCATTCACTGTAAAGTTTAAAATATTTTTCTTCCAATCTCTTCTTTTCTTTTCTATTCTGAGCATAGTATTAGCTTTGCCATCTCCACTCAATCCTGCATCAGTAGTCTGCTTTTGTTTTAAATTTTAAAATTTGTCCATACTTATTTTTATACTAAAAAATAATTTCATTGTATTATAATTAAAATATTAGCAAGTATTTCAATTTAATTTTCAATTAAGATTTACATAGTTGTCACGTAACTGGAGCTTTCAGAATAAAGTATTCCAAGAAACACCCTACAATGTTGCATGTATAGAAAAATATCATTCAAACTGAATCAATCCATCAAATCCAGCTAGATCAGTGATGTGTTTATGTGTATTCGTGGAAACAATGCATGCATGTAAGTGCATTACTATACAATAGTACTATCTTATGCAATGCAAAAGCTAAAGTGAAATGTACTTCTACCAAAACAGTAAAGCTCTGTTAATAGAAAAATATTTTGTTTCCATTTAACATTAAAAAAAGTAATAAAAATTAAATAATATTAAAAACTTAGTTCCTCAGTGATCCTAGTCCTAAATCAACTGCTCAAAAACCACATGTGGCCAGTGGCTACTGCATTGGACAACAAAGGCCTAACACATTGTATACAATCATCAAATATCCTTTGAATAAATAGACCCACATAAACATCTTTCACCAACTTTACATTTGAGCCGTGGAAATTAAGGCCTAAGCATAGTTGCATCATACTCAGCTCCTCTCTAATCTAAGATCAGTGGTACAGAAACAATATCCAATTTTCAATAGACCATGGGGATACTAGAGTTTGGAGTGGTGTAGACAACCATGTGTGGTGAAGGCAGCATGGTGTAATGGGAAAAAGCATCGGACTTTGGACCAGATGACTGGGCTTGGAGTCCCCACTCCATAGCTCATTAGCTGGGTGTGTTAGATTTCTCCTCTTTAAAAGAGATTGCTCATAACACTTCACATATTTGCTGTCAGGATCAAACTAAAATATTTCTATTTATAAGTTTTAAAACACCATCCAAATGTTCGTGTTTTTGTCTTGTCTATGCCAGTGGGAAATCTGTCTTAGGCTGAATGCCACTCCATCAATTGTAGAAAGCAGGACGACTTTGTTAAGTAGGTGGGGAAGCCCATCTTGCTGGCAGAGTGTGTATAGGTACAGTCGATAGCGGAGAGATGTCTTACTCTCAGCCAATCACAGTAACACACAAAATTCAGAGATTGGAGCTTAATTGTTTATTTTTTCAGGTAGTGGATCTTAATAGCTAAGAGTGCAGGCTCCTGAACCAGACTACCAGGCTTTGAATCCCCGACTGCTAGAGGATTTAAGATTTGGGATTTAGGATTTGGCAGCTGTATGACTTTGGGTACATTAATTAATTTGACATGTCTCATTTTTCTCATCTATAAAATGGGAATAATTATAGGGCCTATCTCATAGGGTTGACTAAAGAGAGAGATAGCCATTATAAAGTGTTTAAAAGAGTGCCTGCCATATATTAAGTTCTCAGTAAATGGGTAATGACTCTTATCACCCATTCTGAATGCACTGTGGATGAGCGTCTAGGAATTTCCTCATTTTTCTGATTCCTCTCCCTCTACTTCCTCACTAATCCCTCTGTCCTCCATAAGGTACTCTGGTTCTAAGTTGAGAAATCACAAGTCCTTAAGACCCAGCTCATCACTGGAGGAGACAATGTCTTCCATTTTCTGTGGAATGGAATATCTGTTAAAACAACTCTTCCTGCTGACTTTGACCCTATTTCACAGCTGAATGTCGACGTGCTATCATGCTGCGCAGTTTCTGCCTCTTCACTTAGGTTTACCAGAGAACCTCCCTGCAAGCAGAAGAATGTGAATGAAAGGAGACCTCATTCCTTTTCCAAAAATATTTCTTGAGTACTTAACTTGTGTCAGACACCGTGTGCTGTGCTTAGCAGTCAACTGTTAACAAAATGGTCAAAAAATAAAATAAAAAAACTCTGCCCTGGTGGAGCTTGCATCTTAGTGGCAGGGTGGGGCAGAGATGGGCAATAAATACTAACATTATAAATAAGCAAATTATTCAGAATGTTAGGAAATTATAAACACTATGAAGAAAACTGAGCACACTTAGCAGGGGGATTAGAGGTGTGGGATGTAGAGTTGGGAAATAATTTTAAACAGAATTCTCAGGAAGGCTTTTATTGAGAATAGAGCATTTGGGAAACTATGTGAAAGAGCCAGGGAAATAACCACAGGGTCATTTGGGTGAAGAGTGTGTTTAGAGAGGAAACAGCCATTGGAAAGGTCTGATGGTGGGAGTGCATCTGGTCTCTTCAAAGCACAGCAAGGAAACCACTGTGTCTGGAGCAGAATGACAGAGGTGGAACATTGCATGTAGGGCCTTGTGGGACAGTGTAAAGACTATGGGTTTTACTTCCAGTGAAGTTATTTAGGGGCACAGAATATAACTATGGGGCTAGAGTTACTAATTGCATAGTTATTTCAAGTCACATTTGGTCACTGAGTGTATAAATAGACCACAAAATTGGATTCTCTGAGCCATCAGAGGCCTTTAAGAGAATTGAGTCTTCTTGCTCATCAATCCTTGAATTCCTTGCTCAGCATTGCCATCAGAGAGTCAACTTGCCTGTTCTTGGACACCCTGGTGACAGGGAGCTCTCGTCTTCCCACCTTTCTAGTTCTGCCTGGTGGAAGAGTCTCTCGTGTGTTGAGCTGACATCTGACTGCCTGTCATTGCCATCCATCACCTTTATTTCTACCCCCCTGGAGGCCTTTCAGTATAAGTCTAATCTTTCTTCCTCATGACAGCCCTTCAAATACTTGAAGACAGCTGCCACATCCCCAGAGTGTTCTCTTCCCCGGTTCCTGCTCTCATTCCTCATACAACATATATCCGGCATCTGCTCTCTGTCCTCAGACTCTGCTCCAGGTCTGCTTATCTGATGCCCAGAAGGGAGCCCAGCTGTGCCTGGATGGAGAAGACCAGGCCAGAGCCATCCCATCCTTGGCCTGGGCCAGCTTCCAAGCTCTGGTGGGGTGAAGGGAAAGACTTTGAGAGGCATGGATTCAAATCCCAGGTCTGCCCCTTCAGTGTTGTGTGGCTCCGGGGAGTGGTTGAATGTCTCTGAACCTTTGTTTCTGTGTCCCTGCAGTGAAGGTGGTAACACCAACCTTGGAACTATGCTGTAGGAGTCTAGGGGTTTGATGACTTGACAGTTGCCTGGCACCTCATAAAGGTTCAAAGTTGATTTTTTAATCTCTTCTGTTCCTTTGACGTTTTCCTCCCCCTGTCCACGATAGCATTTTATGCCCAGAGCCAAATCTCAGAAAATCCAGTCTCCTGAGTCCCTAGCAGAAATATTCTTTATGCTCTCCTTCTAAACCTTTAATAAGAGAGTTGTAAACAGGGTTTTCTCTTTTCTCTTTTCTTCAACAAATGAGTAAATAGAGAAGTTTCACTGGACCAAGATTCAGCTTCTCAGGGGCTGTATTGGTGGTTTGGGGAATCATTCTAGTGGGTCATGGGCAAGTACTATGGGGAACAGTGGATGGAGTGATCTACCTATGTTCTGGCTGCCTAACTTTGTAACAAATAGAGTGTTTATTCTAAGCCCGGGAGAGTGGGCTCTTTCTTTGTCATATGGCATAAAGATATAACTAGAACTATTTCAGAGCATCATCAACATAGCGCTGCAATAAAAGTGACTCTCACAGCTCATCTGAAGCTGAAAGATCAGAGAAGACACTGTCCCTGAATGGTTGTAGCTATTCTGATATGGGAGATGGAGAGTTAGGGAGAAGGCTGTGGCATATCTGGGTCATTATCGGACTGGCTCTTTGGTCAAATCAAGTCTTCCTCTCCACCGTCCTGGTGGAGAGCCTCCTCATGTGCTGTGTGGACTATCGCACTCAGCAGTGTCCCGGCCAGGGCCCTGCTTCCAGCCTCAGCTCCAGTTCTGTCAAGCTGTGATCTGATGATGACATTCCTCTCAAAGCTCCCCCTGGTCATCAGGCTCCTATGGACTTCACACTCCAGTCTCAGTGGAACTTCCCAACCTCACATCCAGCCGACCCTTAGCTGTAATCTTTCAAAATTATCTGCCATTCCCCCCAAGCACCATTAGGTCCAAGCCTCAGGTCCTTTGCATGCGCCGTCAGCTCTGCCTGAAATGCCTTTCTCCACTTTTTTTTGCTTAATGAGCTCTCATCCATTCTTCAAGATCCACTCAGACATCAATCACTTCATTTATGAGGACTTCCCTGTTTTCTTCAGAAAGAGTTTATTACTCCCTCCCCTGTGCTCTTACAACACTTTGCACATACCTCCATTGTATTGTAATTGGCGTGTTGTATTACAATGATCTGTTAATGCATCTGTCTTCTCCAACAGAGGAGAAAGACTCAGCCAGTTACCAGGGCTGCCATAACGAAGTACCACAAACTGGCTTAAAACAACAGGATTTATTCTCTAACAGTCCCGGAAGCTAGAAGTCTGAAATTAAGGTGTCTGCAGGACCGTGCTCCCCCTGAGGGCTCTAGAGAAGTATCCTTCCTGGCTCTTCCTAGCTCCTGGTGATTTCGGGCAATCCTTGCTAATCCTTGTCTTGCAAGTTTCACTCCAATCTCTTTCTCTGTTGTCACATGGCCTTCTCTGTGTCTCTGTGTCCAAATCTCTCTCTTCTTTCTCGTAAGGCACCACTCACAAGATTAGGGCCCACCTTACTGCAATATGACCTCATTTAAGCTTGATTACATCTACAAAGACCCTATTTCCACATTAGGTCACATTTTCAGGTTGGGGGAGGGATAGGACTTCAAAATGCCATATTTGGGGGGGACACAATTCAACCTACAACACTAGGTTTTATATGTTTGTGTACTGTCACTGCCTGGCATCTAAGCGGTGCATAAAAATGCTCATTCAGTGATGAAGGCAGAAATGGTGAGTGAAAGGAAGAATGCGTTATCCCAGTTCACACTCATTCACTGTGTGTTTCCATCTACGTCCAGCCCTGTGTGAGATGTTGAGATTACAGAGGAGAACAAGATGTGGTTTCAGCCATCATTTACTCCCCACGAAGTGCCTTCCCGTCCCAGCTGTGTTCTTTTGCAGAGTTCAGCTCGCCCTGCGTCCTTTAGCTTTAAATAGGCCTACCAATGTGCCTGATGTCAGAGTGCTCATGACTAATTGAGGACCTTCCTGGCAGTGAGTTCAGGGGTGTGGTAGTCCAGCTGGGACCCCCCCATTCCCCAAAGATCACTGGGGCCTGCTCCCACTCATCAGCTGTGGGAGCATTACTCTCTGCATCTAGACACAGGATAAATCTGTAGGTTCTTTTGGAACAAGTCCCCACTTTTCCACTCCTGTCCTGCTCTGAGTTTTACTTCCTCACTTGTAAAATGGGGATAGTACCCGATTTCTCAAGGTTGGTGAGATAGTAGATGTGGAAGTCATTTACTACACTATTTATTAGCTATTTATTATTCAAAATGTATTTGAACACGCATTTCTTCTGTCTCTATATTCTCACCTCTTTGCAAGGCAACCTTGCAGCTGCCCCCCATCAAAAGGTGGAGGCAATTCTCTTACTCCTTGACTATAACCTTGACCATGTGATTTGCATTGACCGATGAGAGAGTAGTAAATACGGTGCAAATGCAGGTTGAAAAGCACTTGGATATTGGCACTTGCTCTGTGGCTCTTGGTAGTCTTTAAAAACATTCCTTAGGACTCTGAAAAGTGCTGGATCCCACTTCCTGCCTAGTCTCCGAAGTTCAGACATGCCCTTGGAGTCCAGTAACCTCAGGTACTCTGAACCTCATCATTAGCATCATATTCACTTAATAATGGGTCTTAGTCTTAATTCTTCAGACTGTGTGCATTATTGAGTAAATAAGAAAACTGGCCACAGCTTCTAGGAACACTCTAAGGACAGTCTAAGACCAGGGACACTATGCATAGATAGTCTGCAAAGACAGCCTAAAACAGCGCTGAATATGTACATTAATTATATATATATATATATATATATATATATATATATCAGAATAAGTGTCATGTTTATAAATTGATGCCAACTTAGAAAGGGATTTTTTTTTTTTTTTTTTTTTTTTTGCCGTACGCGGGCCTCTCACTGTTGTGGCTTCTCCCGTTGCAGGAGCACAGGCTCCGGACACACAGCCTCAGCGGCCATGGCTCACGGGCCTAGCCGCTCTGCAGCATGTGGGATCTTCTCGGACCAGGGCACGAACCTGTGCCCCATGCATCGGCAGGCGGACTCTCAACCACTGCGCCACCAGGGAAGCCCTAGAAAGGGATTTAAAGATCATATTTCAACTGACCTTCATAACAGTCCTTTGTTCCAGGATAGAGATGCTATCCCCTTCTATTTATAAGGAATCTGGTGCCTAGAGAGGTAACATGACTTTCTCAAGGTCACACAGCTAATCGGTTAGTGTTTGCTGCATAATAACCATCCCAATACTTAGTGGTTTAAAACAACAGTCATTTATTAGCTCATGCTCCTGTGGGTCTGCAAATGTGACTTGAGATCCCCTGGGCACTTCTTCTGCTGGTCTTGCTTGGGCTTATTCATGCAGCTGCAGTCAGCTGACAGGTCAGTTGAGCACTAGTTTTCTTATAATGATCTTACTCATATGTCCCATAGTTGGGGCTGGCTGTTAGCTGGGGTGATGGAGATTTGGGGGCCATATGTCTTCAGTAGACTAACCTGGGCTTATTCATATAGAAGTTGTCACAGAATTTCCAAGAGCCACAAAGTCAAATACTGATGTTCAAGTACTTTTCAATCTGCACCTGCATCATTTTTATTGTTCTTGTTGGTCAATGCAAATCACATGGTCAAGGTTATATTCAAGGAGTTAGTGAATTGTCTCACCCTTTTGATGAGAGAAACTGCAAGGTCACCCTAAAAGGGGCAAGAATACAGGGATAGGAAGATTTTTCTATGTTTTTACAGTCTACTACAGCTAGTAAGTAGTAAATATGGGACAGGAACTAAAGAGTATTCAGTACTCCTTGTGCTCTGGCAGGGATCTAAGAATGGGCTCAAATAATGCTCAGTTGATCAGTCTGTTTTTTTCTATTGCTCATGAGTTATAATTATGACTCTGCCATATATATATATATATATATATATATATATATATATATATATATATATATATATATAGTGCATTACCATTTTACAAACAGGTTTATATCCTAATCCAGAGACAGGCATATAAATGAGAGGTGATTTTAAAGAGGGAACATGAGAGATACAAGCTGAGAGAAGGTGTCAATGGCTTTTTTTTTTTTTTCTTGCGGTACACGGGCCTCTCACTGTTGCGGCCTCTCCCGTTGCGGAGCACAGGCTCCGCACGCGCAGGCTCAGCGGCCATGGCTCACGGGCCCAGCTGCTCCGCGGCATGTGGGATCTTCCCAGACCGGGGCACGAACCCATGTCCCCTGCATCGGCAGGCGGGCTCTCAACCACTGCGCCACCAGGGAAGCCCGTCAATGGCTTTTCTACCTCAATCAATAAGCTTTTATTGAGCATCTATTATGTGCCAAGCACTGTGTTCAGTTCATGAATACAAAGGTGAATAAGTCCTGGTCCAGTTGCTCAAGAAGCTCTCAGAAATCTACTGAAAGAGATAAACATAGGGCAGGAATTAATTATAATGCAGTGGGAAAGGTTCTATGAAAGATGTTTCATATAAAGTGTTTTGGGGCTCATGCAAGGAACAATTAATTCTATTTCAGAGTGTGGTCAGAGAGAAAGTGCTGGTGACAGGTGCAGCTTTACCTGTGCAAGGGCACAGAGGTATCAACCTGCACGGAATATCCTGGGAACTGCAAAACCACAGGAGCACAGAGGGTTGGGGTGAGGAGCAGTGGAGACTGGAAAAGTTATAAGTGATTTTGAATACCGCACTGGAGGATTTGAAATGCATCTTGAGAGTTATGGGGTGACACAGAGACTTTTAAAGTGGTAGGGTGGGGACAGACAGACATAACTTTATAACTGTAATGTAGAATGACTGCAGGTTACATTTAGTAAAGAAAAGTTAGAGTGGGAGACTCATTAGGAGGCTATTGCCAAGTAAGACATGATGATAGACTGTGTCAAGGAGCTACAAGTAGGATTGGAGAGGAGAGAATGAATTCTGAAACTATTTTGGAGGAAGGTTTAATGAATGATTGGGTATGAGGGATGAAAAAGAGGGATGATAAAGAGGGGTGGAGACCCCTAGTTTCCTGGGGTCTCCCAGGAATTAGGTCAGCAGGAGCTGGGACAATGAAGACTGACAAAGAAGCTGGTCTCGGGGAGTAGGGACAGAAGAGGGGAAAGGGCAAGGGAGGATGGATGGCAGATTAACTGGTGCCATGTTCAGCTGAGGGACCTGTGAGGATCTCCAGAGAAGTATCCAGAAAAGTAGCTCATTGAATACCTGAGTCTGGGGCTCAGGAAAGACATTTGGGCAGAAGATGTCAAGCTGTAGGTCATCTACATTTAGGTGGAGAATTTGTTAGAACTCATTTGATGGTAATTGATGGAAAATCTAATTCAAGCTACCTTAAAACAAAATAGTAAAAAAGATGGGGCTTTGAATTCTGTTTACAATAACGTTGGAAAGTCCTCGAATAGTTTTGCTTCACGTATGGCTGGATCCAAGGAGCCCAACGATGTGATCAAGTCTTTAGCTCATTCTGTCTCTGCTCTGCTTCTCTCTGTATGTTGGCTTTATTCCAGGCAAGTTGTTATTTATTTTTTCCTAGATGGTAGCAGCTTATTCTCAATCAGTCACTTACTCGTGATATTTTATCAGTCTATCCTGACTCAGAAGACATAGTTTCAGGACCTGTGCTGGGCATGGCCAGGGCATCCCCAGAGGAACTCTCCGGACGCTTCTGGACTCATTTGGTTTGGAGCCTTCTAGAATATCTTCGGGGTTTTGAACGTATCCGGGTCCATTCAGTGGGATGATTGGCCATATTCAAGTCACAGTTCTTTTTCTGGTGCTAACTGGCTCTAGTTCTACTCTGGGTAAGGCTGGGCCACCCCCTAAAAATTCTCCTGAAGTTAAGGGTACTAGAATTCCAGTATTTCCAACAAAAACAGAAAGAAATAAGAAGTGTGCTTAAATACTAGTCCTGGGTATCTTATGTTCTTTAGGCCCCTCACCAGGGCCCCCTTACCTTGCCTCCTGAGACACTGGATGGCTAAGATGGTCCACGGAGGGAACACAGCACTGGTGGAAGGAACGGCCAAAGATAAACCTTGGGAACATCTACATTTAAGGGGTCGGCAAAGAAAGAAATAACAGAAAAAGAAAATGAGAAAACTCAGCGAGTTTGGAGGAGAACCAGGAGAAAACGACTTCATTTATCCTCTGTCCAGAAGAACACCAGAATTATCAGACATCCTATCTATCTTTTGTTCCTCTGTTCTCTGGAGTGCTTTACACTAGACAGTTAATTTCTTTAGAATGTTAAGTGCTTCACAAGTTGCTGTAAATAGCCCCAAGGTGCACATCCAACACCTATCACATAGATTAAACCATTAATATGGAGGAAGGGAGCAGCAGAAGAGATAATCAAGCTTAATGTGATTTTTTTCCAAGAAAAGCATAAGTCAGTGAGGAGTACTGTATCTAACTAGCCTCTTAAGCACCTCTATCCAAGAGAATTAGTTCATTTTCTCTAGATCTTAGCGTTAGGAGCTCCAATGCCTCCTGCAAGTACATCTTTTGTTATCCCAATTATTTCTAATATGGCTCTAGCTAACTCAAGAATTAAGAGTTTAGGTCAAGTAAGAGGAAGGTGGATGCACTTATTCTGTCAGTTTCTTCATCTAAAATATAATATTGTGCTCTCTCAGGGTTACTGTAAAAATTAAATGACATGATGTCTGTCAACGGCTTCAAGTAGTCCTGGCATAGTGACAAACAATTATATGGTAGCTATTATAGATAACTAGATATATGAAACCCTTGGAATGTATTTTTCATTTTTCTATCCCTAGCACTTAACATTTGCCTTCATAGAACTTTTGTTGAAGTGAGACCATACACAAATAAGCAAGGAAAATATATAGCGTGTGTAGAGGGTCAAAATATCCCTCCCTAAAAATGTCACTTAGACATACATATTATTTTGGGCTGGAGACAAATGACAATCAACAGCTGCAGAAAGATTCTTTCCAGGAGCTTCCCATATCTGACTAAGAGCAGAGACTTCTGAGAAATGACTGCCATAAATCCCCTCTCCCAGGGAAGGTTCATAGTCATGAAGAAGACAGAAAGTCAGCAATGAGATGCATCTGCACAAAAAAAGCCTCCTCCATTATTAGTTCCCCCAAATATTCTATTTCCCTTCCCACACTGTACTGCCCTTGGAAGCCTAAACCTTTTTCTTTGTCTTATCACTTCTCTGCACATGTACTGTTATTTGTTAAGATGCTATATAAGCCAAAGTTCTAACCACCCCTTTGAGTTACTCATCACTGGGTTTCTCCCACATGCATACGTGCTGCACATGTTAACAAAATCTGTTTATTTTTCTCCTGTTAATCTGTCTTTTGTCAGTTTAATCTGCAAGGCCTCAGCATGGCCTCCTAGAGAACCTAGGAGAGTAGAGGAAAAGGTTTTTTTCCCTTTCCTACGTGTGACGAATGGGAATAAATGGTATGGAGAAAAATAAGGAGTGTGGAGCAGGAGGGTGGTAATTTAAAATAAAAATGTTGGCAAGGGGTGTTTCCAATGAATAGTTTTGTCTGTTACTTATAGCAGAGGGCATCCTGATGGCTATAGATGTTGCCTAATAATTAGGCTTCATTTTTGTCTTCAGAGAGCTTGCATTAGGTGGTGAATACAGTTGAGTAACCAGAAGATAATACTATATATGTGACCATAGGAGAATGCAGGGACTGTTGAAGAAGTACATAGGCATGTCAGGTAGGCAGCAGGATCAGCCAGACCACAGAATGCCTTCTGTGCTATGATTCCTTGCCTTCTTTAATGCTCCGACCCAAGCTGAGAGGAAACACAAAGTCCTCCACTGTGTTCCCTGACAAGACTGTTTTAAGACAAGATTCTCTTAATGAAACTTTGCAAAGGGTGATTGGATCATAGGGAAATAAACACAGGGGAACAAGTCTAGAATCTGTGCTGTCCATGTAGCTATTTAAATCTAAATTGATCAAAATTACATAAAATAAAAAATTCACTTATTCGATCATACTAGCTGCATGTGCTTAATAGCTACATGTGGCTAGTGGTTACTCTATTGAACAGTGCAGATGGAAAACATTTCTATCACCACAGAAAGCTTTATTGGACTGTGCTGGCTTAGATAATATGACTTAAGCTACCCAAACTCGAATGTGCATATGAATCACTTGGGGATCTTGTCACAAGCAGATTTGGATTCATTAGGTCTGGAGGTGGTGCCTAATATTCTACATTCCTAATAAGCTCCCTGGTGGCATCAGTGCTGCTTTTTTACCAGCCACTCTTTAGTAACAAGGACTTAGAACTTAGGGCATGTTCTCCAGTGCTTGTAGGAAATAGATGGTGCCCAGATGGGAGCTTCTACATAACTCCTTCCACACCCATCCTGGGTCTTATTTCTTTCTTCAAGGAAGAAGACATATAGCATATTAATCCCATTGTCCCTTACAAGAGGTTCACAGCTTATGGACAAGTCCATGGGCTAAAAACTCAGAATGCCTGTTAAATTCCTGACATTAGAAGTTACTAGCTGTGTAAACTTAAGCAAGTCACTTAACCTCTCTGTACCTTAGTTTCTATCATCAAAACAGGGGAAAAAAACAATATTTTGTAATGTTGTTTGAAATTTTGTAAGTGCTTTATCAATGTTAGCTACTATATTTATTAATCAAATAGGTTTGATTGCAAAGCATATTTTCTCATATATCTACTCTGTGCTAGGGACTAGGAAATATAGGTATGATCAAGACAGCCCCTGACCTTGAAGTGCTCCCAGGTAGAATTGTAGATGTCTGGCATTGGTATAGGTCTTTGGGAATGAGATGTTATGTAGTTTGTTTGCTAAATAAAAAAGATGTCTTATGATGTTAGATGGAGCATTTCTATGAGAATCTATGCTTCTCCTTTACCTTGATGTTCAGTATCTCTGCTGACATTATAGGGCAACCCTGATTACAGCTTAACTAGTTATATAAGGTACCTTTATATGCAACTGGAATATATGTCACCAGGTCTGCACAGAGTCATATCCAAGGAAAGACAGGTCAGTAACTAACATTAGTAACAGCAAATTTATGTTTTTACTGGCTTCTCTTTTTTATTTATTTGTTTGTTTGTTTGTTTGTTTATGGCTGCGCTGGGTCTTTGTTGCTGCGCACGGGCTTTCTCTAGTTGTGGCAAGCGGGTTCGTTGCAGTTCACGGGCTTCTCATTGCAGTGGCTTCTCTTGTTGCAGAGCACAGGCTCTAGGCACATGGGCTTCAGTAGTTGTGGCACATGGACTTAGTTGCTCTGTGGCATGTGGGATCTTCCCAGACCAGGGATTGAACCCATGTCCCCTGCATTGGCAGGCGGATTCTCAACCACTGCACCACCTGGGAAGTCCCATACTGGCTTCTCTTAAAGAGTGTTCCAGAGGATGCAACTTACAGCTCAAAGCAGTGCTTCTTAAAATCTTTCCCTATTCCTTCAATTCCCTTTCTCATTCTCATCTTCCTATCAAATCTTTACCTGAAATAAACCTTGTGATTCTTTCCTGCCTCTTCTCCCAATTTCCCACTCGTGCAGTAGGCCCAAACCTTGCCTCTCTCATCTGCCCATCCCTTAATGCATGAACTGTTTCCTATGACTTCCTCTTCCTCCAGTCTTGATGTTCACAGGCCCCACTGCCTTCCAGAAAGCTCATGCTCCTGGCCTGCTCCACATCTTGCCACCTGCTGGGAGAGGAAGTGTAATTCTAGCTCTCACCACTTTGGGGTGGAATCTGTCCAGTTCTCAGATTACAAAAGAGAGTTCAGAAACTGACCCTGAAAGCAAAGGTTCTTCCTTCATAGAGAGAAGCTTGGAGGGTGTGGTAGACAGAATTCTAAGATGTCCCATAGGATCCCCGCCTCCTGGGGTACATGCCTGAATAACGCCTGGGACCGTAAGCATGCTGGATTTTACTCCTGTGATCAGGCTTTGTTACATGCATACTGACTTTAACAAAGGGAGATCATTCCAGGGGAGCTTGACCTAATCAAGTGAGCACTTTAAAAGCTGAGGGTTTTCATACATATGACATGGGCATAGCTATGGACTGATTTATTTATTAGTCGGGGAATAGAATGTAGCATCCAAAAGTAGGTCTTAGTATATATGGTAATTTAATATTTGACTAAAGTTGTGATTTTACCAATTGAAAAAGGCTGAGTAATTTAATACATGATGCTGACACTACTAGCTATCCAAATGCAAGAACAAAATTGGATCCTGCTCTTAAATCATTAAAGGAAACCTTCTAGACATATTACACACATAAGTTTGGTAATAATCATTGTTTTATAGTACAATCTAAGAGACTATGAGTACAATCTCAGGCAGGAAAGATCTTAACCAAGATTGGAAACCCAGAAGTTATTAAAAACATGTAAATATATTTAAAATTAAAATCTCATGGCAATAAAATCAAAGATAAGTTGAAAAAAAAAGTGGTCACATGATGATACTTCAGTGATTAATATCTATAATAAAAAATGAACTCTAAAAAGTAGACAAAAAAGATAAATAACCCAAAAGAAAAATGAGTAAAAGATATGAATAGGCAATTTAAATAAGTGCAAATAACCAAGAAACATGTGAAAATAATAAATTTCACAGAAATATGGAAATGCATATTAAAATAATAATACAGTCACTTTTCTCCAAACAGACTAGAAAAAAATTTTAAACCCTCATCTTTTTTTTTTTGATGGCCAGAAGTTTGTCACCAGTATATTAACAAGTTTTGAAGATGAATAAAATTTAACAATTATCAATAATAACAAATTTTAACCAATGAAATAGGGGGAAAATAGGATAGGCTTTCTTTTTTTTTATAATATCTTCATTAGAGTATAATTGCTTTACAATGTTGTGTTAGTTTCTGCTGTATAACAAACTGAATCAGCTATATATATACATATATCCCCATATTTCCTCCCTCTTGCATCTCCCTCCCACCCTCCCTATCCCACCCCTCTAGGTGGTCACAAAGCACCGAGCTGATCTCCCTGTGCTATGCGGCTGCTTCCCACCAGCTATCTATTTTACGTTTGGTAGTGTATATATGTCCATGCCACTCTCTCACTTCGTCCCAGCTTACCCTTCCCCCTCCCCGTGTCCTCAAGTCCATTCTCTACGTTTGCGTCTTTATTCCTGTCCTGCCCCTAGGTTCATCAGAACCTTTTTTTATTTGTTTTGGATTCCATATATATGTGTTAGCATACAGTATTTGCTTTTCTCTTTCTGACTTACTTCACTCTGTATGACAGACTCTAGGTCCATCCACCTCACTACAAATAACTCAATTAAAACCCTCATCTTGGGCTTCCCTGGTGGCGCAGTGGTTGAGAGTCCGCCTGCCGACGCAGGGGACACGAGTTCGTGCCCTGGTCCGGGAAGATCCCACATGCCGTGGAGCGGCTGGGCCCGTGAGCCATGGCCGCTGAGCCTGCGCGTCTGGAGCCTGTGCTCCGCAATGGGAGAGGCCACAACAGTGAGAGGCCCGCGTACCGCAAAAAAAAAAAAAAAAAAAAAAAAAACCCTCATCTTTAATTGTTAGTTTGCATGTGGAGAGAAACATCCTCTCAAACGTTGCTGATGGTTTTAGGAATTGCTTTAACTTTTTTAGAAACAAATCATTGAATAGCTATTAAAATTAATGTATATATAATATACAATTTTCAAATTGTAATCTATATAAATGTATAATATACATTTGTTTATATTTATAATGTGCATTATTTTAAAACAATAAACCACATGGCAAAGCAAACAAACCAAAACAGGCCAAAGCAGAGGGTTTTCTCTTGTTGGTCACTAAGAAGAAGCGAGAGAGGTGTGGTCCTGCTGACCTGGAAGAAGCAAGGTGTGGTGAACCATCTATGGGGACCACGTGGCAAGGAATGTGGGTGACCTCTAGGAGCTAAGAGAAGCCTTTGATAAGGAAATGGGGACCTCAGTCCCACAACCACAGGAACTGATTTTGACCAACAACTTCAATGAGCATGGAAGTGGATTCTTTCCCCAGAACATCCCCAAAAGGAGCAAAGCCTGGCTGACATCTGATGTCAGCCTTGTGAGACCTTGAGAAGAGACCCCAGCCATGCTGTGGCTGGACATCTGACATAGAGAATTGTGAGCTAGTAAGTGGGTGCTGTCTTAAACCTCTAAGTTTGCAGTAAATAGTTACCTGCAACTAAAATAGAAAACTAACACAGAGGGAAAGGGAGGACAGATAAGATATGAAAGCTCATAGATGGATCATTTTTGTTGTGGTTCTAGATAAAAAGATTACTGGTCACACAGTGCAAAGGCTAAAGGCTGAATGGAGCACTGATGGAAAGTGCTGACAGAGGCCACTCGAGGGACCTGTGGCCTGGGACAGTGGGAAATGGACTACATGCTGGTGATGGATGGTAGAGTTGGGTAGCTGGAGAGAAAAGGGAAAGCCTTCAGGTAAGAGGATTGATCTAAGGAAATGTGTGTGGGCAGGAATATGCAAAATGTGAAGGTGTCTTGCAGGAAGAGTAAGGAGGCTGCTGGGGACCCTGCCTGGCTTCCCCCTTCCTTTTCTTCAGCCATTTCCCTGCACTTTCACACCTCCAGGAATTTACACATGCCCCTTCCTCTGTCTGTAATGCCCTTTGCCTTTTCCTCACTTGTCTTTCAACACCCAGCCCAAAACTCTTCCCCTGCCCACCCCCTAACTTCCCAATCTCAGTAGGGTTAATCCCAAACCCAAGGTTTTATAGCTCAATAATGGAAGCTGGGAATCCAACAGCCTTACTTGTTCAACTATTCCACGTTTATTGAAGAAAGGGAAGAAACTCTTTGCTAGGTCAATAATCAACCTCAAAATATAATCCTTTTACCTAATTCTCATTTCCAGATGGTGGGTTTTCTTAAAGCAGGGCACACCATAACCAGGCCAGGCTGGCAGCCCTAATTCAGTAGGAGCCCTTGGCTGTGAGTTTCTAAAGCAGCTGGAGCTGTGAGGTGCTGCCTGAGGCCCCCAGTGAGAATTCCAGGGCCCCAGGCTCTTCCCACAGGATCCTTGATCATGTTCTCATTTCCTCCTCCAGAAACATGGGGCTAAAATAAACCCAGAGGCTGAGGCAGGTGTGAGTCAGCTCTTAGAGTGGAGCAATCGCTGCATGGCTGCTCCTTGTAAGAAACATCCCCCTTGAGTCTGAGTTGTTTATGCCAAGAGCTGTAAGCCTGAAAAATGAGTTCCCCTAAGATAGGTTGGCAGTAGGCTCCTCTTCCTGGAGATGGCATGATGCTTCATGGCCTGGAAACTTTCTGTGCCAGTGTAAAAAGGAGAGGCACACACCCCTCTGAGCAGGGGAAGCCTGGTGACAAAGGAAGAGGTGCTTGGGCTGGAAGCCAGGTGACATGAGGTTTAGTCCCAGCTTAACTGCTTACCAGGTATGTCAAATCAGGTAACACCCTCCACCACTGTGGGTCTCCTTTTTCTCAGTTGCAAAATAAACATGTAAGCCCAGATGATTTTCAAGTTTTCCTCTGGCTTTGGCATTCTTTCAGTTTATCTGAACAACTCCCCAAGTGCCAGGTCTCCAGGCTCATTCTCAGGTCCCAGCTGGCAGGTGTGGGATGTTAAAGATGGAGAAAGAAATTCTGAGGTGGCCCTCAGCAGCCTTTGCTCGACTGAGACAGGCTCCATTGGCACCCACTGATCTGGCACCTCCACTGTGCCAGGCATCTGGGAAACAGCTGGGGATACAGAGGAGAAAGAGACAAGGTCCCTTCAAGGATTCATTGTCTACCACATGAGGGTGTGAAAAGAAGATGTGGACAACAAGAAGATGACCAGCAGCACAAACTCTTTTGCTAATCCCTGATTGAATGATACACGCAAGTATTAATAGCTCAGAATGAGGAATAGACCACAACATTCCAAGTGGGCTTCAGTGGGAATTCAGTTTTGTTACTAGATTTTCCCCACCTCAGTCAAAAGATACAAGCACCCCAATGTTCATTGCAGCACTATTTACAATAGCCAAGACATGGAAGCAACCTAAATGTCCATCAACAGATGAATGGATAAAGAAGATGTGGTACATACATACAATGGAGTATTACTCAGTCACTAAAAAGAATGAAATAATGCCGTTTGCAGCAACATGAATGGACTTGGAGATTATCATACTAAGTGAATTAAGTCAGAGAAGGACAAATATCATATGATATCACTTATATGTGGCATCTATTTTTTTTTAAATGATACAAATGGGGCTTCCCTGGTGGCGCAGTGGTTGAGAGTCCACCTGCCGATGCAGGGGACGCGGGTTCGTGACCTGGTCCGGGAAGATCCCACATGCCACAGATCGGCTGGGCCCGTGAGCCATGGCCGCTGAGCCTGCGCGTCTGGAGCCTGTGCTCCGCAATGGGAGAGGCCACAACAGTGAGAGGTCTGCATACCCCCCCCCAAAATAAAAAGATACAAATGAAATTATTTACAAAACATAAACAGACAGATATAGAAAACAAACTTACGGTTACCAAAGGGGAAATGGGGTGGGGGGAGGGATAAATCAGGAGCTTGGGATGAACATACATGAACTACTATATATGAGACAGATGACCAACAAGGACCTACTATAGCACAAGGAACCCTACTCAATATTCTGTGATAACCAGTATGAGAAAAGAATCTAAAAAAGAATGAATATATGTATATGTATAACTGAATCACTTTGCTGTACACCTGAAACTAACACAACATTGTAAATCAGCTATACTCCAGTAAAATTTTTTTTTAAAGTTTTACTGAGAAAGAGGTCAGTATGAAATGACCAGAGAGATTCAAAATTCATTTTCTTCCAATGATTTAACATTTAACATCCACACAGTTTTCTCCAGGCAGCAAGAATAATTCAGGATTTGTTACCATCCTGGAGTCTCCCCATAATTGAAAGACAAATAATTCACACTCAATGATGGGGGCCACTCAACTGAGAAACCACTTCTAATACCAAGAGTAAGATACTGAATAATTCCTAAAGTGAAAATTCTATTTCTATTGTGCTCATCATCTCATATATTTACCGTAGTCAGCATTTCCAAAATGTCTTTCAACCATTTAAAAAATATTTATGACATTGCATTTGAAACCACATTTAAAGCAAATGTTAAAATTTAGTTACATATTTTAATATTCTCAAGTACCATGAGGCTTCACTTAGTTTTATGATTTTCTCCTTGATAAGTTTTTTTTGCCTTCAGGCTTTTGTTTTGAAGATTTAAAAATAAAATAAGTAAAAATTAAGATATCACACATAGAGAAGATGAATAGAACATACACATACAGAAGACTGAAGAAAATATATATATTATCTAATATTAAAATTCTCATAAAGCAAATACTATATAACCACCAATCAGATTATGTGGTCCTATAGATTCTTCTCTTTTTCCATCTAAGCTTATCTAAATTGCACATTTGTCATTTGTAACCACAGTCGGTGCTCAGTAGGTACTCATCCTAATTGTGATTCAGATAGAGGCCAATGGATGTCCTTATTGTTCCTATCAGTCTGAGTAAGGATTTCTGCACAGCCAGCAAGGCAGGGAGCTGGGCTCCTAGTCCAAGTCCAAATCGGGGCGACTCCCCAGCCCACGCTTTCCTACAGTGCCTGGCTGCAGACATGGCTCTTCTGCTCAAGTTGTTTACCATCTGGCAGGAGGCTTTTGGCATTCTGCTGTAGTGGCAGATTTGATCCTCAGTCACAATGCCAAAGGGATGGTGGTTTGAGTCATTGTTTATCTGTTGTTCTAATTTTTTCATAATAAATATGCATTGCTTAGATAATAAAAACAACAAAGGGGAAAATTCCATGTGAGGCAGAGATAAGCAAAAAAGCTCTGCTAAAAAAAAGAAGGCTTATATAAAGGTAAAGCTGTATCATGTACGTTTGGCATGTTTGTTTGTTTTTTTTTTGCGGTACGCGGGCCTCTCACTGTTGTGGCCTCTCCCGTTGCGGAGCACAGGCTCCGGAGGCACAGGCTCAGCGGCCATGGCTCACGGGCCCAGCCGCTCCGCGGCATGTGGGATTTTCCCAGACCGGGGCACGAACCCGTGTCCCCTGCATCGGCAGGCGGACTCTCAACCACTGCGCCACCAGGGAAGCCCCGTTTGGCATGTTTTTAAAGAAAGCTGAACAGGATCAGGCCAAAGACATCAGGGGCAAGGCATCGAGCCTTTTATCACACACTAGACACCAGTTCCCTTTGAGACTGGATTATTAATTAGGAGAAGCTGGTTGTAGCTATTATCAAACTTCCCTGACTTCCCCCCATAATAGAGGACCTTACGTAGAAATGCCCTAATCATGACAGCTTCTGAGGGCCTGGGTCCATCTAAGAGAGGTCCTAGAACTTTAATAAGAGGTCCTACAAATTCATGTAATTCTCAAGACAGAGAAAGCCAGAGGAAATCTGCCGTACCTTGGAAAGCTGGCTTAACACTGTGTTTTTATGTGGATTTGTTCACCTCCCTGCTTCACAGTGAGGTCTTAGGGACATAGAAGCTCTCTCTCTTTGACAAAGGGAGACCCTAATAATCAGGGGTAGTGAGGTTGTACCATAGAGACAGAGAGTGATAGAGGGATGTTGAAACCACAGAGAGGGCAGCCTTCTGAAGAGGTAGAGGGCCCTGCCTAGTTGCCAGTCAGCACCAGCTGCACAGAGGGGAGGAGTCATTTTGGGAAAAGGAAAACTCTGAGTGAAGGTCTATCAGGAAGCAGATGGAATTTGTCTGTTGTGTGGTGCTAGTACAGGCTGCTTTAAGGCCCTCATTAGCTTTAGGCTTTCTCATTTTTGTTCCTCACTCAGACATGTTAAAATGCCCCCTACGTCCCATGATAAATGGAATTTACACATGATAAATTGTAAAAATTATAAGTTGTAAAAAAGTTATAAAAGTTGATATGATGCATTTTGTAGACACACGAAATGAAACACCTATTAATTTAATTTTACTGCTTTCATATTTCAGGGCCAATGATTTTGTATTTGAGATCTCAAAGATTTCCCTAGGCCCTTGGAAAGCTTGTAGATCTTAGATACTGTTATCATGGAGCTTAATTGATGAAACAGCCTTAGTGGATGAGAAGGACAGAGTTGTCTGTCTGCTGGGCTGTAGGCAAGGAGCAGATGCTTTGATCTCTGTTTTTCTCAGTGCCTGGCAAATAGCAGGGAATTCAGTGACAGGGAGCAGATTGATGCTCAGGAAGGAGAGGAGGCTGAACTCAGATCAGGGTTGGTCTTTCAGGCAATCAGGTGGGTGTTTAGGCCAAAAGCTGCAGGCAAGAGGGGGGCCGTTCTATGCAGGAGTCTTGTGCATTTTTCTTAATTTCATTTTTCTAAGTATAGGGCAGGGACTACAAAGATAACTATAAAAAATCTCTATGTGTCAGGCACTGTGTGAGTCCCTGTTATATACAGTGGTTTCAATGAAATCACAAACAACCCTGTGCTGTAGGTAGTACTTTTATTATATTTTACAAATGGTGAAACTGAAGCTGGGTAGGTGAAAGGACATGGAGAAAGTGACACAGCAGAGCAGGAACTCAAAGACTTTTGTCGGACACGAAGAACCAACCCTGCCCTAGTGAGTTTTCAAGTGAGTAGGTGAGTGCTGGGTGGAGAAGGGGTAAGGCAGAGTTGCTGAGAACTCTTTAGAGCCCATTTCTGAAAACCTGGTTTCTTGGGATCCCTGTCTCCTTGGCAGATTTCCTTTCTGTTCCCCTGCAAGTGCCCTGCTGAGCCTCCGGCTCCTTAGACCTGACCTTAGCTACCTCGTTGTTGCTAAGGACAGATCATCTTGCTGGGCTTTGCCAAGGGCATTAATAAAACAGTGCCTGTGATTATAGCCACACAAAGGTAGGCAAAGAAATTACTCTGATTCAAAAAACAGAAAACCACTCTCCAGCTGGAGCCCAATGGCTGACCTTCCTATCCACAAGGGCATAGGCTAAGATTCCTTTTCTCCCCATTCATTGGATTAATTTCAGCCTCATAGACAATCCCAACCCCCAAGCCACATTTACCTGCTGTTGTTTTTAACCTCAAACAACATCATAGCAACAAAGCTCAGTGGAAAGATCACAGTGTCTGAAGTCAGACAGACGTGTTCATAACCCAACTCGTCCTCTTGCTAGAACTCGGATTTTGAACAGGTTGCTTGAGGTCGGCTTGCTCATCTGTGGAGGGTTGGAAAGGAATTAAATGATGCAATAGAAACCTTATAAATGTATTAAATTACCTGGGAATTCATACGCTTTTGAAGGAAGTGTGAGGCAGTGAAGCAAGAGAGATACCTTTATTTTCTCCCAGGGGATTAAGTGGAGGATAAGGAACAGTTCTCAGGCTAAGGGAACAAACAGTGCAAGGCCCAGGGACAAATGAAGTCAGATAGCGCTGGACTGCCAATAAACTGCGGGGAAGAGATTGAGGGGAAGTAACTCAAGGCTGGAAACTTCAGGCAAATCCAGATAGTTCAAAGCCCTGTAAGGACTTAGCACATGATCATAAAAGAAATGACGTGTCACTGAAGGGTTTAAGCAAAGAAGTACCATGACTTATGTTTTTATAATTTCATTTTGCCCGGGTAAAGAAAAGATTGCAGAGGGTCAAGGCTAGAGGCAGGCAGCCCAGTTGGGAGGCTGGTGACCCAGTCCAGGGGATAGAGCGGCAGCCTTGATGGGGAGATGGAGGTGAGTATAGAGAAAAGTGGACAATTGTGCCAAGTGCTCATTCTGTGGCTTTGGGTAACCTCACTAAGCCTCAGCTTTTCTTCAGTTGTTCATGGAGGATAATAACAGGATCCTTGTCCCAGACTTGTTAGGGGATTAAATGAGATCATGCATGCAGAGTACGGAGCATGGTGACTGCCACACACTGAGTGCTGGCAGGATGGAAGCGATTGTTATTGTCGCTGGTGGTGGTAGCAGGGGTCCTGGAAACATTACGGGATGCTCTCAGGGAATGCTGCGGCTACAAACGAAACAAACACATGGGCAGCGGGTACCAGAAAAAGCCCTTTTCAAAAATGAAATCCTGGTTAAAAGGTACAAAGGGTCCTGGTGAGGAAGGAAGTAGAGAGGGGAGGAGGGCTGTTGTCTAAAGAGGTCAGTGTGCCTGCTTTGTGCGCTCTCCTGAGAGTTAGGACACAAAGAGAATGTGTCCCAAAGGTGGCAGGTGGGGTGAGCGGGCTGAAACCCCTTTGAAGAGGATTGGGAAAGAAAGCCTAAAAAAACCTCCAGGTTAGGGGCTTCCCTGGTGGCGCAGTGGTTGAGAGTCCGCCTGCTGATACAGGGGACACGGGTTCGTCCCCCGGTCGGGGAAGATCCCACACGCCGTGGAGCGGCTGGGCTCCGTGAGCCATGGCCGCTGAGCCTGTGCGTCTGGAGCCTGTGTTCCACAGCGGGAGAGGCCACAATGGTGAGAGGCCCGCGTACCGCAAAAAAATAAAAAAATAAATAAAATTAAAAACCTCCAGGTTGGTGAAAAGGCTATTTTTTTTTTAGTTTAGTACGAGAAGCCCACGAAAGATGTATAAGCTGTAAACAGTGTTCCTCGCCTCCACCCTCCCTGCCAGGAAAATTAATCATTGAGTCAGGAGCATGGAAGCTGAAGTTGGTTGGAGGGGAAAAAAAAAAAAAATCCAAGAGAGAAGGAAAGATGGTGAGAGAGTGTCTTGCTCTGTTAAATACATTCGAGTCGCATGGCTCAGACAAATGGCATGTGAAGATTCATTTCAAAATGGGAATGTTTTTATTGTTTTGTGGGTTTTAAAGGAATGTACGCTCATTATAAACCTCTCAGACTGTTGAGAGGGACTATTTTGAGCACTAACTTTGTGGCAGGAACTTGGCATTGAGCTTTATATGAATTTATGCCATTTAATTATCACACCACACTTATTGTGTAGGTAGTATTATTTAACCATTTTACAGCTGATGAATTTGAGGCCAAAGAGGATAAGTGACTTGCCCGGAGTCACACAACTATTTCTATGACTTGCTAGTTTGGGAGAGTTACTTAACCTCCCTACGCCTTTTTTTTTTTTCTCCCAGTTGTTTAGTGGGGATAATAACATAGTGTGCACTCAGACACAAGCTGTACTCCAATTCAAAATGTGATTCTCCATCTTACTAATTTATGTCTTTGGGAAAATCACATAACCATGTGCCTCAGTGCCTCTTCCTTAAAATGGGGGCATTAATAGTACCTCAGATTATGTATCTCAGTCAGTAGAACATGGAACTCTTCATCCCAGAGTCATGAGTTCAAACCCACATACCTCCTTTCTGTTTCTAAAGGAGCAGTGACTATCATCTACCTATCTACCTGCCTATCTATCTGCCTGCCTATCCCTATCTTCCAAATCTTGTGAAAACTCCTCACATTAGCAAACTAGTCATCAGGGACTCTGGGAGATAAGGTTTGCATTTAGTTTCTTGGCCTCTATGACACAGAGAAGCACATAGAAGGGAGAAATGGCAGTGAGTTGCCAACAGATGGTCTGGTGCAGATCTTCGGAGTAAGAGATGTTGGACAAAGGACACATACAGCACCCTTGGTCATAGATATTGTACGTAATTTTCTCAGGTTACCCCTATTATTTTTTAACATGTAAGAGTTCACCGGGAGCTTAATTTGTTTGAATAGGTTTAGGGATCTTGGAGGTATGGAGACAATTCCTGGGGATACGGGAGAATGTTTCCATTTTCAAACAGAGGAGGAAAATGGAAGTTATGAACTATAGTTGGTGAGCTTGGTGGAAATTCTGGGAGAGTTTCTAGATAAGAATACCAAGAAGATGGCACGTGAAGACTTGGACGATAAAACAGTGGTTACAAAGAAGGATCGGAGGTTTACTAAGAACAAGCCATACTTACCTTCTTTGTTGGTTTGTTTATACATGAATTATTGGGAGGATGACTAGAGACAGGGGCATGTGGATTTTAGTGTGGCATTTTCCAAAATCATATTATGCCTTTGTGAACAAATGACCAAATATTGACGGCATTACTGCTGAGTGGTATCAAATCTGAGTGGCTGTGTCCTGAGATTGCTGACTAATGACAACCTGGAACAAAGGTCTCTGTTGAGGAGTTCTGGCTTTGGTCTTGTCCTGTTCCACATTTTTATCAACGTTTCATATGAGAGAATTGATGGTCCTCTAATCAAATCTGAGGATGCACCAAGGCTGAGAGGAAGAACAAATGGATTGCATAATAGAATCAGGATTCAGAAAACTATCAATAGCCTGGCATGAAGGGAAGAAAAGAGCAAGTTGAGTTGTGCTAGAAATAAATCTAAAACATTGCCTCTAAACCTTCAAACGCTATAGTGAGGGTAAGTGGGAGGGATGGCTTAATAGCAGGCTCTGAAAAAAAGACTAAGGTCTTGCCTTTATGGTAAACAACATTAGACTGTTGGAACATACTGAATTGTCAAAATCATAAAATGACACTTTGGATTACATTTATAGAATATTTTTGGATAGAATAATGCCAGGCACATAGTATGTGCTCAGCAGATACTGTTTAAAATAATGCATGATTTAATGTTTTTTTCTGGAACACTGTGTTGAGTTATGCATGCATTCACTCAGCAAATATTTTTTGAGAACTAGAGCCAGGCTCTGGTTAGGTGTTGGGTACACATCAGTGAACAAAATCTCTGAAGAGAACTGAAACATTTGTTGAGCATCAATATGTACCAGATACTCTGTGAGGTTGTAAAGATGAATATAGTTCCTGCCTTCAAATTCTTGTTAAAGATATGAACCTGTAACCACAACCCAGAAATGTTACATGCCATTATAGCTTTAGAAAGAGGAGTGGTTCTGAGAAGTGTACAATTAACTCATTGTAAGAGGTGTCTGGGGAAGAGTTGCAGTAGATGGGACATATGTGAGGTTTTTTCGGTGTGTGATGAATAGATATTTGCTCATTCTTGGTCCCATCTTTATGAATGTGTCCAGAATAAGACAACTAGAATTGTGGGTAAACCTCAAACCTGCAACATATAAGGTAATAGATGAGGAACTTGGATTTTCTTTAAAACCTGGAGATGAAAAATCCTAGGAATAGGGCCAGATTAATGGACATGCAACATGTGAGATGTTGTTGTATAAAATGAATAGTGGTCTTGTACTGTGTGGACACAAAAGATGCCTTTAGGATACAGCTGGAACAGACTTGGGTTCACACAAGGAAAATCTTTCTGATGGTAGTTTATCAGTGGAAGGGTGTATTTGCAAAGTAGGGGATTCCTTCTCTTTGAGGCATTCAAGTAGAAGCTGGAGAGGACCCTTCAACATATGATGAAGATTGACTCATTGATTTGTGCTTTGGACTGAATGGCCTCTGAGGTCAGGTTTAGCCCTGAAATTCTATTTTATAAACTTCTATACATGGCATTTAACAATTTGTATCACACATTGCTATTTTGCGTTATGTGTGAAAATCATTGCTCCTTAAGTCAATTTTGGACTTCCTGAGAGCGTGAGAAAAGATCTGAGTGGTGTATTAGAGAAAACATGGATCTGAAATTCGTTACAATACCAATAGGCTGTGTTCGTTTTGGCCAAGCTTTTTGTCTTCTCTACAACTCAACTGCCACATCTACAAAACGAATGGAATAAAATGTATCCTATTATGTTGCTGCGAGGATAAGTTATAGTGTATGGGTAAAGCATCGTGAACAAAGTAACACACAAAATGGACGTACATATAACGGTAGTTATATTTATTCCATATATATATATATATATATAGTGATCCCTTTGGAGCCTGGCATTAAGGAATACATGGATCAGTTCTGTCTCCAAAGATACCTGTTGGGTGAAGGCCAAATGCTAATTGAAATATTGGGGCCCAGCAAGTCAGAGAATCAGTGTCACTGATTCTTTCCCCGAGGAGAGGAGGATTTTGCTCTGTCCTTTTGTAGCTCTCTCTGCTCCTTCTTTACATTATTCTTTCTCTCTCTGGCCCTCCAGTGTTCTTCACTTTAGGTCCAGAAGCTGCCTGTGGGTAGATTGGTGGATTCTGAGCACCCTCTAGGGACAATAGAGGGATTTGTTCCACTTGAGAGAAGATAGATTTTTCTCATCGTTCAGTTGCTGGTGCAGGTGAAATGTGCCAGGAACAAGTGAGATGTGGGCGGAGGGAACAAGTGATGGAGGATCCAGCTTTTCTTAACCCACTCCTCCCTACCAATGCACTTTTCTGGCTGCTTATATATCCAACCCCCAGCGAGATCTGAAGACAAACAGCCACACAGGATTCAGAAAAAAAAAATCCTTTCTGTTCCTGAGCATGGGTAGTCAGCTGGGAGTACATTCAACGGGACAGTAACTGAATCTCTAGTGAATTCTGAAGAGGCCAAAGACTCAGGGCCAAGGAACTCACTAAATATGGTGCCTGAACTACCTTCTTGGACCATTTAGGCAACATATCCTGTTAAATTATCAGAAGAAGAGAGAGAAGAACTTATCCAAGCACAGTGAACCACAGAATGCAATTTTAATTATAAAATTTATCTTCAAATATTTAATCTCCAGTTCTTTCTCATACTCAACTCTTTTAAAGTTCCACATCATTCCCGTCACTAAATAAACCGGAAGAACAACAAATTTCCTGAATGTAGAGGGGAAGAGTGTGAGGGGTCAGAAGACAGGGGAGAGAGGGGATTATGGTGGCTAATAATGAGGAAGGTGTAATAAGACCCACTTCAGGATCGTTACACCTTGGATAATTAGCAAAAGTTATTAACTTACCAGAAATCAGAACACTTATATCCATTTCTGAAAGAAAATGATGAAATAAATTTCTCAGAGTGAGAACGTTAAAACAGTAAAGTTTATCAAAGAAAGCATAGAGGAATTTATTTCTAATTTGAATGAGTCAACTGTTTTAAGTAGGACACAAACCCACTAACTATAAAAGAAGATAAATGAGACTTTCATTTAAATGAAGATCTGTTCAAGATATACCATTAACAGAGTACATAGCTAATCCAGAGAATTAGAGAATTTATATGTATCTGATAAAACATGTAATAGTAAAACTTAAAGATTTCCTGCAATCAGTGAGAAAAAGATAACCCAATTTAAAAATAGACAAACAGCTCATTCTCAGAAGAGGGTATCCACATGGCCAGGAAGTATAGTAAAAAGTGCTCAAGCAATTACTCTTCAGATAAATGCAAATTAAAATGACAATGATATATCACTTCACACTTACCAAAATGGCCAAGTTTTAAAATATTAATGCCAAATGATGGTGGCAATGTGAAACAACCTGAATTCTCATGCATTGCTGGTAGCAGTATAGAGTAGTATAAACCCTTTGGAAACTAATTTAGCAATTACTACTGCAGCTGAATATATGCTCACCCTATGACCCGGTAATTTCACTCTTAGGTATATTATACACAAGAAAGATGAGTGCATACAAGATGAGTGCCTGGGTCCACTATGAAAATACACAAATATGTACTTAGTAACTTTATTTACAAATAAAAGGAAAAAGATAATGCAAATTTTAGGATAGTAGTTATTTGGATAAAGGGAATGCAGGAAGGGATTATAAGAGGCTTTTGGTGTATGGCAACACTATACTGATTTGCCTTGGGTGGTGAATACATGGCTATTCAGTTAATTATTACTGTTATTGACTGATATTTTATGTGTAGTTAATTTAGGGTATTTTCACACTTAAAAAAGATAAATTGTTCTAAAAACTGCTATCTAAATGTGGAAACTCACTTTCTTCTTAAGCCTCAGCCTCTCCATCTGTTAATTTATCGGGATGGAGTGCAATATTCAAGGTGTCTTTCTGTTCTTACACACTATTGTCCTGGAACCACTGGGAAGCTAGTCAACACGAAGATGGAAAATAGCCCCAATCGGGATATTATAAAAGATCCCTGATCATCAGTATAAACAGTCATTAATTAGCAGAATTGGATATCTAGACATGTGCCCTAGTACAGAAGCAAAGCCTTCTAACTTGCATATATCATCTTGCGAGAGACTAGACGTGCAAATAATAAAGGAAATTGGTTAATAATGCATCTCACTCAAAACCTTGAAAAACGAACAAGTGAGACAAAACAGGGCATTTTTGGAATCACTTACCAGAAGAGCTTCCATTCTCAAGTTGTTTTCCTCAGAGAAGATGGAAGAACTCTCTGCATGTGAATTGTGTATAAGTGCTCTTATTAATGGCAACGTCTATCCCAGATCCCCAGAAAACGCAGGCTGAGGAAGAACCTTTATGTATGAATAATTTACTGGGGGGTGCAATCTTAGGGCACCAATTGTGCATGAAATTGGAAGTTAAGCAAAAGAAGGAGAGCAGATAGTGGTATGTTCCCATGCCCATCAAAGCTTTACAATAACCACAGCTGATGTTAGATTACACAGGAGCACAAAGGGGCCTTGAAACTACTGCAGCTCAGAACCATCCATTGGAGAGAGAGATGAGAAGAAATATATCTTCCTGGCTTCCCCCTCTTTCCTTGTTTTCACTGATTAAGGTCTCTATGAGGGATGGGTAGGCTGAATAATGGCCCCAAAAGATAGCCACATCCTAATCACTGGACACATAACAATTTATCATACGAAAGTAAACAAAAAAAGCTGTTCAAAAGCTTGCTCTGAAGATTGCACAGGAAAATGTTCATGAAGGGTTTCGTAACTTTAAAGTTTCTGTGGAAGTTAACTATCATTGAGGGTGGTGTTGGTGCTTAGAAAAAAAATCTGGAAAATATGAAGACAGAATATATGATCTCCGCTATCTTACCTGCTGTATTCATAAAGGGCTCAAAATTTATGGCAAAATGATTTTTTTCTCTTTAAATATTTCTTGCCTTTTTATGGTTCCAATAATATATATTTATATATAAATATAAGTAAGTGTGTAGATTATAGACTTTTCTCATAAAAGGGGGCAATTTTAAGTGTAAAAGGAACACTAGTCATAATTGCAATGCTACAATATGAAATTGCATCAGCACAGTATACATAAACTGGGACTGTTCCAAGCCATCTAAGACAAGTCTCCACCTTATGTATAATATAAGTGAATTGTGGCAGTACCAGGAGGCATGTTTGGCATATAAAATATTTGATAAATGTCACTTTATTTCTATTAATGTCTTCTATCTCATTCAGTAAGTTTTATTTACTGAATAAATGAAAGAATTAAGGATCTGAACATGTCAAGTAAGTGAAACCTATGAGTTTAAATGGGTATGAGTATGAGATCAATTTGTAGCAATAAAATTGGCAATAATAATGGCCAATATTCATTTTGTGCTAGTGGATATGACAAATTCTAATTGTCTCATTCTTTCAAAATGTTATTGAGTGCCTTAATGTCTAATACTGGGCTATGGGATTTAAATGCAGGGCAAAATAAAAGTTGCAGTCTTTCTCTCATGGAAGCTGTAATTTAGAGGTGGATAGTAACATTAATAATTTTTTAGGAGATATAAATTAAATTGTAATAACATAAGAGAGGAGCATGGTGCATTAAGAATGTAAGAAAGAGGGTTGTCCAATCAAGCCCAATCATCTCTGGCACAGAAAGGCATCCCCTGGGCCCTCTGAGAAGTCATAGATGGTGGTGGAGGTGGTAGAGATGGGAGTGGTGGGGTATGGGTGTTCCAGGCAGTGGGAGAGCATATCCAAAACCATGAAATAGGAGAGAGTATGGCAGTGTGTGAAAGTAAAATGTTTGTAGCTGAAGTCCAACCACCAAGGGGAGAAGAGGAGGGAAAAGTGGCCAAAAAACTTGAAAAATGGAAACCCGCTGAAGGTGTAAAGGCAAGTGTCAAGGTAATTATAGCTGCATATTTAAAGCTTCCTGTGACTGCAAGGTTGAGAAGTAGTTGGCAGAAGGTCTGGCTATGTGTTGCCCATGAGAATGGAGGATGTATTAGCAGAAGATGGTATTAGTTGTAAATGTGGGAAAAATGAAAAACTGATTTTATAGGAACCTTAGAAGGTAAAATTAATAGGTTTGGATTGGACGAGCATGGTAAGGGAGAAAGAGACTGTTGGCATGTCTGGGTTGAGGGTCTTGGTATTTGTTGGAAGTGGAGTAATGGGAAAAAAATGAGATGGGAAAGAAGAGGGAGGTCATGCATTCAGCTCCCACCCAGGGAAACTCATTGCTGAGCTTCATCTCATCATTGTTGGATAATTATTTTTTTCCTCTAGAGCTCTCATGAGAGAAAGTTTATATTTATGTATTGTATATTACTTAGTTTAAGTCCTTCATGGGTAGAAACTGAGTTCTGCCAATTCCTATATGCCCAGTAACAGAACATTGCTTAGTTCATTGTTGACTTTGAAGAGAGACAAAGCAGGAAAAAGGAAGGGTTGGATGGAGAAAGTAATAACCCGAGGGGAAAGCAAGCCCACAATTAGTCAGGATTAGTTTTGACTTTGTATGGCAGAAATTTCACGACAATGGCATAACTAAATGAGAAGTTACATGAGAAGTTTATTTGTCTCATGTAACGATATGTCTAGAAGAAGGAAGTCCAGGGCTGAGTCACCTGCTTAAGGTAATTATTAAGGAAGCAACTTTTCTCTATATTCATGCCCACCTTGCAAATGGGGGGATATAAGATACTTCTAGTGTATAACAAAATTTCTACTAATTGGCCTGAATGCTATATACACAGATATTCATTTTATTACTGTTTACACTGTACTGATGTTTTATGTGCAGGTTTTTTTTAATCAATTAATTTATTTATTTTTGGATGCGTTGGATCTTCGTTGCTGTGCACGGGCTTTCTCTAGTTGCAGTGAGGGTGGGCTACTCTTCATTTGCGGTGCACAGGCTTCTCATTGTGGTGGCTTCTCTTGTTGCGGAGCACAGGCTCTAGGTGTGCGGCCTTCAGTAGCATGGCGCACGGGATCAGTAGTTGTAGCTCGCAGGCTGCAGAGTGCAGGCTCAGTCGTTGTGGCGCATGGGCTTAGTTGCTCCGTGGCATGTGGGATCTTCCTGGACCAGGGCTCAAACCTGTGTCCCCTGCATTGGTAGGGGGATTCTTTTTTTTTTTGCGGTATGCGGGCCTCTCACTGCTGTGGTCTCTCCCGTTGCGGAGCACAGGCTCTGGACGCGCAGGCCCAGAGGCCATGGCTCACGGGCCCCGCTGCTCCATGGCATGTGGGATCTTCCTAGACCCGGGCACGAACCTGTGTCCCCTGCATCGGCAGGCGGACTCTCAACCACTGCGCCACGAGGGAAGCCCAGTAGGGGGATCTTAACCACTATGCCACCAGGGAAGCCCTATGTGCAGTTTTAATTTAGGATATGCTCTACTTTTTAAAAAGCATTGAGCTTTAGTTCTCATGATCACAGTATGGCTGCTCCAACTCCTGCTATTATACCTGGAGACCAAGGAAGAAGAAAAGGGAAGGACAAAGGGCAAAAGCCAAGAGCCAAAGAGTAAATTCAGTTGATCCTTCACTTAAATAGACTTCTCAGAAGCCTTTCTCACTTACTTATCATTGGCAAGGATTGTTTTTATGTTTCTTTGATTGGTGTCAAATTCACTTTTCTTAAAGGGGCACTCAATTTTATGGACTTCCCCACATTCTATTATGTTGTAGGAAATGTGTGAGAGAGGAAATTATGCTCATTAATTTAGACTTAAATGAGGAAGAGAGGAGTGCTATTAACACCAAGCCATCTTAATTTCCATAAAGAAAATACCCAAAGAACATAATTTGAGTCGTTCCTTTATCAGATTCTGCTTCATTCAGCTTGGATTCCAGCCAGACCTTGTCCTCCTTCTCCAGCTGCACAATGACAGTTCCCAAAGCATGTTTGTGACTGTCTTTGGCTTGGGCTTGCTTGCATCTGACCTGGATGCCATTCCTCATGAGTCCTATCTTCACAGATCTCTGAAACAGCTCATTGTGAAAGGCAAAATTGTACACACCAGGGGTGGTGCAGCTGAACACTCCAGTGGTCAGATTAAAGTGGTCCTGCTGGTTGTACAGGGCTTCCTTGAAAACAACGGGCTGGAAGGGCTTTGGGAGAGGTTCACTAAGCTTCACGAAAAAGGCAGATTTTGATGGCAGTGGGCACCTCTCAATAGCTCCAGGTAACCCTCTTTGTCCCATTTTTCCTGGATGACCTTGAGGACCTTTACACAAGATATACAGACAAAGGAAGGAGGTAATTCTGAACTCATGCATTTTATGATCAGCGTACTTCTGTCTCCCTCCCTCCCATCCACCTTTTTTACTTATAATCTTAAAGATTCTCTTAAAGTTTCTTTCTCTGTTCTGTGGGAATAGCATCCAGTGCTTACTTTTGTCATAGCTTTTACCACACTGAATTGTAACCCCTTCCTTAAGCACTTGTGTCCTTGACTACGTGCCTCATTAGAGTGCCCAGCTTGTAGTTAGCATTCAAAGTATGTTTTCTAAATGCATAAGCGCATGAATTGTTTTTCTTAACTTATCCCAAAGGCAGAACCATATGTTTTCTTTATTATAAACCGTATAACCAAGGACCACTTTCTGTAGGAACCGATGCAGAAAAATCCAGAAATCATATTGTGCTATAGCTAAAAGAGCACAGATCAATTGTACTGAAACCCACGTAAGTGTTAGTCACCTGTGGAGCTCAAAAGGCTCACTGATGCCCTGGCTGCACTCTGCTTCTTCTAAATCTGAATCCCTGGATGTGGAGCTCAGGTTAATGATGTACACAGGTCAATCTGATGCAAATCATTGTCCTCAGGTATCCAAGTGCCAGAGTGAGTGTTCAGAGCTGAATGGCGATCTAATCCCCAGCCTGTTGGTATCTTTTCATGATACCACCTTGCCCCTGATTTTGTGGGAATCACCACTGCTTCAGTGTGAAATATGTGCTGCCGCACTGCACAGAAATAACAATGATATTTGTAAGAGTACATCTACTTAAGTGCTATTCAAGCTATTTTCTCAAGCTAGTTATCCTGACTGATAACCAAGCATATAAGCACCACTGATGTCTTTTTTAGAATACAAAGTTACCTTATTCTCCCAAATACATGACTGAACTTCAAAATTAAAGAACAAACTGAGTATTCATGCATGTTTTGTATGGTATGCTCTCTAAATTCTAAATCCAACCATTTTCTCTAATCTAGGAAAAAAGATTTGTCTCTAAATGTTTTACAAGTGAGTTATTTTTCACATTGTGTTTGCACGTTTGTGGGTGTGTGCATGTGTGCATGTGCATGTGTGTAGCTGAGTGATCTTTCTTACCATGTGAATCAAAACTTATCTCAATTTAGAACTTACTATGTTTTTCCAATTCTAGAGGAAGAGCTAACTAGTGGGAAAATACTGGGTCTCTAGCCAAGAGCTGCAGTATTGGTGTGTGAATTCCCACTGAGCTCCAGCCAAACATTAATTCTTCATTCAGGGAGCACTTCTTGTTGCATAGTTGACTATGTGTCACCTGTCCCATTGCCAATTTCTCTATGTATATTAGATTGAAATGTTTACAGTGTCAGTACTTCCCTGATTTTGCCCCACAAAACAGCAATTTTGAATGGTTTAACCTACTGTAAATAGTAGTATGCAGATGGAATCCCATTCTTGGAGATCTTTTCAAAGTACAAACCAACTGCCTCAAACCCAGTTTGCTCCTCAGCAAGGTGGTGAGAGGATGGGGATGAATTTGTGCTACAGATACTTTTCCCCATAAGAATTCTCCCACATTTCTTTATACATACACTAAATGAACCTAATATATGTTTTTGTCCTTGCCCAAAGCATGCTGTGTATGAATAGCAACCAGAGTTATAATTTTGGGTCTCCACTCCAGTGGTATATCAAATATCCTGAGAGCTTTCTAAACATATGGGTAATTTGCATCTATTCCCAAGTTTCTGATTCAGTAACTGTAAGATGAAGTTTTGACATTCTGATGCATAATCAGAGTTGAGAAACAACTCATAGGCATTGAAAAGAAGAAATGTCTTGCTTCAGCCATCTTATCAGGCTCATTTAGGAGTTTAACTGGGTCTGTGAACATTACAACCAAAGAGAGAAAGGAAAGAACAGTAAAAGAAAACAATCTCTCACCTTCTTAACCAGCTATTCCCAAAGGGCCTGGAGGGCTTGGGGGTCCTAGGGATCCCCTAGGTTCACAGGGTTCAGAATTTCCTTCAGCCTTGAGATCAGCTGGGGCTGATGTTATGGACAGGGCCCAAATCCAGAAACCTAGAGCAGAAGAGTAACGGGAAAAGTTCACATAGACTGGAAAATGCTGCTGCTGCTCTTGAAGGATCATGTTCCCACCCCGTCAAAGGGATGCAAACCCTCACAGTCCCAAGGAGTATCCATTACTGTGGGCATCCACGTCAATGCTGGGACTAGGGTCAGAGATGGTTAGGAACGTTCCAAGGCATTATCCCATGTTATTGAACCCTCCCCCGATGGGGCACAGAAAAGACAAAAGGGACCTGCTGATCTTTCCTATTGGAATCCAGTGTTGCTTCTTCCAACTTATGCCTCTGCGGCCTAGAAATAGTCTCTGGCAGTCACATTCAATACCTGGTGTTAGGTGTGATGATTTGGTATCTGAAGTCCACTCACTTAAGCATTAACGTTGTGTCTATAGAGAAATTGCCTAGTTTCTTTTTCTCTCAGTTTTCCCACCTATACACTGGGATAATTACACCTATCTAAGAGGGTAGCATAGGGTTTGGGGATGATATAATAAAGTATCTAGCAGAGTGAAGGCACAAGGCTGACTCCCAATATAAGGTTGTCCTGATGTTTGCTCTTCTTTGAATATATCTAGTTTGTAGAAATTTTCCTTGATTGACATCCTTTTATTCCCATTAACAAAGCAAAGCCTGGACATGGACTTAAATCTAAAACAATAGGTCACCAATACTTACAAATTCTAGAGGAAATTGTCCCCAGAGACTGAAAGCACTGTCTGTCCTGATAAATCAACTATTGTAGCAGAGTGGTCCTAAATGTTACCTTACAAGTTTAATTTTTGTATCATCTTAATACTTGCTTTAAAAGACAACTAAGGGCTTCCCTGGTGGCTCAGTGGTTGAGAGTCCGCCTGCCGATGCAGGAGACACGGGTTCGTGCCCCGGTCTGGGAAGATCCCACATGCCGCAGAGCGGCTGGGCCTGTGAGCCATGGCCGCTGAGCCTGCGTGTCCGGAGCCTGTGCTCCACAACGGGAGAGGCCACGGTAGTGAGAGGCCCACGTATCGCAAAAAAAAAAAAAAAAGACAACTAAGCCACCAATCATATCCTTGGTAATAAAATTGTCTCTAATTTCTGATCCCATTGATGACTTACAAAATGGTAAGTCAAGTAAGTAAGTATGAAAGTAAGTCAATAAAATCGGTATTAGAAAAATCTGAGAATTTAAAAAAATATTTATTTATTTTTTATATTTGGCTGCATCGGGTCTTAGTTGTGGCATGCAGGATCTTTCGTTTCGGGGTGCGGGCTCCTCTCTAGCTCTGGCATGTGGGCTCCAGAGTGCGTGGGCTCTGTAGTTTGCGGCATGCAGGCTCTCTAGTTGTGGCATGCATGCTTAGTTGCCCCGCGGCATGTGGGGCCTTAGTTCCCCCGCCAGGGATGGAACCCATGTCCCCTGCATTGGAAGGTGTATTCTTAACCACTGGGCCACCAGGGAAGTCCCAAGAATTTGTTTCTCAAAGTCTGACAAGGTTTCACACATCCCAACTCTGACACTTCCCAACTGTGCAACCTTGGAGAAATTAACTAAACTCTTTTTCAGCCTCAACTATACAGTGGTGCTATGAATTCCAACTTAAGTTGCAGAATTTCTTAGAGGTGAAAGAGTATGATGTAATAAATGTGCCTGCCATGATGCATGGTACATCAAACAGTCCCCATATATTAACTCCTGGCCCCTGGCCCCTACTCTCTACATTCTAATGAAAACACTGTACATATTTGAGCATCTTTATAACTAGAAATTATTGATGGTTTCTCATATGAAAGCCTTGAGGCATCTTAAAATAATTTTAAGTTGGGTATGAGAAAATCCCAAGTGTTCAGGCACTTGCATAGCCCTCATTTTATTTTTGTCATTTTCTAGACCCCTCTGTGAGTTTGGGAGAGTTTCAATATTACATTCCTCATTGGAGAGAAGAAAAAATTGAGGTCCAGAAAAATGGAAGTATTTGGACTCCTTTGAGAGTGTTTTACAGGATGGAACTTGTTCTGGAATATTCTTCTGTTTACTCTTAGGTGATTGTGCTTTTATTTAATTATGGCTGGGATCTCACATGACTGGAGATTAGTGGGGAACACCTTGTATGTTCAGAGTCTAAAGTATACCCCACACCCCCTGCCCCCATATAAACATCCACAGACATATACCCACTCACCACTCAAACAGAAAGTTCTCATACACACAAAATCATTCAATACAGGTTGTCTAGTACAACAAAGAGTAAATTTAATAGGTTTTTGTTAGATGTTATACCACTGTCCTCAGCACATATTGTAATAATACTTCAGCTGACTAGAAAATATAACCACCACTGGAAGGTGTTATTAACGAATCGGTTGACTTATTTCATGTAATGTTCCTATATGAAATCTTTGAGAATTATTTTTTCCTATCCATATTGCAAATCCCCAAAGACAATGCATATTTCCCATTATGGACAATGTGAATTATATAAGGGACCTGTTTTCTGTTTTGTTTTGCCCCTAGGAAAGTCAGATTCATATTTCCAACTAAAATTTTAAAACTGGGTAGGTGCACACATCTGCACTTTAATTGACCATTTACTATGGTTTTGCTTTTTGTCTTTTGTCTACTCCTAATTTTTACCTGCTTATATTTTTCTACTTTGTCCTATTAATTTATGTAAGATAACTCAAATATGCTATGGTCTAATGTGAAAGCAGAGATAGAGGAGAGAGAGGGGATAGTGGATAGAGAGATGAAACATATACAATAGCTTTGGCTTTTAAATTGGATACAATGAATGAAATCAGTAAACTTTAATATCTTACTATTATTAGTAAAAGAGTAAGGGTGGTAAAGGAGAGCATGGACATAATATAGTAAGAAAATGTGTGGGAGGGAGAGAGAGAAAAGAGACAAAAGATGAATTAAAGGATAAACAAACAAACAAACAAACCCAAGAGGTAGCACAGAAACACTCAGCTGGATAGTGATAAAACATGAATGCCAGAATCAGAGGCAAATATAGAGGAAGGGAAAGAGTCTTGGCAGGTATTGATAGGTCTCATGCTGATGACTTGGACACTGGGCATCAGAGTATTAAAGTTGAATATATATTTCAAAAGCATATATGTGGGATGTTTCACTACCTGCCATTCTGTCATAAGTCCTCTGTACTAATTTGCATAACTGAGAGTAATTAAATAATAATGACATCATTCACAGTCACCATTTGACTTCCATTCCTACCCACTTTCACCAGTAGTAAGGCAGAAATAAAATCTATACCTTTGACAAAGTTATGAGAATATGGTCTCCCAGGGTAGATATATTGATATAATATTTTCCATGTGAAAGAAGGAGGGGTAATGGAAAGTAATATAAGAGGTTTAATTCATTATTGTAACTGAGAGTGGGTACACTTACCATGATTTCCCATGGAGAGAGTGCTTTTTCTTGGTCCAAGCATTCTGATATTATGGAAGGAAGCCTACTGAAAATCGATTCTCAGCTATCTTGTTTTCGTCTCACTTGGTTTGATTTTCAAGTTGAGATTAGATGATTTGCAGAATTGATTTCTCTAAATATTTGGTCTTCTGGTCTCTCCTGAGGCCAATGTCCTGGTTATATTTTTAACCAGAGAGAAGTTGCTGCAGTTGAATTCACAATGAGGCAATACCATCCATATACATCTGGCTGATTTTACTTGGACGGGTCAAGGTTCCATCTCTGAACATGTGGTCTTTGTCACTGGTGATCCTTGTATGGTCACTTTCTCAACCCATCAAGTGGGCCCTCCTCACTACAAACATTCTAGTACTGTATCAACAAAATATCAGAGCCTGAGTAGGAACAGAGGGAAACTGTCTCAACTTGATCAAAGACATCTTTATAAAACCTACAACTAGCAGTATACTTATTGGTCAGACACTGGATGCTAAGACAAGAAATGGAAATAAAAGGAATAGAGAATGAGAAGAAAGATGTAAAATTGTCGTTGTTAGTGGAAGACATGATTGTGTATGTATAACATTTTAAAAACAAAAAAATTGTTTTCCCTTGTATCACCAATGAACGTTCAGAACTTGAAATAAAAAAAAAACACACAGTAGAATTTACAGTAGTACCAAAAAATGAGATACTTAGATTAAATCTGACAAAATATGTATAATATATATATCAGGAAAACTACAAAACTGCCATGAAAAAAATCAAAAGAAGATAAATGGAGAAATATTCCATGTTCATGCATTGGTAGACCCAATATTGTTAAGATGTCAGTTCATCCCAACTTGATCTATAATTCAACATAGTTCCAACCCAAATCTCAGTAACCTATCATATGGGTTTCAACACACTGATCTAAAGTTTGTAATAGAAGGTGAAAGACATAGATAAACACAATACTGAAGAAGCAAAACAAAGCTGGAGGACTCAGGCTACCCAACTTCAAGGCTTATTATAAAGCTACAATAAACAAGACAGTGTGGCTGCATGTCGAGAAGCTTATGTGGTTTGTACCTCCCACTAGCACCAGAGGAAAGGAGCATCTGGACTTTATTATCAGCTTTCCCAGATGTGAAGCAGGAAGAGAAAAGGGAGGAATGAGGCTTAAAAACTATCAGCAAACATCAAAAAATGGGGCTTCCCTGGTGGCGCAGTGGTTGAGAATCCGCCTGCCAATGCAGGGGACACGGCTTCGAGCCCTGGTCCGCGAAGATCCCACATGCCGCGGAGTGGCTGGGCCCGTGCGCCATGGCTACTGAGCCTGCGCTTGAGAGCCCACGAGCCACAACTGCTGAGGCCTGCGTGCCTAGAGCCCGTGCTCCGCAGCGGGAGAGGCCACCGCGGTGAGAGGCCCGCGCGCTGCAGCGAGGAGAGGCCCCCACTCGCTGCAACTAGAGAAAGCCCATGTGCAGCAACAAAGACCCAATGCGGCCAAAAATAAATAAAATAAATTAACCCCCCCAAAAAAATGAATAAAAAAGGAGAAATAAGAAAATAATTTAAAAATAACATCAAAAAATGGAGTCAGACTCCCCCCCTTTTCTTTGGCCGTACCTCGTGGTATGCAGCATCCTAGTTTCCCGACCAAGGATTGAACCCGTGCCCCCTGCAGTGGAAGCACAGAGTCCTAACCACTGGACCACCAGGGAATTCCCTCAGACTTCCTTATTATGAATAAGTCATGTGGATAATATGTATCCTTGATAGGATGTGACGAAAATGACACTTTACCTTTGTAGTCTTCCTGCCCCGAATCCATAACACCCTCTAATCATGAGGAAAACATTAAACAAATCTCAGTTGAGGAACATTCTACAAAATACTTGATCAGTACTCTTGAAAACTGTCAATGTTGTCAAAAACAAGAGAAGTCTGAGAATCTACCACAGCTAAGAGGAACCTAAAGGAGACAGACAATTAGATGCAATGTGGTATATTGGATGGAGTCCTGGAAAAGAAGGACTCTAGGGAAAAAAAAAAGGAAATCTGAATAAAGTATGGGCTTTGGTTAATGTAATATAAAATAAAAACCAAACAAAATGAATTCACCACCTTTGGAGGATGAAAGGAAATCAATAAAACTGGGAAATAAAAGAAAAAACAGTCAAGCATTTGTTCTGCCTTTCTTATATGAATTATACCCCCGGGTAGCCAAATACTAGATGAAGAGTAGAATCTCGTCAAATTATTCCAACTACCAAATGAAAAAGATAATAGACAATCAAAAAGTAGACAAAGAGTTGACTGTCTTTATCAAGTTATTCCAACTAATACATGAAAAAACATATTATAGAACATAGAATAACGCTGTTTTGAAACAGCAATGAATTAATGGGTCTGGGCACCTAGCATCAGTACCTACTAATATCACAAAAAGAAACATAATACCATCTATAGTGTTGTCAAAAGGATTGAACCTGAGTCTGGTTGAGCCTGTGGATTCGTCCACTAATGTGTAAGTGGTACACAGAGAACAGAGAAATATTGTGACCTGCATGATGAGTGGGTAATCAACAAAAGCCAGGTAAAAAATAGTCATGGTAGTCATGGTATTGTAATGGTGATTTCAAGAGATGATGCATGAGTAATAATAATAGCTAGACAGACATTGTTTTTCCTATGTGGTGCTCACGTATTAACATTAAGGACACTAACTTACGTATACTACATGTTGGACTTCAAATAATGGTTGTTTTTGTCCCCAGTGATTAAGTTCTCACGGTTCCCAGTTCTTTGACCTACACAGATTTCTCATCCAGGAGCTTGCTTTCACTGCCTCCTGATCTGAGATTAGATACAGCAAGAAAGTGTTCAAAAAGTAGTAAAGGAGCAAGGAAAATCACACTCTTGAGGTTTGGTTTTACCTGTAGCAGCAGCTATTGCCATAAGAGATATCTCTGATAGAAAATCGGGGGGTGACCAGGATTCTAAAACCTTCCTAGTCCAAACTCTGGAGCTAGTCAGGGTAGGTGACCTCAAATCCTGCTGTGGTTGAACATTAATCTTATTGTGAACCCAGGTTGGATTTCATGAAAATATTTAAATATTGAAGAGGTGACTTCAAACCTTTAAGAAGTTCTTGCTACAGTGGAGTGCTAACAGGGGCCCCTGCTTCAGATTTAACAGCTGGAGTAACACAGGGATCCTTCACATTGGGAGAAGCCAGCCCAAGAAGAACTAAGTCTCTTTGTCTGAGAATCACTGGTAGGGACCTGATGCAAGCTGCAGGAAAGGATGGTCCAGTTGCCTGGTCCCTAGGAGAGGGTAGATTAGGAATAACTGGACTTAATAGGACACTGAAACCTCCAATGTTGATCATGGAATTTTCTACATATTATTTCTAGGGGCTTCTGCTTTGGGGGACAGGAAAAATACATAAATAAAAGACAAACAGTCCAGGCTGCTTTTTGTTATTTGCTTAAATATAAGGCATGTTTACAAAAAGGATATAAGGGTAAATTTTTTTAAAGGATCTAAGGCTGAGCACCTGGGGATGGGAAAGGGCAGGACCATATAGTATAGGCATTCATTCATTTATTAACTCATTCAAATAATGGTCTAGGCTCAGACTAGGATTCAGATCCTACCCCTTTTTCTTTCCTGATCTCTGATTTTGGATTGGTCATTATAACTTTCTGAATCTCAATTTTCTTATTTGTAATTGTGGACCAAGAACTAATCTCTTATATAATTGAAATGGAAATTTGATTTAAAAAATAATGTTTCTAGTATTGTGCCCTCTGCAAAATTGGCAATACCTAGGAGCCTCTGTTAATAATAATTCATATAATAGGCCAATGTTATTTATTAAGTGTTCATTATGTTCAGTTGATAAAGAGATGGATAAGAAAGGAGATAAATAATATTCAGTGAAATAACATTTGTAAATGAGTAGTGATTTCAGTCTGGTCGTTCATAACAGAACAGAGGAATTAATAAAGAGCCAGCTAAACTGTAGAGTGTAACATGCTCAATTAGCTGATAAGTGGCACAGCTGTCATTTGGATCCAAGTATGTCTGATTCCAGAGCCAATGTATAATTTTGACAGACCAAGCTTTAATTCTACCCACACAGATTGCATGAGCAAATAACTCCTCTTTGCTTTCTTGTTCTAGGTGTGTGGAGATTCACTATGTCTATTCTGATAGCAAATACTTTCATTGAGTAAATTGGATGCTGTGGACCCCCAGGGCCTCCTGGACCTCTGGGGCCTCTTGGAGTTGCAGGCCCTAGAAGTAAGAAAGCCTTTTCTTCTGTCTCTTAATTTCCCCTCCCCCTTTCTCTTTGGGTAAAATATCATAATCTTCATGGTATTGATAGCAAGTAAGAATAGAAAGAATCTGGGGAAACTTATGGACTGCACAAAGGGCTTCTTTAGCAGAGTGTTTGTTAGCCCAAACCACAGGTCTTATGAAGACTATGGAATCTGACCTAAGTCCAGACCCAGGTTGTTACTTAAGGCAACACTGCTCTGTAAGGGTAAGTCAAGGTAGTGGAGATGTCAAGAAAACTCATAGTTGCAGAGGTGGAATCATGCATCAGGACAGTCTTTCTAGTTAAGAGGGGGGAAAAAAGGAGCTAGTGGAACCTTATAGCACATAGTACTATACGAGAAGGTGTGCATTTGATCACAAAGACTGGACCAAGTCCAGATATTATGGGAAAGTTGGCACTCAGTAAGCCCTGGGTATGCTTATGCTCTAGATCCTTCTCACTGGTTACAACACGGGGTCCCTGGTGTGCTGCTTGTGTTCGCCATGTAGGCTCAAAGTGGATGAGTCAGAGTCAAGGTTCTCCAAGTGTTGTCCACAGACCAGCAGCACCAGCATCACATGAGATATTCTTATAAAATCACATTTCAGTCTCTACCCCAGATCTAGTCTATGAGAAACTCTGGAGGTGAGCAATCTGTGTTTTAATAAGGCCTCCACGTGAATCTGATGCATGCCAGAGCCTAAGAACCACTCAGAATGGGGAGGCTTTATAAACTGCTGCTTGCAGCTGAGTAAGACTGAGTCAAAGGCTCCCCCATCCCCCAGAGAATCTCACATATTTTGAAAAATTTCTTATAGGGCCATTATTGTCATTGAATATCCATGGGCCCCTATCCTAGGATCAAATGTCTAAGGTTTAGTGATTCAGAGGTTTGTTTTTCCTGAAAATAAGAGACCCAGGCTCTTGGATTCAAGAATAGTGTCATGAAGTAAATTGCAGACCCATAAGGTAAGGGGAAAAGAAAAAGTACAGTAAAATGATTTGACACTGCCTCTTTATTATGACATTATCCAAAAATCTTATTAGGAGCATAGATCACAGTCCCAAACTTAGAGGCCAGTAGTTATAATCATAAGAGCAAACATAATATTTAATGCTAACTCTTTTCCAGAACAGACCAATGAGAGTATATATCATGACTTGCTTTGGTGGATGATGAAAAAATGGACCCTTACAAATGTTAAGAAACTTGACCAGGGATGAGATATGACCTACACTATTTCCTTTATAAGCCAAAGCTCACACTCTTAACCAAGGTAGCATCTTAATCCCCACAGGAGGGCTAATGTAAAATTGACATTCTGATTGATGCATAGCTTGCTCAGATAAAAGTGAAAGAAGTTCCCTGGGGGGCAGGGATGTGGTGGCTAGTGGATAACAAGCTCAAGTTTCCAAGCTCTGAATAAGGATCACCAAATACAAAACTGAAACAGTCCTGAAGTGGTCAGTACTGGCCTAAGTATAGCATAGCAGTCCTCGAGAGTTCGCTCCAGGGAAGGTTCAGCATCTGGATCCAGGAATGCCAGACAAAAATAGAGCAAGTACGGGACACTCTATCGAGGACTCTGATAGCACAGGGGGAGCTAGGACAGGAATTGAAACTCTAGATATTAGAGTCTAGATAGAACAACCTGCGGAGCAGTGCATCGCAAGTTCAGTGTGTGAAATCACACCACCACCAGTGCATTCTGGAGGGATACATGCTCCTCTAAGGTATCAGTTTCTCATAGACTGTTCTGTGCTCCTCCTAGGTCCTGCAGGATTCCTGGAAATTACTATTTCTACTTTGATGTAGAGCTTCGCCACTGCAAGGTGAAGGTTTGGCTAGTGACGAACCAAAGCCAAGTTTTGGAAAAGGATCTGATCGCCAAAAAAGAGTATGTTAATATCTCTGGTGCTATAATTATGCTTCTGAAAAAGGGGGACAAGGTGTGGCTAGAAGCAGAAGTCGAAACTGAGAAACCAAAGCAAGCAGAAGTCACTATCTATTTCTCAGGTTTCCTGAATTCATCCCTGAAACTAAGCCTCATGTGAGTCTGCAGCCTGAAAAGGAATAAAGCCAGTTTCTAATTTCTGAAATCTTGGATTTCTTTCATTCCCCATTCTGAGAAAAATAATTGCATGAAAAAAAAAAGACATTTCTGCTTTCATTAAAGCTGGGGCTTGAAAGATGTTATCAGAATCAGGAAATTAACTTGTTCAAACAACCCCATCCTCAAGACCAAGGGCATTCGTATTTACACCATCCCGACTAGAGTTGTTGCCGAAATATCGGCTTCCCTGTGCACCGATGCCGAACAAAAACACGAAGACAGAGATTTTGGAGGAAAAGAGAGATGGCTTTATTTTTCTGCCAGGCAGAAGGGGGGACACAGCTGAAGAGGTGAATGTTGTTTATGTTTTGATTTGAGCGCACTGACGTCTAAAGTCTGTTACCAACTGCTGGAGCCAAAATGGGAAGTGCTTCCTCTAAGATTCCACCCCAACCTCGGAACCCTTACGGAAAATTTTAAATGACTAGTCGACCAATAGCTATGATCCAATGACAAAGAAAAATGGCCTGAAAATGGGTCTCCTACAATTAGATCTTTATTGCCACGGGATGGGGAAAATGGACTGAGGTTCCCTTATGTTCAGGACTTTATGCGCCCCCCCCCTTTTTTTTTTTTTTGCGGTACGCGGGCCTTGCACTCAGACGCGCAGGCTCAGCGGCCATGGCTCACGGGCTCAGCCGCTCTGCGGCATGTGGGATCTTCCCAGACCGGGACATGAACCCGCGTCCCCTGCATCGGCAGGCGGACTCTCAACTACTGCGCCACCAGGGAAGCCCCATATGCCCCTTTTATTATAATCCTGCTCTAGGTGGCTCCATGATCAAAAGCCTGAGGAATCAGAAAAAAAAAAAAAAAAACTCTCCAGATATTCTAAATGATCCTCTTCTAACTTCTCCCAACTCTCAGGGGAAGAGGGGAACCAAGCTTCCTCCACTCCTGCAAGTTCCCTCACTCCCAGATTCTTCTGATGAAACTAAGACCCCACCTCCCCAGAGGGACAATCCCTGTTGGGACGACATTTTATCAGCCAGTCTGCCCCTGTTATCAGAGCCAATTTGAGCACTATCTGGCTTAAATTTTAGCTATGAAACCATGACCACAGAAAGAGAAAGATGATTTTTGACAGTATGGCCACAATATTCTTTAGACTCTGGAGAAAATTGGTTAAAATAAAACTGTTCTTAAAATTGTGAAACGAATTATTTTTGCATGTGCAATGAGAAAAAGCTAGCTTGTTAAAATACTTATCTTCAAAATTCTGACCCTGAGAGAACAAAAATATGCCTAGGACAAAGCTTGAAGTTAGGGCTTCCCTGGTGGCGCAGTGGTTGAGAGTCCGCCTGCCGATGCAGGGGACACGGGTTCGTGCCCCAGTCCGGGAAGGTCCCACATGCCGCGGAGCGGCTGGGCCCGTGAGCCATGGCCGCTGAGCCTGCGCGTCCGGAGCCTGTGCTCCGCAACGGGAGAGGCCACAACAGTGAGAGGCCCGCGTACCACACACAAAAAAAAGCTTGAAGTTAACTCTTATCATGTCCTTGAGCTACAAACATAGCCCATCAGCCTTGGGTTAATTAGTAGAAGTTCAAGCCAAGAAAAACAAACAAGCAAACAAAAAAAAAAACGGCAAAGAGACATTTTAAATCTCAAGTGGAAACTATGAGATCTCTGTCTGTCTGGATATATGTGTATGTCTCAGTATGTGTTTTTGTCTTTGGATAATGTTGCTGAGGTTAATTTGTAAATGAGCTCTATTTAATTGGCTTAAAAGAAAAGTAAGTGCTTACAAATCAAACAATTCTAAATACAAGAAAAATTAAACAAATTTCAGGTTCACATGAACTGGGAAATATTCAATATTAAATTAATACCTGGTAATTTTTTTGGGGGGGTAAATTTATTTATTTATTTATTTATTTATTTTGGCTGTGTTGGGTCTTCGTTGCTGCGCGCGGGCTTCTCTAGTTGGATTGAATGGGGGCTACTGTTTGTTGCGGTGCTCGGGTTTCCCATTGCAGTGGCTTCTCTTGTTGTGGAGCATGGGCTCTAGGCACGCGGGCTCAGTAGTTGTGGCACACTGGCTTAGTTGCTCTGCGGCATATGGGATCTTCCTGGACGAGGGCTCAAATCCGTTAAGGTGGATTCTTAATCACTGCGCCACCAGGGAAGTCCCTAATACCTGGTATTAATGTTTAAGTTTCTTGATCTAATTAATATAGACATGTCTTTCGAGCCATCAACATTAAGTATAATACTTTCATTGTGCCTAGGTTTAATATAAACTAAATAAGATCTTATTATATTTGTTACAAATTTGTCAGCAATGAAAATAACTCGATAAGAAGAAACTTTTACAAAAAAAAATTGCAAATGAGATAAGAGCTTTGGGTGAACTTTTTAGGAATAATTATGTTTTAGGAATATTTACTTAAGAATGATCTCTCCAGATGTTCGACAACTTGAAAATTTAGAGTTGTGCTAACTTAAGTTAAAGGATGGAAGTTTATTAAATAACTAAGCCATTTCCAAATAAAATAAGATACTGAAACATTAATTACTGAACACTGGCTTCCTTTTCCAGAGAAACAAAAGGTTTAGAACTATTAAAAAATGTGTTTGGTGCCACACTGAGATATTTTCTATAAGAAAGCACATTCTTCAAAAATTATTATTTGAATGTATGTTTACCAATCTATGGAGTGCTGATATAAAGGACAGTTCATGGTTGCTTAAGGAAAGTAGGATGTATGTTTTTAGTAAAGAAGGTATGAGGAATGGAATTGCAGTTTATTAAGAGAAAAGGAAGTAGGTCTAACTTACAGGTGGTTGTTTCTGAATGGGAAAATAAAGTGATGGATACAGAAAGTGATAAAAATGTTTGTGGAAAGTGGACCCTGAGAAAGGAGTTTTATGCATGGTAAAAATTTTCTTAAGACGTTGAACTGCCTTGGATGACAGTTTTTAAGCTTCTTTACCTTTTAAGTGATCAGTTCAATATTTGCCTTTAAAAATCTATTTTTAAAAAAATTTTATTTATTTATTTATTTATATTTTTGGCTGAGTTGGGTCTTCGTTGCTCTGCACGGGCTTTCTCTAGCTGCAGTGAGCGGGGGCTACTGTTCGTTGCGGTGTGTGGGCTTCTCATTGTCGTGACTTCACTTGTTGAGGAGCACAGGCTCTAGGTGTGCGAGCTTCAGTAGTTGTGGCATGTGGGCTCAGTAGTTGTGGCTTGCGGGCTCAGTAGTTGTGGCTTGCGGGCTCTAGAGCTCAGGCTCAGTAGTTGTGGTGCACGGGCTTAGTTGCTCCGCAGCATGGGGGATCTTCCCAGGCCAGGGCTCGAACCTGTGTCCCCTGCATTGGCAGGCAGATTCTTAACCACTGTGCCACCAGGGAAGCCCCTTTTAAAAACTTTTATTGTTACTTTGGCTAAGTGAGTAGCTATTGTTTCACAGTGATGTATGATCTTATCTGACTGTTTTAAACCCTTTTGATTTTTTTGATAAAACTTCCCAAATCAAATTGTGATGAAGTTTCTTTGACCTCTAGCTAACTTTGGGGTGCTTCAAAGGGTCCCTGAAACATCCCAAAGAGAGATATTACATTAATTTGGTTCATTTGGTTATGTTAAAAGCACACAGGAAGTATTGTCAAATGTGTAATAAATCTTCTTAGGTTATATTGTATGGTAATTGTTACTAATATAAATATTCTAGAAATTATATGGAGTTTCAAAAAAAATTCTAATATGTCCTGATAAAATGTTATCAGTCATAATTCTAGTTATTATCTTAAGTGTCATATGTTACAACAGTAACCAAGTTACCTTGTTAATTACATTGTAATCAGATTTTTTTTTTTTTTTTTTTTTTTGTGGTACGCGGGCCTCTCACTGTTGTGGCCTCTCCCGTTGCGGAGCACAGGCTCCGGACGCGCAGGCTCAGTGGCCATGGCTCACGGGCCCAGCCGCTCCACGGCATGTGGGATCTTCCCGGACCGGGGCACGAACCTGCGTCCCCTGCATCGGCAGGCAGACTCTCAACCAATGTGCCACCAGGGAAGCCCTGTAACAACTTTTAATGGAGTATAATCTGTAAAAATACTGAAACACTATGCTGTACACCCGAAACTCATATTGCAAATCAGCTATACTTCAATTTTAAAAGTTTTAAAAAGAAAAAGAAAAGATGAATAGTTGATGTGACATTTGATTATCACCTTTTTGGGATGCTCAAAGAAATCTGTAAACATAACCAACCAGACCGTCTTCTAAACCTTGACTGATGGAATTTACTAGCTGGAAGATAAATAATAGTCTTGTAGGGAGGTTGCTATTACTGACTAACGATATAAAAAATAACAGTAGCAGGAAAGATCTAATGCTCTTGGATGGTTTATTTTAAATAATCCTGCAACTTATTAATGTAGTGATAAAACATGGAAGATAGTCATGTAATCCTCATGACCACAAGGACCCAGCGACTCTCAAAGTATAAAACCCTAGAGATACCAAAACAAAGTGTCCCTCCTGTGCTATCTTGTCCTGCTCACACAGTTAGCAACCAGCACTCTGAAACTTGATCTCTTCTCATCTGGGGTGAGAAAAGAGATGCAGTGATCTATGTCTGACGGATTCAGGATCTCCAAAATGTCTATGTTGTATTTGTGATAGCTTCTCTGCCATGTCCTTTGCCCACCCTCAGTAAAGCGTGTTGCTTGGGTAAAATTTGTATTTCATGGGACTGTGCTTGACCATTCAGCACTCTTCGACATCTCAGCTGGAGTCTGACATCCAGGAGGTTGGTCTGGAAAGAGACATTTCTGGAAAGATCAGCATCTAGAAGTTATTTAAAGGGATGAAATCACATGTAGGGTAAGTGGATATAGAGAAGGAAAAAAAAACAGATCTAAAACTAGGACATGCCAACATGTAGGGGACTGAGAGAAAAATCACTGGGGTTGGAGGAAAATCAGGCAAGGGTGGTGACATAGGAGCCAAATGAGGAAAGTGGCAACAAGTCAGTGATCAAGTATATCAAGTAACAAGTGGACTGACCATCTGGAACCAGTGTCAAGGTTATTTGTGACATTGATAACAGCACTTTTGGTGGGACTGTGTGGAAAACTTGAGTGAAGTAGGTTGAAGAGAAGGGGAGATTAGGAACTGAAGAGAAGTATAGACAACTGTGTTAGTTTACTAGGGCTTCAATGACAAAGTACCATGGAACTGGGTGGCTTAAACAACAGACATTTCTCTCTCATGGTTCTGGAGGCTGGAAATCTGAGATCAAGGTGTTGGCAGTGTTGGTTTCCTCTGAGGCCTCTCTCCTTGGCTTGTAGATGGCCACCTTCTCGCTGTGTCTTCACATGGTTTTTCCTCTGTACCTTCCTGGGTCTAAATTTCCAGTTCATCATAGGATTAGAGTTCACCCGTCATGACCTGAATCACCTCTTTAAAAATCCTGTAACATTCTGAGGTACTAGGCGTTGGGCCTTCAACATAATAATTTTGTGGGGGAACTTCCCTTGTGGTCCAGTGGGTAAGGCTCTGAGCTCCCAATGCAGGGGTCCCGGGTTTGATCCCTGGTCGGAGAACTAGATCCCGCATGCATGCCGCAACTAAGAAGTCCGCATGCCACAAGTGCCACAACGAAGTTCTCGCATGCTGCAACTAAGATCCAGTGCAGCCAAAAAAAATTTTTTTTAATAAATTAAAAAAGAAATAATAAGTTTGTGAGGACATAACTCATCCCATAACAACTTTCTCAAGAAGATTTTGTGTAAAGAGGATAAATCAGGCGGTAGCTGGAGAAGGCTTTGGTGTCAAGAGAGAATTTTCTCTTTGAAGATGTGAAAACTCAGTGTGGTTACATACGAAAGGAATGATCTAGTAGAGAACAAAAAATAGGTGAGAGAGGGGAGACTTACTAAAACTATGTCTATGAGGAGTTCAAGAAAACAGGATCAAGTGCACAAGTGGAATTCCTACATAGCAGCGGGGGTGTCAGCCTGTGGGATAAGACGGAAGGCAGAGAATTCAGTAGAGATGCAGACCTGGGGGTCGGTGTGATGGAGGGACTTTGGGAAGTTTGCTTCTAATTATTTCTTCTTCTCAGCAAAACAGAACACAGGTAATAAGCTGAGTGTTGGTGCTAGAGATCTGGAGAGAGAATGAGGGTGTGAAATTGTAAATGGGAATGAAGGACACAGCATGGAGTTGCTAAGCAACAAAAAGAGCCTAATTGTGACCAATGGCCCTGAAGTGAGAATGATATCACTGTGGCTGCATACTGACATTTTTGTAATTGTGAAAAAAGCCTAACTACAGAAAAGTGAAAAGCATAAATGAACAATATGATAAGTGACTGAAAAACAACCCCTGGGCAAAATTCTCTTAAAAACCCTATGCTCCTTTTAGGCACTTGTTTCCTATTTCTCTTCATCTTAATACATACACATCAATCATTTAAAAATGTAATTTAGGTTTGCATTTTTTAAAAATGTTTCTTTATTAATTTTAGTAGGTTGTTGGGTGTTTTTTGGCCACGCCATGCAGCCTGTGGGATCTCAGTTCCCTGACCAGGGATTAAACCCAGGCCATGGCAGTGAAAGCCCAGAATCCTAACCATTAGTCCACCAGGGAACTCCCAGTTTGCATGTTTTTTAAATTTATAAAAATGGGATATTATTGTAAGTATCCTTTAAATCAGTAGTACTTTTCCTTCACAGCGTGTGTAACGTAGGTGGGCAACACTCATTTAATTTCATTGTATAGCATTCCATTGCATGAGTGCACCGTGAATCCTGTTTCTATTTTACTGTCAAGGTACATCTGTGTTCTTAGGCTATTGCAAACACACTTACCTTCTGCTGAGTATGCCTGCCAGCTCTCCAAGTATACACTCTAGGCACATTCCACACAGTACAGCCCCTACACCACCTGTTTTCTGGGAATCCATCAATGCTGTCAATCAGTTTGGAGAAAATGCTTACCATATTAAGTCTTACAATCCCTGAACAGGGTTTCTCTTCATTTCTTTTATTTAAAACCTTTCAATAAAAATTTATACTACTCTTCATAACAGTCTTCACAACTTTGTTAGGTTTAGTCCTGGATACATTTGCTTTTTTAAAAAAAAAAATAGAGTGCCCTCCCCATACTCCAGGCTTCCCTCCCAGCAGTTGGTGGACACAGTCCCAGGCAGAGGCAGCAGAGGTAGCCACGGGAACAGCTGAGCAGCGGGGATGCAGCTGGATCAACCCATTCCTGCTTCTTCCTGCCAGCTCACTCGGCTGGGGGCATGCCCAGCCCCCTCTTCCCCAGCCCAAGTCGCCTATATTTGCTATTTCCATTGCTAGTTAAATTGTATGGTTTTTTTCATATTCTAATCAATTGATTCTGCTGTAAAAAAAAACACAATTGATTTCTTAAATTTATATCCAAAACGTTTGCTAATTTTCATTAATTTAATAACGTATAAATGTATGTGTTTTTTTTGGCTTGAATTCATACACTGGTAATAAAATAAACTTTGATTCTTCTTTTCCAATTGTATATGTTTTATATTTTTCCTGCTTACTCCATGGATGAGGATCTCCAGTGCAGTACTGAATAGAAGTGATTGTGGGCATATTATTTTGGTTCTCAATCTGCAAGCTTACATTTCCAGGGTGAGATGTTCTGTATGTAACTTTTGGGTAGTCACTATGAGATTAAGAAAATTCCCTTCTATTCTTATTGCCTAACAGATTTTTAAATTATTAATAAGTTCTGATTTTTTTAAACAAGTGCTTTTATTGCCCTTTTAAATGACTATGTAATCTTCTCACTGAACTTGTAAATATGATAAAGGGTTCTTCCAGCCAGTAATGTGGGTTTAGGGACAAGAAAAAAGTATGACCTTGGTAGCTATGAGAAGAGTGATTTTTAAGTGAATAGAATCTATTTACAAAATTCCACAATTCCGAAGGAGGTAAAGTTAGGGATGGTCAACGACTGAATTTTTGTCAATGGCATGCAAGCAAAAACTCTGTGACCCATCTCTCGGCCTTGCCCATTAAAAACATCTTTCACGAGACTCTCCAGGATCTTTCCACTTTTGCTGTCTTGATACAAGAATAATGGAGAGCTCATAAGCCACATGTCAAAGATGGCAGAGCCACAAGATGGAAGGAGTCTGAGTCCCAGAATCACTGTTTAGGAGAGATTCATCCTCCAGTCCAGAATATCAATATTGGAATTTTAATGAGTGAGAAGTAAACTTCTATTGAGTTAAGCTGTTCTTCCCTGTTTCATTAATTAGTGTTACCTTAAATCGTACAATATTTCCCCAAGTTTTTGTTGCTATGGAAGGAGGGTAAATCCTATCATTATCATAAGCAGAATAATGGCAGTGTGTTTTACTTCAACCCTCTTTAACTGTAAAAATGAACTGACAGAATTTCCAGTGTGACTGACAGAAGAGGAAAGCATTAGAGGGTTAAGGAGGGGCACATGGTGAAACTTGTCAATTAGATGGAAAAGTAGATTGGTGAGAGGGAGGGACCCTGAGCCTGTTTCCCTTGGATACAAGGTAAGACATTCCTTGGGGGCTTCCCTGGTGGCGCAGTGGTTGAGAGTCCACCTGCCGAGGTAGGGGACATGGGTTCGTGCCCCGGTCTGGCAAAATCCCACATGCCGCGGAGCGGCTGGGCCCAGGGAGCCATGGCCGCTAAGCCTGCACGTCCGGAGCCTGTGCTCCGCAACGGGAGAGGTCGCAACAGTGAGAGACCCGCGTACCGCAAAAATAAAATAAAATAAAATAAAGGTAAGACATTCCTTTTTTTTTTTTTTTTTTTAAATTTTTTTGGCCGTGCCGTGCGGCATGTGGGATCTTATTTCCCCAACCAGGGATTGAACCTGCACCCCCTGCACTGGAAGCGCAGAGTCTTAACCACTGGACCTCCGGTGAAATCCATCCCTTGGATAAAAGGATTTCCATTCAGTAATGGGGGTCTGGGGACAAAGAGGCAGAATGGCCTTGGTAAATATTAGAAAAGTGATTTAAGTGAAATAATGTCATGATTTCTGGAACAGAATTCTAAGGCCCAGTTCCACGGTGACCAAATCTAGCTGTTCCTTCATATAAACATAGAATGTACAAAAATTCCAAAATGCTAAGGGAAGGAAAGCCCAAGAGGCCAAGATATAGTGCATATTTATTTGTTTGTTTGCTTTAGACAGCAAAATCATAAGGGATTTGTCTTCGCTGTATAGAGAGGCCAGAACTATGTCAGGAAACCAGAGAAATAGATTGTAACTGTGGCTTGCTCCGGCTCCTCTGTTTCCACTTCTGCTTCTAGCCACACCTTCTTGCCTACGCTCAGCGGCAGGGTCAACATGCCAGAGAGATTCCTGGACTCTTTGGTGGAGACCTGACGCTTTTCTAAGACAGAACTTATGTTCCTCATCAGCTGAACTCTCACCTTGCAGTGCTGGAGCTCCACATCAAAGAGGAAATAGGAATTTCCTGGCACCCTGCATGTGAAGACCCCAGTGTCCTCCTGTAAGTCTCTCTGGGCATTGTACAGGACCTCTGTGAAGGTAACAGGCTTCAAAGGTGAAGGCAGCTTTTCACTGAGCTTCGCAGTGAAGGCGGACGTTCTGTTGCATGGGCATTTTACACTTGGTCCTGGAGGTCCTGGCAATCCTGGTAAACCTGGTATCCCTTGGAAAAATGGAGAAGACCCAGTAAGAAGGTCATAGCATCCAGTTAAAAGATGGTACCTCAGTTGATGTATGAAACCACCACTTTTTTGTTATAACATCATGGTTAAGAGATTGATCTTTGGTGTATGATTAAATGGTTACAAGTCACATCTCCGAAATTGACCAGCTTTGTAATCTTGCTAAAGTTAATTAATGTTTCTGGGCTGTATTTCCTCATCTGAAAATAATATTATTGACTTCTCATGTGACTATTGTGAAGTTGTAATGAGACAATGCATTTAAAATACTTGTAGTGCCTACAAAACATTAAGCCTTACAAGAAGACATGTATGGCATGATCTCACTTATAGGTGGACTTTAAAAAGCTGAACTCATAGAAGCAGAGAGTAAAATGGTGATTGCCAGAGACTGGGGGTGGGGGAAAAGGGGAGATGCTGGTTAAAGGATACAACGTTTCAGTTATGTAGGATGAATAAGTTCTGGAGATCTAAGGGATGGCATGGTGACTATAGTTGATCAGATCCATTGAAAATTCACCATTCTTGACATCAGGTAGTGAGAATGGAGGCGTTTCTACTCCCAGCTCCTCTCTTCACCCTGCCATGGCTCTATTTCTTCCCTTTTCTTTTACTCAAATACACACAGAGGAGGGAAATGGGGAGATGTTGGTCAAAGGGTACAAAGTGTCCGTTATGCAGGATGAGTAATTTCTGGAGAGCTATCGGACAGCATGGTGACTATAGTTAACAATGCTGTATTGTATGCTTGGAAGTTACTAAGAGAGAGTAGATCTTAAATGTTCTCATCACACATACACACACACACACACACAAAAGGGTAGCTATCTGAGGCGATAGATACATTAATTAGCTTGATAATCATTTCACAATGTATGTGTATATATCAAAACATCACCTGAAATATATACAATTTTTGTCAGTTAAAGAAATCAAATGTTAACATATGTTAAGTATTATTAATTCTGTTAGCCTCTAATTGTTTGATAAGACTCTGTACTTCCTGGGATAATTTAGGGAAATGTAAAAATAAATGGCAAACAATGTGATTTTCTGATAGTATATGGATGATAATGATCCTATATATCATTTCACCCTGATTTGGGTGGGCCTAATTCTTGCTAATGATTCTAATCTTACTGAAGATGAGGATAAATAAAAAGGCCTGGGTAGGGCTTCCCTGGTGGTGCAGTGGTTGAGAGTCCGCCTGCCGATGCAGGGGACACGGGTTCCTGCCCCGGTCCAGGAAGATCCCACATGCTGCAGAGGGGCTGGGCCCGTGAGCCATGGCCACTGAGCCTGCGTGTCCAGAGCCTGTGTTCCACAACGGGAGAGGCCACAACAGTGAGAGGCCCGTGTACTGCAAAAACAACAACAGCAACAACAAAACAAGTAATGTGACCGTGGGTATCTTGCCACATCCTTAAACCATATGAAGTAAAGATGGATTATAGGATTATAGGAGATCTAGGTAGTGTATTTAGGAAAGAATGTTTCATCTCTTGGCTGTCCTAGTACACGGTCCAGGAGGCTGTTTCCCCTTCTACTTTGGCAAGGAGCTGGCTCAGCAGAACTGAGTTTGCTAATTGGAGAAACATGAGTCCTCTAATTGATAGCTACAGCGCTGGAATGGAAATTCTCCTAGCTAAGCTCTAGACTATAAGGTTATTTCACCAGCCAGGTGAACTGACTGTTTCCTCTTTCTTTCTGAAATTCCCTGTAATTTTGTATATTTATGGGAGTTAGTGTCCTTCTATTGGAACACTTTCTTTGGTGCTTCCAGGGTGGCCAAGGCTATTTATTGACATACTTCTCAACAGAATGTTATACTACGTTATGTGTGTGTGTGTGTGTGTGTGTGTGTGTGTGTGTGTGTTCCTGACCCTAGCAAAACATGTTGTAAATCAACCAGGGCTGGTGTCATGGGTCTCAATTCTGCTTGCACTTCAAAATCAATTTGAAAAGACACGTTCACTCTTTCTCTTCCCCAAAGTCAGATATTTTTATTTGTCCCTTTTCAGAGCAGGTTGCCCAACTGCCTTATATATTCCTCAGGTGGGATGACTGGAGTCTTAACTCCTAAGAAAATGATTGCTGAAAATGGCTTCAAAATGAGTCTTTCCCCCTTAGTGGGTGGACAGCGCCACCCAGTGATCTAAAGGGGAATTGTTGAGCAACGATCCTTGGAGGACTCATGTCTCCATTGTTCAATCAATTCCCAGGTGTGCCAACAATATCTCTATTATTTGGCTCTGGTTAGGAAGGCTTCCACAGCTTCCACGCTTTTAACTGGTGTATGAAGAGGCTGTTCATAGCGAGGGGAGAGTTGCATGAGATGAAGCTGAAAAGGCAAGCAGAGGTGATGAAATGTATGCTAAGGTGAGACCTACACAGACCTGCTCACTATTTCCCCCAGCATCCTCAAGCATTTTGGATTTCTAAGACTTTGTCTGTGCTGCTTCCTTTTCTCAGGATGCTTTCCCCACCCACTCTGCTTGCCGATGCCCACTCTTCCCAGCAGGTTCAGCTGGAGCATCCGTCACCTTCCCTATGAAGCCCTGCCTGATCACCACCTCCTGCCCTTCCCCGGTAAAATCAACTATGTATTTCCTTCTGCCCCCTTCATGCCCTCTCCCCTATACCACTTAAATATATGTCTCAATGTTTATATATTTGTTTTGCACGTAGACTCTACGTCCTGTTGTGTGACGGACCATTTTATTATTCTGTATGTCCCAAAGGTTTAGCAGGGGATTTGCATATTGTAAGGTACATGATTGAATTTAAAAATAAATGAACAAATGGGAAAATATACACCTATTGTTTTTTTGGGAATTATATTAAAAGCCCTTAGGGCAGAAAAATCAATGTCATTGGGAGAGAGGGAAGAAATACCGAAATCCTGAGGCTGGAAGAGCTGAAAGCTAACAGAAAGTGATAGTGAATTCTAGGAAAGTAACTAATTTCCCTGCCAGAAAAAGAGCTATTTGTGTAATCTAAAATTAATATAATAATAATCATTATCCTTAGTATTTCCTTAGAAGTTTTAGTATTAGTATTTCCTTATTTAGTATTTAGTATTTCCTTGTTTAGTATTCCTTAGTATTTTCTTATTTCCTTTCCTTTTTTCCTTGTCCTTTTTTCCTTATTTCCTTGTCCTTCTAAGGACAAGAGAACCACATAATGGCTTACACAGGGATTAAGGGGCTGCAATTCAGAAGATCACTAAAACCATTTGAAAAGGTTCTAACTTTGCATTTCACTGAAATGTAAGATTTCTTGCTTGGAAATGTCTCAATTAATGGACTCATCAGCCTCCCAAGCTAGAAATCATCAAGATATCTTCAATCCTCCGCTTTCCCTAATTCCCAACACTCAACTAATCATAAAGGTCAAGTGCTGTGACCCCAGAAATGTCTCACAGCCAGCACCTCCAGTCTGGGATCCTGGTTAGCCCCTCATCATTTCTCACTGAGATCATTCTGACAGTCCCCTTACCAGCTGAGTCCCAACTTTCCCCTTTCCAACTCATCATCCATCCCAAGATCACTCTGCCTGAGCAGTCTTTCTAGAATCCAGATGTTACTGTGACACTGCCCAGGTGAATACTCTCAGTTGTCTAAAAGATAAAGCCCAGACTCCTTGGTGTGGCACAACTTTCACGAGTTGCCTGTGTGCACATCTTAAGCCTCAGCCCCACCAATCTCTGCAATGCTGGGCGTCATCCTTCGTTCAAGGGCTCCCAGAACCAGTCATGCCCTTTCCAACCTTCAAACACTTTCACTTCTCCATGCCTTTGAACATGCTATTTCCCCTGCCGGAATGTCCTTGAACCCTTTTCAGAGAAGGTTAAATTAGTATCTTTCTTTGAGACACAGCTCTGGGAAGAGAATTTTCCCACTTCTCGAAGCAAAGGTGACCTCTTCTCAACTGTATCTCCACTGCACATTGTTGATCCCTATTCCTGTATGTTTTCAAGCCTCTATTATAGAAACGATTAGGTTTCATTGGAAGTCTTTTGGTCTGCCCTCCACTGGCTGAAAGTAACTGAACAGGGGTTGTAAAGCTTTGGTATCTTTACAGTCTTCATTTCTAGTAGAGGGATGGAATATAGCAAATGCCCAAAGCATATTTGTGAAATGAATGAATAAATAATTGAAATGAATGAGTGGACAAGCATGAAGAAAATATTAGGTGGGGAGAAAAAGCTTTACTAGTCTCTGTAGCTCATGGTCACAGTGATATCTACGAGTCACTTCCCGCACACAACCCGGCCTCTTTCCCCATTATTTCCAATCAAGACAACACTCATTACTTAAGGTGTAGTTCCAATGCTACCTGCTCCAAGCTTCTGTCCATGATTGGTCAACCTGCAGCCCTTTGCTTCTTGGCATTGTTCAGATGGCATTTATCACTTTCTAGCCTTTATGAGAAAGATTTCAATGGAAAAAAACCAAAAAAAACGAGTAACTGTTATGTGCCAGGCACAGTTCTAGATGCTAGACAAACAGAATTGAACAAAACACGAAAGGTCTGTTCTTTTATAAATTTTTAAATATCTTTACTGTTTTTGTTGATTTTAAAAGTATTACACACCTAAGTTCAAACAAAACAGAAATTGAGAGTGAAAACTACCCCATAATTCTTCCCCGAGATATAATCACTATTATATAATGTATGCATTTACGTTTAGATTTTTTAATTTTTTTTTTTGCTGTACGCGGACCTCTTACTGTTGTGGCCTCTCCCGTTGCAGAGCACAGGCTCCGGAAACGCAGGCTCAGCGGCCATGGCTCATGGGCCCAGCAGCTCCGTGGCATGTGGGATCTTCCCGGACCGGGGCACGAACCTGTGTCCCCTGCATCAGCAGGCAGACGCTCAACCACTACGCCACCAGGGAAGCCCAGAACTTTTTATTTCAGTTTTCTATGCAAGTTCTCCATTCCCTGCCACCTTAAATATCTACAGATTCAGATTTTTAAAAAGGAGTTTATGCTTTCAGTGACATTCTGCATAAGACTGAGGCTTTTGGCCACCTACTCCTTTGGGACAGATCAGACCTCACTGAGGGTGTAGAACAAATTACTAGCCACGCAAAGACACATGAGCAGACCTACATGCCTGGGGCCGACAATAAATTACGTTGAAAACATAGGAGAGGCAAATGCGTCCCCTCTTTTCTGTAATAATTCTCTTTGTGTAACGTGGCTTCTTTCCCTAGTGCGAAATGCTCCTAAATAGCTTATGGAACTCTCTGCACCTGATGGGTTACAAGACGAAAGAATCTTATTTTTTGCCCATCTGTCTTCCAAAAAGTGCTATTGGTGCTTCCTTTCCTGCTCCTTCATGGCATATAGGGCAGATCTCACAGCTTTGCCGACACTTGATGATGTTAAAATGTCCATCCCAGTTAGCCCAGTTTGAAACTTTATTCTTATATCAAAGTATTTCCCATCTCCACCAGCCCAGACGTGACTTGCACAAAAGTGGGAGGACCGTTTTGCTTCTCCTTCATGCTTTGTCCCCTTGCTCCTAATGCTTTGGAGTCTCCAAGATCAGGATATGAAAAGGGGGATTAGAGGAAAGTTGAAAATCAATTTTTACTTGACAAGTAGAGTTGACGGTTCTTCCCTGGCTGTGGTGGACTTCCCAATGGGCTGTGTATTTCAGTGCTTCCAGAGGTCCTTGGGGCCTCCTCACTGCACAGGTCCCTGATGTGAGAGAACACTTTTGACTCGACCTCCCCCAAATGGTCCCCTGCCTCCTGTCCCAGGTGATACACACCAGAGAGCTGTCTGTATTACTAGGCTAGTCCCCACCTGCTGGCCAGCTTCCTTGCAGGTGGGAAGGAGACAAACTCAACACTGGCTAACTCTTGATTTGCTGAAAAGTCATAATTCTTGCTACACCAGATTGTAAGAATACAGGCTATTCGACCACCAGCTCCTCTGTTTGCCCTGCCATGGCTCTATTTCTTTCCTTTTCCTTTACTCTAATGCACACAAGGGAGGGAAATAGGGAGATGTTGGTCAAAGGGTACAAAGTTTCAGTTCTTCAGGATGAAGGAGTTCTGGGAGTCTTATGTACAGCATGGTGATTATAGTTAACACTGTACTGTATAATTGAAATTTGCTAAGAAGGTAGATCTTAAGAGATCTCACTACATACATAAAGGAACTAAAGAGACAAAGAGAGACAGAGAGGAAGGGAGAGAGAGAGAGAGAGACAAAGAAACTGGTAACCATGTGAGGTGATGGATATCTTAATTAGCTTGATCGTGGGAATCATTTCACAATGTACACATATATTAAAATACCAGTTTGCACAACTTCAATATATATAATTCCTATTTGTCAACTATACCTCCGTAAAGCTGAAAAAAAGTTTAAAAAACAGACACATAGGAAAGCTAGGCGAACCCACTGCTCCAGGAGATCTCCAACAAGGCAAAGCATGCCTGGCTTTCATCATTCAGACACGTGCAGCCTCTACAAGTGGTCCTTTCTGAGCATCCTCTAGTTTGATTTGGGTGGAGAGTGAGCACCATAAAGAGAGGAGGAGAGAGAAAAAAATACAGCTTTTCTCCCGTCAAGGCAGTGACTCTATATTCTAACAACTGCCTCGTAGTTGAGCCAATCATTTTCAAATGTCTAGACTTTTCTTACAGGGACAGGAGAGGGCATGGACAGGGGGTGGTCATAGGACAGGCTTGTCCTCATCATAATAAGCCTGGAGGGGAAAGCAGTGCTTTTCCTCTATAGCGTAGGAAGCTTAGTGCTCATTGGGCTCAGGTGTAGGGCCTTAGCTTTCAGTCTCAGAGGCAAGTCCATTGACCATCCTATTATTCCTATTTAGATGCAGGTGATCTAGAAAAGGGAGAAATTAAGGGTGAAGCTTTAAGAAATGGAAGACCAAGAAAATGAGATCCATGAAAATTTTACAGACCATGTAGAATAGGCTAGAAGATCTCCTCTATTTTTTTCCTCCAGGAAAATAAGGTGATATCTATTCCTTTCACCTTGCATGTATATTTGAGGTATCAAGCAATCCAAGTCTTTGAAGCTGTTTGGGTTCCTTAGCAGTTAATAGGGGAAGTACATGGTAACTATGTCATAAAGCTGAAACATCATCATTCTCTGTAGCCTGCATTCTGAGCTTTCCCATTGTGATGGTGTAATGGCCATTGGAAGCCTATGAGCATCCTCCTGGAAAAACAGCAAGAGACTGTATAAAGACCACCACGTTCCTGATCACCTCTTTAAGGCCTTTCTACAGTTCTCTCCCACCACCTCACCCTCCAGAACGGACAACTACACAGGTGGCAGATGGGATCTAGAGTAATTTGCCTCCCTCTCGGGAGCTCTTCAAAGCCATAGTGTGTTATGCGACTCACAGCATGTCACATAAAACAGGTGCTCCGTAGACAACTTTCAAGTTGAATTCAACCAAGGCATATGAGATGGGGGTGGGGTCAACTGCCCGCCAACGAATTCTACTGACTTTATTTTATTACTCTCAAAAAAGAAAGCTCTCAGAATGCATTTCACCTATGAGTCAATCAATGGACTTTTGCTTTACACACGGTATCTGGATTCATGGTAGTAACCTACAGCAATGGGTCTCAGTCTTAACCTTGCCTCTACAGTAAAAATTTCTGGGAAATTTCCTGGTGGTCCAGTGGTTAGGACTCTGTGATTTCACTGCCAAGGGTGTGGGTTAAATCCCTGGTTGGGGAACTAAGATCTTGTAAGCTGTGTAGCGAGGCCGAAATAAAAATTCTGGGAAGCTTTCAAAACTCCCAATGCCCCTGTTACACACCCAACCAATTCACACAGACGATCTTGAGGGTGGGACCCATGCATCAGTGTTTTAAAGCTTTCCAGAAGTTTCTGGTATGCGGCCAAAGTGGAGAAACACTGTTGTCAAGTAATCCAGAGCTGTGTGATCCCGATCAAGGATTCCATCACTTTCCTTTTGTTTTTAATTGAAGTATGGTTGATTTACAATGTTGTGCTAGTTTCAGGTGTGCAGCAAACTGATTCAGTTATACTTGTATATGTATATATTCAGATTGTTTTCCATTATAGGTTATTACAAGATATTGAATATAATCCCCTGTGGTATGCAATAGGTCCTTGTTGTTGTTGTTTTTTTAAATAAATTTACTTATTTTATTTATTTATGGCTGCGTCGGATCTTCGTTGCTGCGTACGGGCTTTCTCTACTTGCGGCGAGCGGGGGCTACTCTTTGTTGTGGTGTGCGGGCTTCTCACTGCGGTGGCTTCTTTTGTCGCAGAGCACGGACTCCAGGCATGCAGGCTTCAGTAGTTGTGACTCACGGACTTAGTTGCTCCGCGGCATGTGGGATCTTCCCGGACCGGGGCACGAACCCATGTCCCCTGCGTCGGCAGGCGGACTCTCAACCACTGTGCCACCAGGGAAGCCAGTCCTTCTTGCTTGCTTTATATATAGTAGTGTGTCGCTTTCCTTTTAAACCCTTCTCAACCTTGGTCCCTGATGAAGGGATCCCCAACCGCTTCCACTGTCAAACCTCCATAGGCCTTTGGGAAGCGGTGACCTGATCCTCTTTGTCCCTCTACTGAACAAGCCTTGGTGAAGATGGAACCCCGGGTGGCACAAGGGTGACATCCAGTGGTAAAAATGAATTGATTCTCCCATTGTCCCATTCCATGAAAAATTACAAGTCCCCAGTAGAACCCAGTCTACACACCTCCTTGTATTGGTTCAGTGGTGGTTTTCTGTCCCATGTAACTGATGACACTCCAGGAAGATCACTGGCCTGAACAGCACTCTTGTAAACTCAGAGGGGAGGTTTTGGTCTTTGTGCAACTTGGTCTTCACCTTGGTCTTCACCTTCCCATGCTTTGCCTGCCTACTGACGGACCTGCTGTGGCTCTGTTCCCAGCCCTCATGTCACTCACAGGCGTGGGTCCAGAGCACCTTGCCTCAAGCCTCACCCCACCCATGCTTCACCCACTGTCCCCACGGAGAAAAAATCAGGGCTGGCATGCACTCTGGCTCACCTGGCCAGGCCCCCAGGTTGCAGGCAGACAGACAGGAGGGGTGCTTCTGATTCTCAGTGGCTCATAGGCTCTCCCCAGACTCTGTACCCGCTTCTACCTCTGATACCTCTGCTGCTTCCCCGAAAAATGGGGGAAGTTGATGCCCATGGTGGTTGTTTCAGTGTGCTAGGGCTGCCATAACAAAGTACAAAGTACTACAGATTGTGGCTTAAACAATGAAGATTTATTTTCTCCCATTTCTGGAGGCTGGAAGTCCAACCTCAAGGAGTTATCAGGGTGGTTCCTTCTGAGGCCTCTGTCCTTTGCTTCTGGGTGGCCACCTTTTCCCTAGGTCTTCACATGGTTGTCCCTCTGTCTGTGTGTGTCTGTGTCCTAATCTCTTGTAATAAGGGCACCAGTCATATTGCAGAAGTGGTGGGAGGGGTAGTGAGTGATTACTGATTCAATCTCCTTACCAGATATTGGTCCGTCCAGATTTTGTTTTTCTTCATTATTTAGTGTCGGTATGTTGTGTTTTCAGGAATTTATCCCTTTTTATCTAAGGCTATCCAATTTGTTGGCATACAGATGTTCATAGTATTCTCTTGGAATCCTTTTTATTTCTGGGGCATGGGTTGTAATGATCTCCCTTTCAGTTCTGGTTTTATTATTTGAGTCTTTTCTCTCTATTTTTGCTTAATCTTTTCAAAAGACCAATTCTTAGTTTGATTTTTAAAAATTGTTTCTGTATTCTCTATTTCATTGATCTCTGCTGTAATCTATTTATTTCCTTCCTTCTGCTAGATTTGGGTTAATTTGTTCTTCTTTTTTTTCTTGTTTTCTCGTTCTTTTTCCTTGAGGTATAAAGTTAGTTTTTTTTTTGTTTGTTTGTTTTTTGTTTGTTTTTTTGGCTTCACTGCACAGGTTGCAGGATCTTAGTTCCCTGACCCGGGATTGAACCCATGCCCTCAGCAATGAAAGCATGGAGTCCTAACCACTGGACCACCAGGGAGTTCCCTAAAGTTAGGTTGTTAATTTGAGATAGTTCATATTTTGGTTGGCCCCTAGTCTGGTTGGTTGCCAGGCCCTGCCTTGTACGGATGCTGCTGGTCCCAAGGTGGCTGGTTGTGGAATCCTTTGGGACCCTGGGGTTAGTGCTGGCTCCCTGGTGGGCGGAGTCAGGGTCCCAAAGACTCCGGGGCTGTTGCCCACCCACTGGCATGTAAAGCCGGGTCCTGGGGTTAGTGCAAGACTACTGGCAGTCAGAGCTGTTGCTGGGGTGTGGCTGCAGGGCCCAGGGACCCCAGAGCTGGTGTTAGATCCTTGCGGGAAGTGGGGGAAGCAGAGGTGCAGGTGTGGACAATTCCTTAAACGGTGGGGTACGGGGTCTGGAGCGTCCAGAAGTTTGCATTGCCCTGCTAGTGGGCAGGGCCTGGGCCCAGCTGGCTCCAGGGTAGCATCTGGCCTGCTTTGCAGGATTGTATGAATAGTTTTCTTGCTTCTGGTGTCTGCCCCCTGGTGGTTTAGTGACTAATGCAGGCTTCTTGATGGGAGGGGCTGGTGCAGGTCCATTGGTGGGTGGAGCAGGGTCTTGACTCTCATGTGAGCCAGCTGTGCCTAGGGGCGTGTCCAAAGGCAGCTGTAAGTCCTTCAGTCATTAGGCAGCCTGTGTGCTGATAGGTAGGGCTGTGTCCTCTCCCAGTTAGTTGTTCAGCCTGAAGCGTCCCAGCCCTGGCGTCTGTAGGGTGTTGGCTGCTGCTAGGTCTCGGAGCTAAAGAGGCAAGACCTCAGCCGCCACAGCAGCAGTGTTCACGTGGCTGAAGGTTCCCCAATATGTGTCTATGTACGTCCCGAGGGTGAGCTGCAGCCGCCTCCCGCTTCTCCAGGAGCGGCTCCAAGACCAGCAGGTAGGCCTGGCCCAGGCTCCTATCAAATTACTGCTTTTGCCCTTGGACCCAGTGTGCCTGAGATTTTGTGTATGCCCTTTAGGAGTGAAGACTCTTGTTTTCCCCAGTTCTGTGGGGCTCCTGCAGTTAAGCCCTGCAGGCCTACAAAGCCAAATGCTCTGGGGGCTCCTCTTCCCAGTGCAGGAGTCCCCCGCTCCCCCCTGGGCTGGGGAGCCTGATGCGGGGCTCAGAACTCTCACTCCTGTGGGGAGAACCTCTGCAATACAATTATTCACCTGTTTGTGGGTCTCCTTCCACCCAGGAGTTTTGGGATTTGATTTTACCTCTAGTCCACGCCCTCTTATTCATTTCCTCGTGGTTCCTTTTTTGTCTTTAGTTGTAGAAGATCTTTTCTGGTAGGTTTCAGTCTCTTTCACTGATGGTTGTTCTGCAGATAGTTGTGGTTCTGTTCTGCTTGTGAGAGGATGTGAGCTCAGGGCTGTTCTGCTGCCATCTTGGCCGCTCTCCTAGTTCTTTTTTTTTTTTTTTTTTTGCGGTACGCGGGCCTCTCACTGTTGCGGCCTCTCCCGTTGCGGAGCACAGGCTCCGGACGCACAGGCTCAGCGGCCGTGGCTCACAGGCCCAGCTGCTCCGCGGCATGTGAGATCTTCCCGGACCGGGGCACGAACCCGTGTCCCCTGCATCGGCAGGTGGACTCTCAACCACTGCGCCACCAGGGAAGCCCAGAACTTTTTATTTCAGTTTTCTATGCAAGTTCTCCCTTCCCTACCACCTTAAATCTCTACAGATTCAGATTTTAAAAAAGGAGTTTATGCTTTCAGTGACGTTCTGCATGGGACTGAGGCTTTCGGCCACCTACTCCTTTGGGACAGATCCGACCTCACTGAGGGTGTAGAACAAATTAGTAGCCACCCAAAGACACATGTGCAGACCTGCATGCCTGTGGCCGAAAATAAATTACGTTGAAACCATAGGAGAGGCAAACGTGTCCCCTCTTTTCCATAATATTTCTCTCTGTGTAACGTGGCTTCTTTCCCTAGTGCGAAATGCTCCTAAATAGCTTATGGAACTCTCTGTACCTGATGGGTTACAAGATGAAAGAATCTTATTTTTTGCCCATCTGTCTTCCAAAAAGTGCTATTGGTGCTTCCTTTCCTGCTCCTTCATGGCATATAGGGCAGATCTCACAGCTTTGCCGACACTTGATGATGTTAAAATGTCCATCCCAGTTAGCCCAGTTTGAAACTTTATTCTTATATCAAAGTATTTCCCATCTCCACCAGCCCAGATGTGACTTGCATACAAGTGGGTGGACCGTTTTGCTTCTCCTTCATGCTTTGTCCCCTTGCTCCTAATGCTTTGGAGTCTCCAAGATCAGGATATGAAAAGAGGGATTAGAGGAGAGTTGCAAAAACATTTTTACTTAACAAGTAGAGTTGACGGTTCTTCCCTGGCTGTGGTGGACTTCCCAGTGGGGTGTCTATTTCAGTGCTTCCAGAGGTCCTTGGGGCCTCCTCACTGCACAGGTCCCTGATGTGAGAGAACACTTTTGACTCGACCTCCCCCAAATGGTCCCCTGCCTCCTGTCCCAGGTGATACACACCAGAGAGCTGTCTGTATTACTAGGCTAGTCCCCACCTGCTGGCCAGCTTCCTTGCAGGTGGGAAGGAGACAAACTCAACACTGGCTAACTCTTGATTTGCTGAAAAGTCATAGTTCTTGCTACACCAGATTGTAAGAATACAGGCTATTCGACCACCAGCTCCTCTGTTTGCCCTGCCATGGCTCTATTTCTTTCCTTTTCCTTTACTCTAATGCACAGAAGGGAGGGAAAGGGGGAGATGTTGGTCAAAGTGTACAAAGTTTCAGTTCTTCAGGATGAAGGAGTTCTGGGAATCTTATGTACAACGTGGTGACTATAGTTAACACTGTACTGTATAATTGATATTTGCTAAGAAGGTAGATCTTAAGGGTTCTCACTACATACATAAAGGAAATAAAGAGACAAAGAGAGACAGAGGGGAAGGGAGAGAGAGAGAGAGAGACAAAGAAACTGGTAACCATGTGAGGTGATGGATATGTTAATTAGCTTGATCGTGGGAATCATTTCACAATGTACACATATATTAAAATACCAGTTTGCACAATTTCAATATATATAATTCCTATTTGTCAACTATACCTCAATAAAGCTGAATTTTTTTTTAAAAAAGCAGACACAGAGGAAAGCTAGGCAAACCCACTGCTCCAGGAGATCTCCAACAAGGCAAAGCACGCCTGGCTTTCATCATTCAGACACGTGCAGCCTCTACAAGTGGTCCTTTCTGAGCATCCCCTAGTTTGATTTGGGTGGAGAGTGAGCACCATAAAGAAAGGAGGAGAGAGGAAAAAATAGAGCTTTTCTCCCCTAAAGGCAATGACTCTATATTCTAACAACTGCCTCTTAGTTGAGCCAATCATTTTCAAATGTCTAGACTTTTCTTACATGGGCAGGAGAGGGCATGGACGGGGGGGGGGGGGTGGGTGTGGTCATAGGACAGGCTTGTCCTCATCGTAATAAGCCTGGAGGGGAAAGCAGTGCTTTTCCTCTATAGCGTAGGAAGCTTAGTGCTCATTGGGCTCAGGTGTAGGGCCTTAGCTTTCAGTCTCAGAGGCAAGTCCATTGACCATCCTATTATTCCTATTTAGATGCAGGTGATCTAGAAAAGGGAGAAATTAAGGGTGAAGCTTTAAGAAATGGAAGACCAAGAAAATGAGATCCATGAAAATTTTACAGACCATGTAGAATAGGCTAGAAGATCTCCTCTATTTTTTTCCTCCAGGAAAATAAGGTGATATCTATTCCTTTCACTTTGCATGTATATTTGAGGTATCAAGCAATCCAAGTCTTTGAAGCTGCTTGGGTTCCTTAGCAGTTAATAGGAGAAGTACATGGTAACTATGTCATAAAGCTGAAACATCATCATTCTCTGTAGCCTGCATTCTGAGCTTTCCCATTGTGATGGTGTAATGGCCATTGGAAGCCTATGAGCATCCTCCTGGAAAAACAGCAAGAGACTGTATAAAGACCACCACGTTCCTGATCACCTCTTTAAGGCCTTTCTACAGTTCTCTCCCACCACCTCACCCTCCAGAACGGACAACTACACAGGTGGCAGATGGGATCTAGAGTAATTTGCCTCCCTCTCGGGAGCTCTTCAAAGCCATAGTGTGTTATGCGACTCACAGCATGTCACATAAAACAGGTGCTCCGTAGACAACTTTCAAGTTGAATTCAACCAAGGCATATGAGATGGGGGTGGGGTCAACTGCCCGCCAACGAATTCTACTGACTTTATTTTATTACTCTCAAAAAAGAAAGCTCTCAGAATGCATTTCACCTATGAGTCAATCAATGGACTTTTGCTTTACACACGGTATCTGGATTCATGGTAGTAACCTACAGCAATGGGTCTCAGTCTTAACCTTGCCTCTACAGTAAAAATTTCTGGGAAATTTCCTGGTGGTCCAGTGGTTAGGACTCTGTGATTTCACTGCCAAGGGTGTGGGTTAAATCCCTGGTTGGGGAACTAAGATCTTGTAAGCTGTGTAGCGAGGCCGAAATAAAAATTCTGGGAAGCTTTCAAAACTCCCAATGCCCCTGTTACACACCCAACCAATTCACACAGACGATCTTGAGGGTGGGACCCATGCATCAGTGTTTTAAAGCTTTCCAGAAGTTTCTGGTATGCGGCCAAAGTGGAGAAACACTGTTGTCAAGTAATCCAGAGCTGTGTGATCCCGATCAAGGATTCCATCACTTTCCTTTTGTTTTTAATTGAAGTATGGTTGATTTACAATGTTGTGCTAGTTTCAGGTGTGCAGCAAACTGATTCAGTTATACTTGTATATGTATATATTCAGATTGTTTTCCATTATAGGTTATTACAAGATATTGAATATAATCCCCTGTGGTATGCAATAGGTCCTTGTTGTTGTTGTTTTTTTAAATAAATTTACTTATTTTATTTATTTATGGCTGCGTCGGATCTTCGTTGCTGCGTACGGGCTTTCTCTACTTGCGGCGAGCGGGGGCTACTCTTTGTTGTGGTGTGCGGGCTTCTCACTGCGGTGGCTTCTTTTGTCGCAGAGCACGGACTCCAGGCATGCAGGCTTCAGTAGTTGTGACTCACGGACTTAGTTGCTCCGCGGCATGTGGGATCTTCCCGGACCGGGGCACGAACCCATGTCCCCTGCGTCGGCAGGCGGACTCTCAACCACTGTGCCACCAGGGAAGCCAGTCCTTCTTGCTTGCTTTATATATAGTAGTGTGTCGCTTTCCTTTTAAACCCTTCTCAACCTTGGTCCCTGATGAAGGGATCCCCAACCGCTTCCACTGTCAAACCTCCATAGGCCTTTGGGAAGCGGTGACCTGATCCTCTTTGTCCCTCTACTGAACAAGCCTTGGTGAAGATGGAACCCCGGGTGGCACAAGGGTGACATCCAGTGGTAAAAATGAATTGATTCTCCCATTGTCCCATTCCATGAAAAATTACAAGTCCCCAGTAGAACCCAGTCTACACACCTCCTTGTATTGGTTCAGTGGTGGTTTTCTGTCCCATGTAACTGATGACACTCCAGGAAGATCACTGGCCTGAACAGCACTCTTGTAAACTCAGAGGGGAGGTTTTGGTCTTTGTGCAACTTGGTCTTCACCTTGGTCTTCACCTTCCCGTGCTTTGCCTGCCTACTGACGGACCTGCTGTGGCTCTGTTCCCAGCCCTCATGTCACTCACAGGCGTGGGTCCAGAGCACCTTGCCTCAAGCCTCACCCCACCCATGCTTCACCCACTGTCCCCACGGAGAAAAAATCAGGGCTGGCATGCACTCTGGCTCACCTGGCCAGGCCCCCAGGTTGCAGGCAGACAGACAGGAGGGGTGCTTCTGATTCTCAGTGGCTCATAGGCTCTCCCCAGACTCTGTACCCGCTTCTACCTCTGATACCTCTGCTGCTTCCCCGAAAAATGGGGGAAGTTGATGCCCATGGTGGTTGTTTCAGTGTGCTAGGGCTGCCATAACAAAGTACAAAGTACTACAGATTGTGGCTTAAACAATGAAGATTTATTTTCTCCCATTTCTGGAGGCTGGAAGTCCAACCTCAAGGAGTTATCAGGGTGGTTCCTTCTGAGGCCTCTGTCCTTTGCTTCTGGGTGGCCACCTTTTCCCTAGGTCTTCACATGGTTGTCCCTCTGTCTGTGTGTGTCTGTGTCCTAATCTCTTGTAATAAGGGCACCAGTCATATTGCAGAAGTGGTGGGAGGGGTAGTGAGTGATTACTGATTCAATCTCCTTACCAGATATTGGTCCGTCCAGATTTTGTTTTTCTTCATTATTTAGTGTCGGTATGTTGTGTTTTCAGGAATTTATCCCTTTTTATCTAAGGCTATCCAATTTGTTGGCATACAGATGTTCATAGTATTCTCTTGGAATCCTTTTTATTTCTGGGGCATGGGTTGTAATGATCTCCCTTTCAGTTCTGGTTTTATTATTTGAGTCTTTTCTCTCTATTTTTGCTTAATCTTTTCAAAAGACCAATTCTTAGTTTGATTTTTAAAAATTGTTTCTGTATTCTCTATTTCATTGATCTCTGCTGTAATCTATTTATTTCCTTCCTTCTGCTAGATTTGGGTTAATTTGTTCTTCTTTTTTTTCTTGTTTTCTCGTTCTTTTTCCTTGAGGTATAAAGTTAGTTTTTTTTTTGTTTGTTTGTTTTTTGTTTGTTTTTTTGGCTTCACTGCACAGGTTGCAGGATCTTAGTTCCCTGACCCGGGATTGAACCCATGCCCTCAGCAATGAAAGCATGGAGTCCTAACCACTGGACCACCAGGGAGTTCCCTAAAGTTAGGTTGTTAATTTGAGATAGTTCATATTTTGGTTGGCCCCTAGTCTGGTTGGTTGCCAGGCCCTGCCTTGTACGGATGCTGCTGGTCCCGAGGTGGCTGGTTGTGGAATCCTTTGGGACCCTGGGGTTAGTGCTGGCTCCCTGGTGGGCGGAGTCAGGGTCCCAAAGACTCCGGGGCTGTTGCCCACCCACTGGCATGTAAAGCCGGGTCCTGGGGTTAGTGCAAGACTACTGGCAGTCAGAGCTGTTGCTGGGGTGTGGCTGCAGGGCCCAGGGACCCCAGAGCTGGTGTTAGATCCTTGCGGGAAGTGGGGGAAGCAGAGGTGCAGGTGTGGACAATTCCTTAAACGGTGGGGTACGGGGTCTGGAGCGTCCAGAAGTTTGCATTGCCCTGCTAGTGGGCAGGGCCTGGGCCCAGCTGGCTCCAGGGTAGCATCTGGCCTGCTTTGCAGGATTGTATGAATAGTTTTCTTGCTTCTGGTGTCTGCCCCCTGGTGGTTTAGTGACTAATGCAGGCTTCTTGATGGGAGGGGCTGGTGCAGGTCCATTGGTGGGTGGAGCAGGGTCTTGACTCTCATGTGAGCCAGCTGTGCCTAGGGGCGTGTCCAAAGGCAGCTGTAAGTCCTTCAGTCATTAGGCAGCCTGTGTGCTGATAGGTAGGGCTGTGTCCTCTCCCAGTTAGTTGTTCAGCCTGAAGCGTCCCAGCCCTGGCGTCTGTAGGGTGTTGGCTGCTGCTAGGTCTCGGAGCTAAAGAGGCAAGACCTCAGCCGCCACAGCAGCAGTGTTCACGTGGCTGAAGGTTCCCCAATATGTGTCTATGTACGTCCCGAGGGTGAGCTGCAGCCGCCTCCCGCTTCTCCAGGAGCGGCTCCAAGACCAGCAGGTAGGCCTGGCCCAGGCTCCTATCAAATTACTGCTTTTGCCCTTGGACCCAGTGTGCCTGAGATTTTGTGTATGCCCTTTAGGAGTGAAGACTCTTGTTTTCCCCAGTTCTGTGGGGCTCCTGCAGTTAAGCCCTGCAGGCCTACAAAGCCAAATGCTCTGGGGGCTCCTCTTCCCAGTGCAGGAGTCCCCCGCTCCCCCCTGGGCTGGGGAGCCTGATGCGGGGCTCAGAACTCTCACTCCTGTGGGGAGAACCTCTGCAATACAATTATTCACCTGTTTGTGGGTCTCCTTCCACCCAGGAGTTTTGGGATTTGATTTTACCTCTAGTCCACGCCCTCTTATTCATTTCCTCGTGGTTCCTTTTTTGTCTTTAGTTGTAGAAGATCTTTTCTGGTAGGTTTCAGTCTCTTTCACTGATGGTTGTTCTGCAGATAGTTGTGGTTCTGTTCTGCTTGTGAGAGGATGTGAGCTCAGGGCTGTTCTGCTGCCATCTTGGCCGCTCTCCTAGTTCTTTTTTTTTTTTTTTTTTGCGGTACGCGGGCCTCTCACTGTTGCGGCCTCTCCCGTTGCGGAGCACAGGCTCCGGACGCACAGGCTCAGCGGCCGTGGCTCACGGGCCCAGCTGCTCCGCGGCATGTGAGATCTTCCCGGACCGGGGCACGAACCCGTGTCCCCTGCATCGGCAGGTGGACTCTCAACCACTGCGCCACCAGGGAAGCCCAGAACTTTTTATTTCAGTTTTCTATGCAAGTTCTCCCTTCCCTACCACCTTAAATCTCTACAGATTCAGATTTTAAAAAAGGAGTTTATGCTTTCAGTGACGTTCTGCATGGGACTGAGGCTTTCGGCCACCTACTCCTTTGGGACAGATCCGACCTCACTGAGGGTGTAGAACAAATTAGTAGCCACCCAAAGACACATGTGCAGACCTGCATGCCTGTGGCCGAAAATAAATTACGTTGAAACCATAGGAGAGGCAAACGTGTCCCCTCTTTTCCATAATATTTCTCTCTGTGTAACGTGGCTTCTTTCCCTAGTGCGAAATGCTCCTAAATAGCTTATGGAACTCTCTGTACCTGATGGGTTACAAGATGAAAGAATCTTATTTTTTGCCCATCTGTCTTCCAAAAAGTGCTATTGGTGCTTCCTTTCCTGCTCCTTCATGGCATATAGGGCAGATCTCACAGCTTTGCCGACACTTGATGATGTTAAAATGTCCATCCCAGTTAGCCCAGTTTGAAACTTTATTCTTTTTTTTTTTTTTTTTTTTTTTTTTTTTTTTCTTTTTGCGGTATGCGGGCCTCTCACTGTTGTGGCCTCTCCCGTTGCGGAGCACAGGCTCCGGACGCGCAGGCTCAGCGGCCACGGCTCACGGGCCCAGCCGCTCCGCGGCATATGGGATCCTCCCAGACCGGGGCACGAACCCGTATCCCCTGCATCGGCAGGCGGACTCTCAACCACTGCGCCACCAGGGAGGCCCTGAAACTTTATTCTTATATCAAAGTATTTCCCATCTCCACCAGCCCAGATGTGACTTGCATACAAGTGGGTGGACCGTTTTGCTTCTCCTTCATGCTTTGTCCCCTTGCTCCTAATGCTTTGGAGTCTCCAAGATCAGGATATGAAAAGAGGGATTAGAGGAGAGTTGCAAAAACATTTTTACTTAACAAGTAGAGTTGATGGTTCTTCCCTGGCTGTGGTGGACTTCCCAGTGGGGTGTCTATTTCAGTGCTTCCAGAGGTCCTTGGGGCCTCCTCACTGCACAGGTCCCTGATGTGAGAGAACACTTTTGACTCGACCTCCCCCAAATGGTCCCCTGCCTCCTGTCCCAGGTGATACACACCAGAGAGCTGTCTGTATTACTAGGCTAGTCCCCACCTGCTGGCCAGCTTCCTTGCAGGTGGGAAGGAGACAAACTCAACACTGGCTAACTCTTGATTTGCTGAAAAGTCATAGTTCTTGCTACACCAGATTGTAAGAATACAGGCTATTCGACCACCAGCTCCTCTGTTTGCCCTGCCATGGCTCTATTTTTTCCCTTTTCCTTTACTCTAATGCACAGAAGGGAGGGAAAGGGGGAGATGTTGGTCAAAGTGTACAAAGTTTCAGTTCTTCAGGATGAAGGAGTTCTGGGAATCTTATGTACAACGTGGTGACTATAGTTAACACTGTACTGTATAATTGATATTTGCTAAGAAGGTAGATCTTAAGGGTTCTCACTACATACATAAAGGAAATAAAGAGACAGAGACAGAGGGGAAGGGAGAGAGAGAGAGAGAGACAAAGAAACTGGTAACCATGTGAGGTGATGGATATGTTAATTAGCTTGATCGTGGGAATCATTTCACAATGTACACATATATTAAAATACCAGTTTGCACAATTTCAATATATATAATTCCTATTTGTCAACTATACCTCAATAAAGCTGAATTTTTTTTTAAAAAAGCAGACACAGAGGAAAGCTAGGCAAACCCACTGCTCCAGGAGATCTCCAACAAGGCAAAGCACGCCTGGCTTTCATCATTCAGACACGTGCAGCCTCTACAAGTGGTCCTTTCTGAGCATCCCCTAGTTTGATTTGGGTGGAGAGTGAGCACCATAAAGAAAGGAGGAGAGAGGAAAAAATAGAGCTTTTCTCCCCTAAAGGCAATGACTCTATATTCTAACAACTGCCTCTTAGTTGAGCCAATCATTTTCAAATGTCTAGACTTTTCTTACATGGGCAGGAGAGGGCATGGACGGGGGGGGGTGGGGGGTGGGTGTGGTCATAGGACAGGCTTGTCCTCATCGTAATAAGCCTGGAGGGGAAAGCAGTGCTTTTCCTCTATAGCGTAGGAAGCTTAGTGCTCATTGGGCTCAGGTGTAGGGCCTTAGCTTTCAGTCTCAGAGGCAAGTCCATTGACCATCCTATTATTCCTATTTAGATGCAGGTGATCTAGAAAAGGGAGAAATTAAGGGTGAAGCTTTAAGAAATGGAAGACCAAGAAAATGAGATCCATGAAAATTTTACAGACCATGTAGAATAGGCTAGAAGATCTCCTCTATTTTTTTCCTCCAGGAAAATAAGGTGATATCTATTCCTTTCACTTTGCATGTATATTTGAGGTATCAAGCAATCCAAGTCTTTGAAGCTGCTTGGGTTCCTTAGCAGTTAATAGGAGAAGTACATGGTAACTATGTCATAAAGCTGAAACATCATCATTCTCTGTAGCCTGCATTCTGAGCTTTCCCATTGTGATGGTGTAATGGCCATTGGAAGCCTATGAGCATCCTCCTGGAAAAACAGCAAGAGACTGTATAAAGACCACCACGTTCCTGATCACCTCTTTAAGGCCTTTCTACAGTTCTCTCCCACCACCTCACCCTCCAGAACGGACAACTACACAGGTGGCAGATGGGATCTAGAGTAATTTGCCTCCCTCTCGGGAGCTCTTCAAAGCCATAGTGTGTTATGCGACTCACAGCATGTCACATAAAACAGGTGCTCCGTAGACAACTTTCAAGTTGAATTCAACCAAGGCATATGAGATGGGGGTGGGGTCAACTGCCCGCCAACGAATTCTACTGACTTTATTTTATTACTCTCAAAAAAGAAAGCTCTCAGAATGCATTTCACCTATGAGTCAATCAATGGACTTTTGCTTTACACACGGTATCTGGATTCATGGTAGTAACCTACAGCAATGGGTCTCAGTCTTAACCTTGCCTCTACAGTAAAAATTTCTGGGAAATTTCCTGGTGGTCCAGTGGTTAGGACTCTGTGATTTCACTGCCAAGGGTGTGGGTTAAATCCCTGGTTGGGGAACTAAGATCTTGTAAGCTGTGTAGCGAGGCCGAAATAAAAATTCTGGGAAGCTTTCAAAACTCCCAATGCCCCTGTTACACACCCAACCAATTCACACAGACGATCTTGAGGGTGGGACCCATGCATCAGTGTTTTAAAGCTTTCCAGAAGTTTCTGGTATGCGGCCAAAGTGGAGAAACACTGTTGTCAAGTAATCCAGAGCTGTGTGATCCCGATCAAGGATTCCATCACTTTCCTTTTGTTTTTAATTGAAGTATGGTTGATTTACAATGTTGTGCTAGTTTCAGGTGTGCAGCAAACTGATTCAGTTATACTTGTATATGTATATATTCAGATTGTTTTCCATTATAGGTTATTACAAGATATTGAATATAATCCCCTGTGGTATGCAATAGGTCCTTGTTGTTGTTGTTTTTTTAAATAAATTTACTTATTTTATTTATTTATGGCTGCGTCGGATCTTCGTTGCTGCGTACGGGCTTTCTCTACTTGCGGCGAGCGGGGGCTACTCTTTGTTGTGGTGTGCGGGCTTCTCACTGCGGTGGCTTCTTTTGTCGCAGAGCACGGACTCCAGGCATGCAGGCTTCAGTAGTTGTGACTCACGGACTTAGTTGCTCCGCGGCATGTGGGATCTTCCCCGACCAGGGCTCGAACCTGTGTCCCCTGCAAAGGGAGGCAGATTCTTTTTTTTTTTTTTTTTTTTGTGATACGCGGGCCTCTCACTGTTGTGGCCTCTCCCATCGCGGAGCACAGGCTCCGGACGCGCAGGCTCAGCGGCCATGGCTCACGGGCCCAGCCGCTCCGCGGCATGTGGGATCTTCCCGGACCGGGGCACGAACCCATGTCCCCTGTGTCGGCAGGCGGACTCTCAACCACTGTGCCACCAGGGAAGCCAGTCCTTCTTGCTTGCTTTATATATAGTAGTGTGTCGCTTTCCTTTTAAACCCTTCTCAACCTTGGTCCCTGATGAAGGGATCCCCAACCGCTTCCACTGTCAAACCTCCATAGGCCTTTGGGAAGCGGTGACCTGATCCTCTTTGTCCCTCTACTGAACAAGCCTTGGTGAAGATGGAACCCCGGGTGGCACAAGGGTGACATCCAGTGGTAAAAATGAATTGATTCTCCCATTGTCCCATTCCATGAAAAATTACAAGTCCCCAGTAGAACCCAGTCTACACACCTCCTTGTATTGGTTCAGTGGTGGTTTTCTGTCCCATGTAACTGATGACACTCCAGGAAGATCACTGGCCTGAACAGCACTCTTGTAAACTCAGAGGGGAGGTTTTGGTCTTTGTGCAACTTGGTCTTCACCTTGGTCTTCACCTTCCCGTGCTTTGCCTGCCTACTGACGGACCTGCTGTGGCTCTGTTCCCAGCCCTCATGTCACTCACAGGCGTGGGTCCAGAGCACCTTGCCTCAAGCCTCACCCCACCCATGCTTCACCCACTGTCCCCACGGAGAAAAAATCAGGGCTGGCATGCACTCTGGCTCACCTGGCCAGGCCCCCAGGTTGCAGGCAGACAGACAGGAGGGGTGCTTCTGATTCTCAGTGGCTCATAGGCTCTCCCCAGACTCTGTACCCGCTTCTACCTCTGATACCTCTGCTGCTTCCCCGAAAAATGGGGGAAGTTGATGCCCATGGTGGTTGTTTCAGTGTGCTAGGGCTGCCATAACAAAGTACAAAGTACTACAGATTGTGGCTTAAACAATGAAGATTTATTTTCTCCCATTTCTGGAGGCTGGAAGTCCAACCTCAAGGAGTTATCAGGGTGGTTCCTTCTGAGGCCTCTGTCCTTTGCTTCTGGGTGGCCACCTTTTCCCTAGGTCTTCACATGGTTGTCCCTCTGTCTGTGTGTGTCTGTGTCCTAATCTCTTGTAATAAGGGCACCAGTCATATTGCAGAAGTGGTGGGAGGGGTAGTGAGTGATTACTGATTCAATCTCCTTACCAGATATTGGTCCGTCCAGATTTTGTTTTTCTTCATTATTTAGTGTCGGTATGTTGTGTTTTCAGGAATTTATCCCTTTTTATCTAAGGCTATCCAATTTGTTGGCATACAGATGTTCATAGTATTCTCTTGGAATCCTTTTTATTTCTGGGGCATGGGTTGTAATGATCTCCCTTTCAGTTCTGGTTTTATTATTTGAGTCTTTTCTCTCTATTTTTGCTTAATCTTTTCAAAAGACCAATTCTTAGTTTGATTTTTAAAAATTGTTTCTGTATTCTCTATTTCATTGATCTCTGCTGTAATCTATTTATTTCCTTCCTTCTGCTAGATTTGGGTTAATTTGTTCTTCTTTTTTTTCTTGTTTTCTCGTTCTTTTTCCTTGAGGTATAAAGTTAGTTTTTTTTTTGTTTGTTTTTTGTTTGTTTTTTTGGCTTCACTGCACAGGTTGCAGGATCTTAGTTCCCTGACCCGGGATTGAACCCATGCCCTCAGCAATGAAAGCATGGAGTCCTAACCACTGGACCACCAGGGAGTTCCCTAAAGTTAGGTTGTTAATTTGAGATAGTTCATATTTTGGTTGGCCCCTAGTCTGGTTGGTTGCCAGGCCCTGCCTTGTACGGATGCTGCTGGTCCCGAGGTGGCTGGTTGTGGAATCCTTTGGGACCCTGGGGTTAGTGCTGGCTCCCTGGTGGGCGGAGTCAGGGTCCCAAAGACTCCGGGGCTGTTGCCCACCCACTGGCATGTAAAGCCGGGTCCTGGGGTTAGTGCAAGACTACTGGCAGTCAGAGCTGTTGCTGGGGTGTGGCTGCAGGGCCCAGGGACCCCAGAGCTGGTGTTAGATCCTTGCGGGAAGTGGGGGAAGCAGAGGTGCAGGTGTGGACAATTCCTTAAACGGTGGGGTACGGGGTCTGGAGCGTCCAGAAGTTTGCATTGCCCTGCTAGTGGGCAGGGCCTGGGCCCAGCTGGCTCCAGGGTAGCATCTGGCCTGCTTTGCAGGATTGTATGAATAGTTTTCTTGCTTCTGGTGTCTGCCCCCTGGTGGTTTAGTGACTAATGCAGGCTTCTTGATGGGAGGGGCTGGTGCAGGTCCATTGGTGGGTGGAGCAGGGTCTTGACTCTCATGTGAGCCAGCTGTGCCTAGGGGCGTGTCCAAAGGCAGCTGTAAGTCCTTCAGTCATTAGGCAGCCTGTGTGCTGATAGGTAGGGCTGTGTCCTCTCCCAGTTAGTTGTTCAGCCTGAAGCGTCCCAGCCCTGGCGTCTGTAGGGTGTTGGCTGCTGCTAGGTCTCGGAGCTAAAGAGGCAAGACCTCAGCCGCCACAGCAGCAGTGTTCACGTGGCTGAAGGTTCCCCAATATGTGTCTATGTACGTCCCGAGGGTGAGCTGCAGCCGCCTCCCGCTTCTCCAGGAGCGGCTCCAAGACCAGCAGGTAGGCCTGGCCCAGGCTCCTATCAAATTACTGCTTTTGCCCTTGGACCCAGTGTGCCTGAGATTTTGTGTATGCCCTTTAGGAGTGAAGACTCTTGTTTTCCCCAGTTCTGTGGGGCTCCTGCAGTTAAGCCCTGCAGGCCTACAAAGCCAAATGCTCTGGGGGCTCCTCTTCCCAGTGCAGGAGTCCCCCGCTCCCCCCTGGGCTGGGGAGCCTGATGCGGGGCTCAGAACTCTCACTCCTGTGGGGAGAACCTCTGCAATACAATTATTCACCTGTTTGTGGGTCTCCTTCCACCCAGGAGTTTTGGGATTTGATTTTACCTCTAGTCCACGCCCTCTTATTCATTTCCTCGTGGTTCCTTTTTTGTCTTTAGTTGTAGAAGATCTTTTCTGGTAGGTTTCAGTCTCTTTCACTGATGGTTGTTCTGCAGATAGTTGTGGTTCTGTTCTGCTTGTGAGAGGATGTGAGCTCAGGGCTGTTCTGCTGCCATCTTGGCCGCTCTCCTAGTTCTTTTTTTTTTTTTTTTTTGCGGTACGCGGGCCTCTCACTGTTGCGGCCTCTCCCGTTGCGGAGCACAGGCTCCGGACGCACAGGCTCAGCGGCCGTGGCTCACGGGCCCAGCTGCTCCGCGGCATGTGAGATCTTCCCGGACCGGGGCACGAACCCGTGTCCCCTGCATCGGCAGGTGGACTCTCAACCACTGCGCCACCAGGGAAGCCCAGAACTTTTTATTTCAGTTTTCTATGCAAGTTCTCCCTTCCCTACCACCTTAAATCTCTACAGATTCAGATTTTAAAAAAGGAGTTTATGCTTTCAGTGACGTTCTGCATGGGACTGAGGCTTTCGGCCACCTACTCCTTTGGGACAGATCCGACCTCACTGAGGGTGTAGAACAAATTAGTAGCCACCCAAAGACACATGTGCAGACCTGCATGCCTGTGGCCGAAAATAAATTACGTTGAAACCATAGGAGAGGCAAACGTGTCCCCTCTTTTCCATAATATTTCTCTCTGTGTAACGTGGCTTCTTTCCCTAGTGCGAAATGCTCCTAAATAGCTTATGGAACTCTCTGTACCTGATGGGTTACAAGATGAAAGAATCTTATTTTTTGCCCATCTGTCTTCCAAAAAGTGCTATTGGTGCTTCCTTTCCTGCTCCTTCATGGCATATAGGGCAGATCTCACAGCTTTGCCGACACTTGATGATGTTAAAATGTCCATCCCAGTTAGCCCAGTTTGAAACTTTATTCTTATATCAAAGTATTTCCCATCTCCACCAGCCCAGATGTGACTTGCATACAAGTGGGTGGACCGTTTTGCTTCTCCTTCATGCTTTGTCCCCTTGCTCCTAATGCTTTGGAGTCTCCAAGATCAGGATATGAAAAGAGGGATTAGAGGAGAGTTGCAAAAACATTTTTACTTAACAAGTAGAGTTGATGGTTCTTCCCTGGCTGTGGTGGACTTCCCAGTGGGGTGTCTATTTCAGTGCTTCCAGAGGTCCTTGGGGCCTCCTCACTGCACAGGTCCCTGATGTGAGAGAACACTTTTGACTCGACCTCCCCCAAATGGTCCCCTGCCTCCTGTCCCAGGTGATACACACCAGAGAGCTGTCTGTATTACTAGGCTAGTCCCCACCTGCTGGCCAGCTTCCTTGCAGGTGGGAAGGAGACAAACTCAACACTGGCTAACTCTTGATTTGCTGAAAAGTCATAGTTCTTGCTACACCAGATTGTAAGAATACAGGCTATTCGACCACCAGCTCCTCTGTTTGCCCTGCCATGGCTCTATTTTTTCCCTTTTCCTTTACTCTAATGCACAGAAGGGAGGGAAAGGGGGAGATGTTGGTCAAAGTGTACAAAGTTTCAGTTCTTCAGGATGAAGGAGTTCTGGGAATCTTATGTACAACGTGGTGACTATAGTTAACACTGTACTGTATAATTGATATTTGCTAAGAAGGTAGATCTTAAGGGTTCTCACTACATACATAAAGGAAATAAAGAGACAAAGAGAGACAGAGGGGAAGGGAGAGAGAGAGAGAGAGAGACAAAGAAACTGGTAACCATGTGAGGTGATGGATATGTTAATTAGCTTGATCGTGGGAATCATTTCACAATGTACACATATATTAAAATACCAGTTTGCACAATTTCAATATATATAATTCCTATTTGTCAACTATACCTCAATAAAGCTGAATTTTTTTTTAAAAAAGCAGACACAGAGGAAAGCTAGGCAAACCCACTGCTCCAGGAGATCTCCAACAAGGCAAAGCACGCCTGGCTTTCATCATTCAGACACGTGCAGCCTCTACAAGTGGTCCTTTCTGAGCATCCCCTAGTTTGATTTGGGTGGAGAGTGAGCACCATAAAGAAAGGAGGAGAGAGGAAAAAATAGAGCTTTTCTCCCCTAAAGGCAATGACTCTATATTCTAACAACTGCCTCTTAGTTGAGCCAATCATTTTCAAATGTCTAGACTTTTCTTACATGGGCAGGAGAGGGCATGGACGGGGGGGGGTGGGGGGTGGGTGTGGTCATAGGACAGGCTTGTCCTCATCGTAATAAGCCTGGAGGGGAAAGCAGTGCTTTTCCTCTATAGCGTAGGAAGCTTAGTGCTCATTGGGCTCAGGTGTAGGGCCTTAGCTTTCAGTCTCAGAGGCAAGTCCATTGACCATCCTATTATTCCTATTTAGATGCAGGTGATCTAGAAAAGGGAGAAATTAAGGGTGAAGCTTTAAGAAATGGAAGACCAAGAAAATGAGATCCATGAAAATTTTACAGACCATGTAGAATAGGCTAGAAGATCTCCTCTATTTTTTTCCTCCAGGAAAATAAGGTGATATCTATTCCTTTCACTTTGCATGTATATTTGAGGTATCAAGCAATCCAAGTCTTTGAAGCTGCTTGGGTTCCTTAGCAGTTAATAGGAGAAGTACATGGTAACTATGTCATAAAGCTGAAACATCATCATTCTCTGTAGCCTGCATTCTGAGCTTTCCCATTGTGATGGTGTAATGGCCATTGGAAGCCTATGAGCATCCTCCTGGAAAAACAGCAAGAGACTGTATAAAGACCACCACGTTCCTGATCACCTCTTTAAGGCCTTTCTACAGTTCTCTCCCACCACCTCACCCTCCAGAACGGACAACTACACAGGTGGCAGATGGGATCTAGAGTAATTTGCCTCCCTCTCGGGAGCTCTTCAAAGCCATAGTGTGTTATGCGACTCACAGCATGTCACATAAAACAGGTGCTCCGTAGACAACTTTCAAGTTGAATTCAACCAAGGCATATGAGATGGGGGTGGGGTCAACTGCCCGCCAACGAATTCTACTGACTTTATTTTATTACTCTCAAAAAAGAAAGCTCTCAGAATGCATTTCACCTATGAGTCAATCAATGGACTTTTGCTTTACACACGGTATCTGGATTCATGGTAGTAACCTACAGCAATGGGTCTCAGTCTTAACCTTGCCTCTACAGTAAAAATTTCTGGGAAATTTCCTGGTGGTCCAGTGGTTAGGACTCTGTGATTTCACTGCCAAGGGTGTGGGTTAAATCCCTGGTTGGGGAACTAAGATCTTGTAAGCTGTGTAGCGAGGCCGAAATAAAAATTCTGGGAAGCTTTCAAAACTCCCAATGCCCCTGTTACACACCCAACCAATTCACACAGACGATCTTGAGGGTGGGACCCATGCATCAGTGTTTTAAAGCTTTCCAGAAGTTTCTGGTATGCGGCCAAAGTGGAGAAACACTGTTGTCAAGTAATCCAGAGCTGTGTGATCCCGATCAAGGATTCCATCACTTTCCTTTTGTTTTTAATTGAAGTATGGTTGATTTACAATGTTGTGCTAGTTTCAGGTGTGCAGCAAACTGATTCAGTTATACTTGTATATGTATATATTCAGATTGTTTTCCATTATAGGTTATTACAAGATATTGAATATAATCCCCTGTGGTATGCAATAGGTCCTTGTTGTTGTTGTTTTTTTAAATAAATTTACTTATTTTATTTATTTATGGCTGCGTCGGATCTTCGTTGCTGCGTACGGGCTTTCTCTACTTGCGGCGAGCGGGGGCTACTCTTTGTTGTGGTGTGCGGGCTTCTCACTGCGGTGGCTTCTTTTGTCGCAGAGCACGGACTCCAGGCATGCAGGCTTCAGTAGTTGTGACTCACGGACTTAGTTGCTCCGCGGCATGTGGGATCTTCCCCGACCAGGGCTCGAACCTGTGTCCCCTGCAAAGGGAGGCAGATTCTTTTTTTTTTTTTTTTTTTTGTGATACGCGGGCCTCTCACTGTTGTGGCCTCTCCCATCGCGGAGCACAGGCTCCGGACGCGCAGGCTCAGCGGCCATGGCTCACGGGCCCAGCCGCTCCGCGGCATGTGGGATCTTCCCGGACCGGGGCACGAACCCATGTCCCCTGTGTCGGCAGGCGGACTCTCAACCACTGTGCCACCAGGGAAGCCAGTCCTTCTTGCTTGCTTTATATATAGTAGTGTGTCGCTTTCCTTTTAAACCCTTCTCAACCTTGGTCCCTGATGAAGGGATCCCCAACCGCTTCCACTGTCAAACCTCCATAGGCCTTTGGGAAGCGGTGACCTGATCCTCTTTGTCCCTCTACTGAACAAGCCTTGGTGAAGATGGAACCCCGGGTGGCACAAGGGTGACATCCAGTGGTAAAAATGAATTGATTCTCCCATTGTCCCATTCCATGAAAAATTACAAGTCCCCAGTAGAACCCAGTCTACACACCTCCTTGTATTGGTTCAGTGGTGGTTTTCTGTCCCATGTAACTGATGACACTCCAGGAAGATCACTGGCCTGAACAGCACTCTTGTAAACTCAGAGGGGAGGTTTTGGTCTTTGTGCAACTTGGTCTTCACCTTGGTCTTCACCTTCCCGTGCTTTGCCTGCCTACTGACGGACCTGCTGTGGCTCTGTTCCCAGCCCTCATGTCACTCACAGGCGTGGGTCCAGAGCACCTTGCCTCAAGCCTCACCCCACCCATGCTTCACCCACTGTCCCCACGGAGAAAAAATCAGGGCTGGCATGCACTCTGGCTCACCTGGCCAGGCCCCCAGGTTGCAGGCAGACAGACAGGAGGGGTGCTTCTGATTCTCAGTGGCTCATAGGCTCTCCCCAGACTCTGTACCCGCTTCTACCTCTGATACCTCTGCTGCTTCCCCGAAAAATGGGGGAAGTTGATGCCCATGGTGGTTGTTTCAGTGTGCTAGGGCTGCCATAACAAAGTACAAAGTACTACAGATTGTGGCTTAAACAATGAAGATTTATTTTCTCCCATTTCTGGAGGCTGGAAGTCCAACCTCAAGGAGTTATCAGGGTGGTTCCTTCTGAGGCCTCTGTCCTTTGCTTCTGGGTGGCCACCTTTTCCCTAGGTCTTCACATGGTTGTCCCTCTGTCTGTGTGTGTCTGTGTCCTAATCTCTTGTAATAAGGGCACCAGTCATATTGCAGAAGTGGTGGGAGGGGTAGTGAGTGATTACTGATTCAATCTCCTTACCAGATATTGGTCCGTCCAGATTTTGTTTTTCTTCATTATTTAGTGTCGGTATGTTGTGTTTTCAGGAATTTATCCCTTTTTATCTAAGGCTATCCAATTTGTTGGCATACAGATGTTCATAGTATTCTCTTGGAATCCTTTTTATTTCTGGGGCATGGGTTGTAATGATCTCCCTTTCAGTTCTGGTTTTATTATTTGAGTCTTTTCTCTCTATTTTTGCTTAATCTTTTCAAAAGACCAATTCTTAGTTTGATTTTTAAAAATTGTTTCTGTATTCTCTATTTCATTGATCTCTGCTGTAATCTATTTATTTCCTTCCTTCTGCTAGATTTGGGTTAATTTGTTCTTCTTTTTTTTCTTGTTTTCTCGTTCTTTTTCCTTGAGGTATAAAGTTAGTTTTTTTTTGTTTGTTTGTTTTTTGTTTGTTTTTTTGGCTTCACTGCACAGGTTGCAGGATCTTAGTTCCCTGACCCGGGATTGAACCCATGCCCTCAGCAATGAAAGCATGGAGTCCTAACCACTGGACCACCAGGGAGTTCCCTAAAGTTAGGTTGTTAATTTGAGATAGTTCATATTTTGGTTGGCCCCTAGTCTGGTTGGTTGCCAGGCCCTGCCTTGTACGGATGCTGCTGGTCCCGAGGTGGCTGGTTGTGGAATCCTTTGGGACCCTGGGGTTAGTGCTGGCTCCCTGGTGGGCGGAGTCAGGGTCCCAAAGACTCCGGGGCTGTTGCCCACCCACTGGCATGTAAAGCCGGGTCCTGGGGTTAGTGCAAGACTACTGGCAGTCAGAGCTGTTGCTGGGGTGTGGCTGCAGGGCCCAGGGACCCCAGAGCTGGTGTTAGATCCTTGCGGGAAGTGGGGGAAGCAGAGGTGCAGGTGTGGACAATTCCTTAAACGGTGGGGTACGGGGTCTGGAGCGTCCAGAAGTTTGCATTGCCCTGCTAGTGGGCAGGGCCTGGGCCCAGCTGGCTCCAGGGTAGCATCTGGCCTGCTTTGCAGGATTGTATGAATAGTTTTCTTGCTTCTGGTGTCTGCCCCCTGGTGGTTTAGTGACTAATGCAGGCTTCTTGATGGGAGGGGCTGGTGCAGGTCCATTGGTGGGTGGAGCAGGGTCTTGACTCTCATGTGAGCCAGCTGTGCCTAGGGGCGTGTCCAAAGGCAGCTGTAAGTCCTTCAGTCATTAGGCAGCCTGTGTGCTGATAGGTAGGGCTGTGTCCTCTCCCAGTTAGTTGTTCAGCCTGAAGCGTCCCAGCCCTGGCGTCTGTAGGGTGTTGGCTGCTGCTAGGTCTCGGAGCTAAAGAGGCAAGACCTCAGCCGCCACAGCAGCAGTGTTCACGTGGCTGAAGGTTCCCCAATATGTGTCTATGTACGTCCCGAGGGTGAGCTGCAGCCGCCTCCCGCTTCTCCAGGAGCGGCTCCAAGACCAGCAGGTAGGCCTGGCCCAGGCTCCTATCAAATTACTGCTTTTGCCCTTGGACCCAGTGTGCCTGAGATTTTGTGTATGCCCTTTAGGAGTGAAGACTCTTGTTTTCCCCAGTTCTGTGGGGCTCCTGCAGTTAAGCCCTGCAGGCCTACAAAGCCAAATGCTCTGGGGGCTCCTCTTCCCAGTGCAGGAGTCCCCCGCTCCCCCCTGGGCTGGGGAGCCTGATGCGGGGCTCAGAACTCTCACTCCTGTGGGGAGAACCTCTGCAATACAATTATTCACCTGTTTGTGGGTCTCCTTCCACCCAGGAGTTTTGGGATTTGATTTTACCTCTAGTCCACGCCCTCTTATTCATTTCCTCGTGGTTCCTTTTTTGTCTTTAGTTGTAGAAGATCTTTTCTGGTAGGTTTCAGTCTCTTTCACTGATGGTTGTTCTGCAGATAGTTGTGGTTCTGTTCTGCTTGTGAGAGGATGTGAGCTCAGGGCTGTTCTGCTGCCATCTTGGCCGCTCTCCTAGTTCTTTTTTTTTTTTTTTTTTGCGGTACGCGGGCCTCTCACTGTTGCGGCCTCTCCCGTTGCGGAGCACAGGCTCCGGACGCACAGGCTCAGCGGCCGTGGCTCACGGGCCCAGCTGCTCCGCGGCATGTGAGATCTTCCCGGACCGGGGCACGAACCCGTGTCCCCTGCATCGGCAGGTGGACTCTCAACCACTGCGCCACCAGGGAAGCCCAGAACTTTTTATTTCAGTTTTCTATGCAAGTTCTCCCTTCCCTACCACCTTAAATCTCTACAGATTCAGATTTTAAAAAAGGAGTTTATGCTTTCAGTGACGTTCTGCATGGGACTGAGGCTTTCGGCCACCTACTCCTTTGGGACAGATCCGACCTCACTGAGGGTGTAGAACAAATTAGTAGCCACCCAAAGACACATGTGCAGACCTGCATGCCTGTGGCCGAAAATAAATTACGTTGAAACCATAGGAGAGGCAAACGTGTCCCCTCTTTTCCATAATATTTCTCTCTGTGTAACGTGGCTTCTTTCCCTAGTGCGAAATGCTCCTAAATAGCTTATGGAACTCTCTGTACCTGATGGGTTACAAGATGAAAGAATCTTATTTTTTGCCCATCTGTCTTCCAAAAAGTGCTATTGGTGCTTCCTTTCCTGCTCCTTCATGGCATATAGGGCAGATCTCACAGCTTTGCCGACACTTGATGATGTTAAAATGTCCATCCCAGTTAGCCCAGTTTGAAACTTTATTCTTATATCAAAGTATTTCCCATCTCCACCAGCCCAGATGTGACTTGCATACAAGTGGGTGGACCGTTTTGCTTCTCCTTCATGCTTTGTCCCCTTGCTCCTAATGCTTTGGAGTCTCCAAGATCAGGATATGAAAAGAGGGATTAGAGGAGAGTTGCAAAAACATTTTTACTTAACAAGTAGAGTTGATGGTTCTTCCCTGGCTGTGGTGGACTTCCCAGTGGGGTGTCTATTTCAGTGCTTCCAGAGGTCCTTGGGGCCTCCTCACTGCACAGGTCCCTGATGTGAGAGAACACTTTTGACTCGACCTCCCCCAAATGGTCCCCTGCCTCCTGTCCCAGGTGATACACACCAGAGAGCTGTCTGTATTACTAGGCTAGTCCCCACCTGCTGGCCAGCTTCCTTGCAGGTGGGAAGGAGACAAACTCAACACTGGCTAACTCTTGATTTGCTGAAAAGTCATAGTTCTTGCTACACCAGATTGTAAGAATACAGGCTATTCGACCACCAGCTCCTCTGTTTGCCCTGCCATGGCTCTATTTTTTCCCTTTTCCTTTACTCTAATGCACAGAAGGGAGGGAAAGGGGGAGATGTTGGTCAAAGTGTACAAAGTTTCAGTTCTTCAGGATGAAGGAGTTCTGGGAATCTTATGTACAACGTGGTGACTATAGTTAACACTGTACTGTATAATTGATATTTGCTAAGAAGGTAGATCTTAAGGGTTCTCACTACATACATAAAGGAAATAAAGAGACAAAGAGAGACAGAGGGGAAGGGAGAGAGAGAGAGAGAGAGACAAAGAAACTGGTAACCATGTGAGGTGATGGATATGTTAATTAGCTTGATCGTGGGAATCATTTCACAATGTACACATATATTAAAATACCAGTTTGCACAATTTCAATATATATAATTCCTATTTGTCAACTATACCTCAATAAAGCTGAATTTTTTTTTAAAAAAGCAGACACAGAGGAAAGCTAGGCAAACCCACTGCTCCAGGAGATCTCCAACAAGGCAAAGCACGCCTGGCTTTCATCATTCAGACACGTGCAGCCTCTACAAGTGGTCCTTTCTGAGCATCCCCTAGTTTGATTTGGGTGGAGAGTGAGCACCATAAAGAAAGGAGGAGAGAGGAAAAAATAGAGCTTTTCTCCCCTAAAGGCAATGACTCTATATTCTAACAACTGCCTCTTAGTTGAGCCAATCATTTTCAAATGTCTAGACTTTTCTTACATGGGCAGGAGAGGGCATGGACGGGGGGGGGTGGGGTGGGTGTGGTCATAGGACAGGCTTGTCCTCATCGTAATAAGCCTGGAGGGGAAAGCAGTGCTTTTCCTCTATAGCGTAGGAAGCTTAGTGCTCATTGGGCTCAGGTGTAGGGCCTTAGCTTTCAGTCTCAGAGGCAAGTCCATTGACCATCCTATTATTCCTATTTAGATGCAGGTGATCTAGAAAAGGGAGAAATTAAGGGTGAAGCTTTAAGAAATGGAAGACCAAGAAAATGAGATCCATGAAAATTTTACAGACCATGTAGAATAGGCTAGAAGATCTCCTCTATTTTTTTCCTCCAGGAAAATAAGGTGATATCTATTCCTTTCACTTTGCATGTATATTTGAGGTATCAAGCAATCCAAGTCTTTGAAGCTGCTTGGGTTCCTTAGCAGTTAATAGGAGAAGTACATGGTAACTATGTCATAAAGCTGAAACATCATCATTCTCTGTAGCCTGCATTCTGAGCTTTCCCATTGTGATGGTGTAATGGCCATTGGAAGCCTATGAGCATCCTCCTGGAAAAACAGCAAGAGACTGTATAAAGACCACCACGTTCCTGATCACCTCTTTAAGGCCTTTCTACAGTTCTCTCCCACCACCTCACCCTCCAGAACGGACAACTACACAGGTGGCAGATGGGATCTAGAGTAATTTGCCTCCCTCTCGGGAGCTCTTCAAAGCCATAGTGTGTTATGCGACTCACAGCATGTCACATAAAACAGGTGCTCCGTAGACAACTTTCAAGTTGAATTCAACCAAGGCATATGAGATGGGGGTGGGGTCAACTGCCCGCCAACGAATTCTACTGACTTTATTTTATTACTCTCAAAAAAGAAAGCTCTCAGAATGCATTTCACCTATGAGTCAATCAATGGACTTTTGCTTTACACACGGTATCTGGATTCATGGTAGTAACCTACAGCAATGGGTCTCAGTCTTAACCTTGCCTCTACAGTAAAAATTTCTGGGAAATTTCCTGGTGGTCCAGTGGTTAGGACTCTGTGATTTCACTGCCAAGGGTGTGGGTTAAATCCCTGGTTGGGGAACTAAGATCTTGTAAGCTGTGTAGCGAGGCCGAAATAAAAATTCTGGGAAGCTTTCAAAACTCCCAATGCCCCTGTTACACACCCAACCAATTCACACAGACGATCTTGAGGGTGGGACCCATGCATCAGTGTTTTAAAGCTTTCCAGAAGTTTCTGGTATGCGGCCAAAGTGGAGAAACACTGTTGTCAAGTAATCCAGAGCTGTGTGATCCCGATCAAGGATTCCATCACTTTCCTTTTGTTTTTAATTGAAGTATGGTTGATTTACAATGTTGTGCTAGTTTCAGGTGTGCAGCAAACTGATTCAGTTATACTTGTATATGTATATATTCAGATTGTTTTCCATTATAGGTTATTACAAGATATTGAATATAATCCCCTGTGGTATGCAATAGGTCCTTGTTGTTGTTGTTTTTTTAAATAAATTTACTTATTTTATTTATTTATGGCTGCGTCGGATCTTCGTTGCTGCGTACGGGCTTTCTCTACTTGCGGCGAGCGGGGGCTACTCTTTGTTGTGGTGTGCGGGCTTCTCACTGCGGTGGCTTCTTTTGTCGCAGAGCACGGACTCCAGGCATGCAGGCTTCAGTAGTTGTGACTCACGGACTTAGTTGCTCCGCGGCATGTGGGATCTTCCCCGACCAGGGCTCGAACCTGTGTCCCCTGCAAAGGGAGGCAGATTCTTTTTTTTTTTTTTTTTTTTGTGATACGCGGGCCTCTCACTGTTGTGGCCTCTCCCATCGCGGAGCACAGGCTCCGGACGCGCAGGCTCAGCGGCCATGGCTCACGGGCCCAGCCGCTCCGCGGCATGTGGGATCTTCCCGGACCGGGGCACGAACCCATGTCCCCTGTGTCGGCAGGCGGACTCTCAACCACTGTGCCACCAGGGAAGCCAGTCCTTCTTGCTTGCTTTATATATAGTAGTGTGTCGCTTTCCTTTTAAACCCTTCTCAACCTTGGTCCCTGATGAAGGGATCCCCAACCGCTTCCACTGTCAAACCTCCATAGGCCTTTGGGAAGCGGTGACCTGATCCTCTTTGTCCCTCTACTGAACAAGCCTTGGTGAAGATGGAACCCCGGGTGGCACAAGGGTGACATCCAGTGGTAAAAATGAATTGATTCTCCCATTGTCCCATTCCATGAAAAATTACAAGTCCCCAGTAGAACCCAGTCTACACACCTCCTTGTATTGGTTCAGTGGTGGTTTTCTGTCCCATGTAACTGATGACACTCCAGGAAGATCACTGGCCTGAACAGCACTCTTGTAAACTCAGAGGGGAGGTTTTGGTCTTTGTGCAACTTGGTCTTCACCTTGGTCTTCACCTTCCCGTGCTTTGCCTGCCTACTGACGGACCTGCTGTGGCTCTGTTCCCAGCCCTCATGTCACTCACAGGCGTGGGTCCAGAGCACCTTGCCTCAAGCCTCACCCCACCCATGCTTCACCCACTGTCCCCACGGAGAAAAAATCAGGGCTGGCATGCACTCTGGCTCACCTGGCCAGGCCCCCAGGTTGCAGGCAGACAGACAGGAGGGGTGCTTCTGATTCTCAGTGGCTCATAGGCTCTCCCCAGACTCTGTACCCGCTTCTACCTCTGATACCTCTGCTGCTTCCCCGAAAAATGGGGGAAGTTGATGCCCATGGTGGTTGTTTCAGTGTGCTAGGGCTGCCATAACAAAGTACAAAGTACTACAGATTGTGGCTTAAACAATGAAGATTTATTTTCTCCCATTTCTGGAGGCTGGAAGTCCAACCTCAAGGAGTTATCAGGGTGGTTCCTTCTGAGGCCTCTGTCCTTTGCTTCTGGGTGGCCACCTTTTCCCTAGGTCTTCACATGGTTGTCCCTCTGTCTGTGTGTGTCTGTGTCCTAATCTCTTGTAATAAGGGCACCAGTCATATTGCAGAAGTGGTGGGAGGGGTAGTGAGTGATTACTGATTCAATCTCCTTACCAGATATTGGTCCGTCCAGATTTTGTTTTTCTTCATTATTTAGTGTCGGTATGTTGTGTTTTCAGGAATTTATCCCTTTTTATCTAAGGCTATCCAATTTGTTGGCATACAGATGTTCATAGTATTCTCTTGGAATCCTTTTTATTTCTGGGGCATGGGTTGTAATGATCTCCCTTTCAGTTCTGGTTTTATTATTTGAGTCTTTTCTCTCTATTTTTGCTTAATCTTTTCAAAAGACCAATTCTTAGTTTGATTTTTAAAAATTGTTTCTGTATTCTCTATTTCATTGATCTCTGCTGTAATCTATTTATTTCCTTCCTTCTGCTAGATTTGGGTTAATTTGTTCTTCTTTTTTTTCTTGTTTTCTCGTTCTTTTTCCTTGAGGTATAAAGTTAGTTTTTTTTTGTTTGTTTGTTTTTTGTTTGTTTTTTTGGCTTCACTGCACAGGTTGCAGGATCTTAGTTCCCTGACCCGGGATTGAACCCATGCCCTCAGCAATGAAAGCATGGAGTCCTAACCACTGGACCACCAGGGAGTTCCCTAAAGTTAGGTTGTTAATTTGAGATAGTTCATATTTTGGTTGGCCCCTAGTCTGGTTGGTTGCCAGGCCCTGCCTTGTACGGATGCTGCTGGTCCCGAGGTGGCTGGTTGTGGAATCCTTTGGGACCCTGGGGTTAGTGCTGGCTCCCTGGTGGGCGGAGTCAGGGTCCCAAAGACTCCGGGGCTGTTGCCCACCCACTGGCATGTAAAGCCGGGTCCTGGGGTTAGTGCAAGACTACTGGCAGTCAGAGCTGTTGCTGGGGTGTGGCTGCAGGGCCCAGGGACCCCAGAGCTGGTGTTAGATCCTTGCGGGAAGTGGGGGAAGCAGAGGTGCAGGTGTGGACAATTCCTTAAACGGTGGGGTACGGGGTCTGGAGCGTCCAGAAGTTTGCATTGCCCTGCTAGTGGGCAGGGCCTGGGCCCAGCTGGCTCCAGGGTAGCATCTGGCCTGCTTTGCAGGATTGTATGAATAGTTTTCTTGCTTCTGGTGTCTGCCCCCTGGTGGTTTAGTGACTAATGCAGGCTTCTTGATGGGAGGGGCTGGTGCAGGTCCATTGGTGGGTGGAGCAGGGTCTTGACTCTCATGTGAGCCAGCTGTGCCTAGGGGCGTGTCCAAAGGCAGCTGTAAGTCCTTCAGTCATTAGGCAGCCTGTGTGCTGATAGGTAGGGCTGTGTCCTCTCCCAGTTAGTTGTTCAGCCTGAAGCGTCCCAGCCCTGGCGTCTGTAGGGTGTTGGCTGCTGCTAGGTCTCGGAGCTAAAGAGGCAAGACCTCAGCCGCCACAGCAGCAGTGTTCACGTGGCTGAAGGTTCCCCAATATGTGTCTATGTACGTCCCGAGGGTGAGCTGCAGCCGCCTCCCGCTTCTCCAGGAGCCGCTCCAAGACCAGCAGGTAGGCCTGGCCCAGGCTCCTATCAAATTACTGCTTTTGCCCTTGGACCCAGTGTGCCTGAGATTTTGTGTATGCCCTTTAGGAGTGAAGACTCTTGTTTTCCCCAGTTCTGTGGGGCTCCTGCAGTTAAGCCCTGCAGGCCTACAAAGCCAAATGCTCTGGGGGCTCCTCTTCCCAGTGCAGGAGTCCCCCGCTCCCCCCTGGGCTGGGGAGCCTGATGCGGGGCTCAGAACTCTCACTCCTGTGGGGAGAACCTCTGCAATACAATTATTCACCTGTTTGTGGGTCTCCTTCCACCCAGGAGTTTTGGGATTTGATTTTACCTCTAGTCCACGCCCTCTTATTCATTTCCTCGTGGTTCCTTTTTTGTCTTTAGTTGTAGAAGATCTTTTCTGGTAGGTTTCAGTCTCTTTCACTGATGGTTGTTCTGCAGATAGTTGTGGTTCTGTTCTGCTTGTGAGAGGATGTGAGCTCAGGGCTGTTCTGCTGCCATCTTGGCCGCTCTCCTAGTTCTTTTTTTTTTTTTTTTTTTGCGGTACGCGGGCCTCTCACTGTTGCGGCCTCTCCCGTTGCGGAGCACAGGCTCCGGACGCACAGGCTCAGCGGCCGTGGCTCACGGGCCCAGCTGCTCCGCGGCATGTGAGATCTTCCCGGACCGGGGCACGAACCCGTGTCCCCTGCATCGGCAGGTGGACTCTCAACCACTGCGCCACCAGGGAAGCCCAGAACTTTTTATTTCAGTTTTCTATGCAAGTTCTCCCTTCCCTACCACCTTAAATCTCTACAGATTCAGATTTTAAAAAAGGAGTTTATGCTTTCAGTGACGTTCTGCATGGGACTGAGGCTTTCGGCCACCTACTCCTTTGGGACAGATCCGACCTCACTGAGGGTGTAGAACAAATTAGTAGCCACCCAAAGACACATGTGCAGACCTGCATGCCTGTGGCCGAAAATAAATTACGTTGAAACCATAGGAGAGGCAAACGTGTCCCCTCTTTTCCATAATATTTCTCTCTGTGTAACGTGGCTTCTTTCCCTAGTGCGAAATGCTCCTAAATAGCTTATGGAACTCTCTGTACCTGATGGGTTACAAGATGAAAGAATCTTATTTTTTGCCCATCTGTCTTCCAAAAAGTGCTATTGGTGCTTCCTTTCCTGCTCCTTCATGGCATATAGGGCAGATCTCACAGCTTTGCCGACACTTGATGATGTTAAAATGTCCATCCCAGTTAGCCCAGTTTGAAACTTTATTCTTATATCAAAGTATTTCCCATCTCCACCAGCCCAGATGTGACTTGCATACAAGTGGGTGGACCGTTTTGCTTCTCCTTCATGCTTTGTCCCCTTGCTCCTAATGCTTTGGAGTCTCCAAGATCAGGATATGAAAAGAGGGATTAGAGGAGAGTTGCAAAAACATTTTTACTTAACAAGTAGAGTTGATGGTTCTTCCCTGGCTGTGGTGGACTTCCCAGTGGGGTGTCTATTTCAGTGCTTCCAGAGGTCCTTGGGGCCTCCTCACTGCACAGGTCCCTGATGTGAGAGAACACTTTTGACTCGACCTCCCCCAAATGGTCCCCTGCCTCCTGTCCCAGGTGATACACACCAGAGAGCTGTCTGTATTACTAGGCTAGTCCCCACCTGCTGGCCAGCTTCCTTGCAGGTGGGAAGGAGACAAACTCAACACTGGCTAACTCTTGATTTGCTGAAAAGTCATAGTTCTTGCTACACCAGATTGTAAGAATACAGGCTATTCGACCACCAGCTCCTCTGTTTGCCCTGCCATGGCTCTATTTTTTCCCTTTTCCTTTACTCTAATGCACAGAAGGGAGGGAAAGGGGGAGATGTTGGTCAAAGTGTACAAAGTTTCAGTTCTTCAGGATGAAGGAGTTCTGGGAATCTTATGTACAACGTGGTGACTATAGTTAACACTGTACTGTATAATTGATATTTGCTAAGAAGGTAGATCTTAAGGGTTCTCACTACATACATAAAGGAAATAAAGAGACAGAGACAGAGGGGAAGGGAGAGAGAGAGAGAGAGACAAAGAAACTGGTAACCATGTGAGGTGATGGATATGTTAATTAGCTTGATCGTGGGAATCATTTCACAATGTACACATATATTAAAATACCAGTTTGCACAATTTCAATATATATAATTCCTATTTGTCAACTATACCTCAATAAAGCTGAATTTTTTTTTAAAAAAGCAGACACAGAGGAAAGCTAGGCAAACCCACTGCTCCAGGAGATCTCCAACAAGGCAAAGCACGCCTGGCTTTCATCATTCAGACACGTGCAGCCTCTACAAGTGGTCCTTTCTGAGCATCCCCTAGTTTGATTTGGGTGGAGAGTGAGCACCATAAAGAAAGGAGGAGAGAGGAAAAAATAGAGCTTTTCTCCCCTAAAGGCAATGACTCTATATTCTAACAACTGCCTCTTAGTTGAGCCAATCATTTTCAAATGTCTAGACTTTTCTTACATGGGCAGGAGAGGGCATGGACGGGGTGGGGTGGGGGGTGGGTGTGGTCATAGGACAGGCTTGTCCTCATCGTAATAAGCCTGGAGGGGAAAGCAGTGCTTTTCCTCTATAGCGTAGGAAGCTTAGTGCTCATTGGGCTCAGGTGTAGGGCCTTAGCTTTCAGTCTCAGAGGCAAGTCCATTGACCATCCTATTATTCCTATTTAGATGCAGGTGATCTAGAAAAGGGAGAAATTAAGGGTGAAGCTTTAAGAAATGGAAGACCAAGAAAATGAGATCCATGAAAATTTTACAGACCATGTAGAATAGGCTAGAAGATCTCCTCTATTTTTTTCCTCCAGGAAAATAAGGTGATATCTATTCCTTTCACTTTGCATGTATATTTGAGGTATCAAGCAATCCAAGTCTTTGAAGCTGCTTGGGTTCCTTAGCAGTTAATAGGAGAAGTACATGGTAACTATGTCATAAAGCTGAAACATCATCATTCTCTGTAGCCTGCATTCTGAGCTTTCCCATTGTGATGGTGTAATGGCCATTGGAAGCCTATGAGCATCCTCCTGGAAAAACAGCAAGAGACTGTATAAAGACCACCACGTTCCTGATCACCTCTTTAAGGCCTTTCTACAGTTCTCTCCCACCACCTCACCCTCCAGAACGGACAACTACACAGGTGGCAGATGGGATCTAGAGTAATTTGCCTCCCTCTCGGGAGCTCTTCAAAGCCATAGTGTGTTATGCGACTCACAGCATGTCACATAAAACAGGTGCTCCGTAGACAACTTTCAAGTTGAATTCAACCAAGGCATATGAGATGGGGGTGGGGTCAACTGCCCGCCAACGAATTCTACTGACTTTATTTTATTACTCTCAAAAAAGAAAGCTCTCAGAATGCATTTCACCTATGAGTCAATCAATGGACTTTTGCTTTACACACGGTATCTGGATTCATGGTAGTAACCTACAGCAATGGGTCTCAGTCTTAACCTTGCCTCTACAGTAAAAATTTCTGGGAAATTTCCTGGTGGTCCAGTGGTTAGGACTCTGTGATTTCACTGCCAAGGGTGTGGGTTAAATCCCTGGTTGGGGAACTAAGATCTTGTAAGCTGTGTAGCGAGGCCGAAATAAAAATTCTGGGAAGCTTTCAAAACTCCCAATGCCCCTGTTACACACCCAACCAATTCACACAGACGATCTTGAGGGTGGGACCCATGCATCAGTGTTTTAAAGCTTTCCAGAAGTTTCTGGTATGCGGCCAAAGTGGAGAAACACTGTTGTCAAGTAATCCAGAGCTGTGTGATCCCGATCAAGGATTCCATCACTTTCCTTTTGTTTTTAATTGAAGTATGGTTGATTTACAATGTTGTGCTAGTTTCAGGTGTGCAGCAAACTGATTCAGTTATACTTGTATATGTATATATTCAGATTGTTTTCCATTATAGGTTATTACAAGATATTGAATATAATCCCCTGTGGTATGCAATAGGTCCTTGTTGTTGTTGTTTTTTTAAATAAATTTACTTATTTTATTTATTTATGGCTGCGTCGGATCTTCGTTGCTGCGTACGGGCTTTCTCTACTTGCGGCGAGCGGGGGCTACTCTTTGTTGTGGTGTGCGGGCTTCTCACTGCGGTGGCTTCTTTTGTCGCAGAGCACGGACTCCAGGCATGCAGGCTTCAGTAGTTGTGACTCACGGACTTAGTTGCTCCGCGGCATGTGCGATCTTCCCCGACCAGGGCTCGAACCTGTGTCCCCTGCAAAGGGAGGCAGATTCTTTTTTTTTTTTTTTTTTTTGTGATACGCGGGCCTCTCACTGTTGTGGCCTCTCCCATCGCGGAGCACAGGCTCCGGACGCGCAGGCTCAGCGGCCATGGCTCACGGGCCCAGCCGCTCCGCGGCATGTGGGATCTTCCCGGACCGGGGCACGAACCCATGTCCCCTGTGTCGGCAGGCGGACTCTCAACCACTGTGCCACCAGGGAAGCCAGTCCTTCTTGCTTGCTTTATATATAGTAGTGTGTCGCTTTCCTTTTAAACCCTTCTCAACCTTGGTCCCTGATGAAGGGATCCCCAACCGCTTCCACTGTCAAACCTCCATAGGCCTTTGGGAAGCGGTGACCTGATCCTCTTTGTCCCTCTACTGAACAAGCCTTGGTGAAGATGGAACCCCGGGTGGCACAAGGGTGACATCCAGTGGTAAAAATGAATTGATTCTCCCATTGTCCCATTCCATGAAAAATTACAAGTCCCCAGTAGAACCCAGTCTACACACCTCCTTGTATTGGTTCAGTGGTGGTTTTCTGTCCCATGTAACTGATGACACTCCAGGAAGATCACTGGCCTGAACAGCACTCTTGTAAACTCAGAGGGGAGGTTTTGGTCTTTGTGCAACTTGGTCTTCACCTTGGTCTTCACCTTCCCGTGCTTTGCCTGCCTACTGACGGACCTGCTGTGGCTCTGTTCCCAGCCCTCATGTCACTCACAGGCGTGGGTCCAGAGCACCTTGCCTCAAGCCTCACCCCACCCATGCTTCACCCACTGTCCCCACGGAGAAAAAATCAGGGCTGGCATGCACTCTGGCTCACCTGGCCAGGCCCCCAGGTTGCAGGCAGACAGACAGGAGGGGTGCTTCTGATTCTCAGTGGCTCATAGGCTCTCCCCAGACTCTGTACCCGCTTCTACCTCTGATACCTCTGCTGCTTCCCCGAAAAATGGGGGAAGTTGATGCCCATGGTGGTTGTTTCAGTGTGCTAGGGCTGCCATAACAAAGTACAAAGTACTACAGATTGTGGCTTAAACAATGAAGATTTATTTTCTCCCATTTCTGGAGGCTGGAAGTCCAACCTCAAGGAGTTATCAGGGTGGTTCCTTCTGAGGCCTCTGTCCTTTGCTTCTGGGTGGCCACCTTTTCCCTAGGTCTTCACATGGTTGTCCCTCTGTCTGTGTGTGTCTGTGTCCTAATCTCTTGTAATAAGGGCACCAGTCATATTGCAGAAGTGGTGGGAGGGGTAGTGAGTGATTACTGATTCAATCTCCTTACCAGATATTGGTCCGTCCAGATTTTGTTTTTCTTCATTATTTAGTGTCGGTATGTTGTGTTTTCAGGAATTTATCCCTTTTTATCTAAGGCTATCCAATTTGTTGGCATACAGATGTTCATAGTATTCTCTTGGAATCCTTTTTATTTCTGGGGCATGGGTTGTAATGATCTCCCTTTCAGTTCTGGTTTTATTATTTGAGTCTTTTCTCTCTATTTTTGCTTAATCTTTTCAAAAGACCAATTCTTAGTTTGATTTTTAAAAATTGTTTCTGTATTCTCTATTTCATTGATCTCTGCTGTAATCTATTTATTTCCTTCCTTCTGCTAGATTTGGGTTAATTTGTTCTTCTTTTTTTTCTTGTTTTCTCGTTCTTTTTCCTTGAGGTATAAAGTTAGTTTTTTTTTTGTTTGTTTTTTGTTTGTTTTTTTGGCTTCACTGCACAGGTTGCAGGATCTTAGTTCCCTGACCCGGGATTGAACCCATGCCCTCAGCAATGAAAGCATGGAGTCCTAACCACTGGACCACCAGGGAGTTCCCTAAAGTTAGGTTGTTAATTTGAGATAGTTCATATTTTGGTTGGCCCCTAGTCTGGTTGGTTGCCAGGCCCTGCCTTGTACGGATGCTGCTGGTCCCGAGGTGGCTGGTTGTGGAATCCTTTGGGACCCTGGGGTTAGTGCTGGCTCCCTGGTGGGCGGAGTCAGGGTCCCAAAGACTCCGGGGCTGTTGCCCACCCACTGGCATGTAAAGCCGGGTCCTGGGGTTAGTGCAAGACTACTGGCAGTCAGAGCTGTTGCTGGGGTGTGGCTGCAGGGCCCAGGGACCCCAGAGCTGGTGTTAGATCCTTGCGGGAAGTGGGGGAAGCAGAGGTGCAGGTGTGGACAATTCCTTAAACGGTGGGGTACGGGGTCTGGAGCGTCCAGAAGTTTGCATTGCCCTGCTAGTGGGCAGGGCCTGGGCCCAGCTGGCTCCAGGGTAGCATCTGGCCTGCTTTGCAGGATTGTATGAATAGTTTTCTTGCTTCTGGTGTCTGCCCCCTGGTGGTTTAGTGACTAATGCAGGCTTCTTGATGGGAGGGGCTGGTGCAGGTCCATTGGTGGGTGGAGCAGGGTCTTGACTCTCATGTGAGCCAGCTGTGCCTAGGGGCGTGTCCAAAGGCAGCTGTAAGTCCTTCAGTCATTAGGCAGCCTGTGTGCTGATAGGTAGGGCTGTGTCCTCTCCCAGTTAGTTGTTCAGCCTGAAGCGTCCCAGCCCTGGCGTCTGTAGGGTGTTGGCTGCTGCTAGGTCTCGGAGCTAAAGAGGCAAGACCTCAGCCGCCACAGCAGCAGTGTTCACGTGGCTGAAGGTTCCCCAATATGTGTCTATGTACGTCCCGAGGGTGAGCTGCAGCCGCCTCCCGCTTCTCCAGGAGCCGCTCCAAGACCAGCAGGTAGGCCTGGCCCAGGCTCCTATCAAATTACTGCTTTTGCCCTTGGACCCAGTGTGCCTGAGATTTTGTGTATGCCCTTTAGGAGTGAAGACTCTTGTTTTCCCCAGTTCTGTGGGGCTCCTGCAGTTAAGCCCTGCAGGCCTACAAAGCCAAATGCTCTGGGGGCTCCTCTTCCCAGTGCAGGAGTCCCCCGCTCCCCCCTGGGCTGGGGAGCCTGATGCGGGGCTCAGAACTCTCACTCCTGTGGGGAGAACCTCTGCAATACAATTATTCACCTGTTTGTGGGTCTCCTTCCACCCAGGAGTTTTGGGATTTGATTTTACCTCTAGTCCACGCCCTCTTATTCATTTCCTCGTGGTTCCTTTTTTGTCTTTAGTTGTAGAAGATCTTTTCTGGTAGGTTTCAGTCTCTTTCACTGATGGTTGTTCTGCAGATAGTTGTGGTTCTGTTCTGCTTGTGAGAGGATGTGAGCTCAGGGCTGTTCTGCTGCCATCTTGGCCGCTCTCCTAGTTCTTTTTTTTTTTTTTTTTTGCGGTACGCGGGCCTCTCACTGTTGCGGCCTCTCCCGTTGCGGAGCACAGGCTCCGGACGCACAGGCTCAGCGGCCGTGGCTCACGGGCCCAGCTGCTCCGCGGCATGTGAGATCTTCCCGGACCGGGGCACGAACCCGTGTCCCCTGCATCGGCAGGTGGACTCTCAACCACTGCGCCACCAGGGAAGCCCAGAACTTTTTATTTCAGTTTTCTATGCAAGTTCTCCCTTCCCTACCACCTTAAATCTCTACAGATTCAGATTTTAAAAAAGGAGTTTATGCTTTCAGTGACGTTCTGCATGGGACTGAGGCTTTCGGCCACCTACTCCTTTGGGACAGATCCGACCTCACTGAGGGTGTAGAACAAATTAGTAGCCACCCAAAGACACATGTGCAGACCTGCATGCCTGTGGCCGAAAATAAATTACGTTGAAACCATAGGAGAGGCAAACGTGTCCCCTCTTTTCCATAATATTTCTCTCTGTGTAACGTGGCTTCTTTCCCTAGTGCGAAATGCTCCTAAATAGCTTATGGAACTCTCTGTACCTGATGGGTTACAAGATGAAAGAATCTTATTTTTTGCCCATCTGTCTTCCAAAAAGTGCTATTGGTGCTTCCTTTCCTGCTCCTTCATGGCATATAGGGCAGATCTCACAGCTTTGCCGACACTTGATGATGTTAAAATGTCCATCCCAGTTAGCCCAGTTTGAAACTTTATTCTTATATCAAAGTATTTCCCATCTCCACCAGCCCAGATGTGACTTGCATACAAGTGGGTGGACCGTTTTGCTTCTCCTTCATGCTTTGTCCCCTTGCTCCTAATGCTTTGGAGTCTCCAAGATCAGGATATGAAAAGAGGGATTAGAGGAGAGTTGCAAAAACATTTTTACTTAACAAGTAGAGTTGATGGTTCTTCCCTGGCTGTGGTGGACTTCCCAGTGGGGTGTCTATTTCAGTGCTTCCAGAGGTCCTTGGGGCCTCCTCACTGCACAGGTCCCTGATGTGAGAGAACACTTTTGACTCGACCTCCCCCAAATGGTCCCCTGCCTCCTGTCCCAGGTGATACACACCAGAGAGCTGTCTGTATTACTAGGCTAGTCCCCACCTGCTGGCCAGCTTCCTTGCAGGTGGGAAGGAGACAAACTCAACACTGGCTAACTCTTGATTTGCTGAAAAGTCATAGTTCTTGCTACACCAGATTGTAAGAATACAGGCTATTCGACCACCAGCTCCTCTGTTTGCCCTGCCATGGCTCTATTTTTTCCCTTTTCCTTTACTCTAATGCACAGAAGGGAGGGAAAGGGGGAGATGTTGGTCAAAGTGTACAAAGTTTCAGTTCTTCAGGATGAAGGAGTTCTGGGAATCTTATGTACAACGTGGTGACTATAGTTAACACTGTACTGTATAATTGATATTTGCTAAGAAGGTAGATCTTAAGGGTTCTCACTACATACATAAAGGAAATAAAGAGACAAAGAGAGACAGAGGGGAAGGGAGAGAGAGAGAGAGAGAGACAAAGAAACTGGTAACCATGTGAGGTGATGGATATGTTAATTAGCTTGATCGTGGGAATCATTTCACAATGTACACATATATTAAAATACCAGTTTGCACAATTTCAATATATATAATTCCTATTTGTCAACTATACCTCAATAAAGCTGAATTTTTTTTTAAAAAAGCAGACACAGAGGAAAGCTAGGCAAACCCACTGCTCCAGGAGATCTCCAACAAGGCAAAGCACGCCTGGCTTTCATCATTCAGACACGTGCAGCCTCTACAAGTGGTCCTTTCTGAGCATCCCCTAGTTTGATTTGGGTGGAGAGTGAGCACCATAAAGAAAGGAGGAGAGAGGAAAAAATAGAGCTTTTCTCCCCTAAAGGCAATGACTCTATATTCTAACAACTGCCTCTTAGTTGAGCCAATCATTTTCAAATGTCTAGACTTTTCTTACATGGGCAGGAGAGGGCATGGACGGGGGGGGGTGGGGGGTGGGTGTGGTCATAGGACAGGCTTGTCCTCATCGTAATAAGCCTGGAGGGGAAAGCAGTGCTTTTCCTCTATAGCGTAGGAAGCTTAGTGCTCATTGGGCTCAGGTGTAGGGCCTTAGCTTTCAGTCTCAGAGGCAAGTCCATTGACCATCCTATTATTCCTATTTAGATGCAGGTGATCTAGAAAAGGGAGAAATTAAGGGTGAAGCTTTAAGAAATGGAAGACCAAGAAAATGAGATCCATGAAAATTTTACAGACCATGTAGAATAGGCTAGAAGATCTCCTCTATTTTTTTCCTCCAGGAAAATAAGGTGATATCTATTCCTTTCACTTTGCATGTATATTTGAGGTATCAAGCAATCCAAGTCTTTGAAGCTGCTTGGGTTCCTTAGCAGTTAATAGGAGAAGTACATGGTAACTATGTCATAAAGCTGAAACATCATCATTCTCTGTAGCCTGCATTCTGAGCTTTCCCATTGTGATGGTGTAATGGCCATTGGAAGCCTATGAGCATCCTCCTGGAAAAACAGCAAGAGACTGTATAAAGACCACCACGTTCCTGATCACCTCTTTAAGGCCTTTCTACAGTTCTCTCCCACCACCTCACCCTCCAGAACGGACAACTACACAGGTGGCAGATGGGATCTAGAGTAATTTGCCTCCCTCTCGGGAGCTCTTCAAAGCCATAGTGTGTTATGCGACTCACAGCATGTCACATAAAACAGGTGCTCCGTAGACAACTTTCAAGTTGAATTCAACCAAGGCATATGAGATGGGGGTGGGGTCAACTGCCCGCCAACGAATTCTACTGACTTTATTTTATTACTCTCAAAAAAGAAAGCTCTCAGAATGCATTTCACCTATGAGTCAATCAATGGACTTTTGCTTTACACACGGTATCTGGATTCATGGTAGTAACCTACAGCAATGGGTCTCAGTCTTAACCTTGCCTCTACAGTAAAAATTTCTGGGAAATTTCCTGGTGGTCCAGTGGTTAGGACTCTGTGATTTCACTGCCAAGGGTGTGGGTTAAATCCCTGGTTGGGGAACTAAGATCTTGTAAGCTGTGTAGCGAGGCCGAAATAAAAATTCTGGGAAGCTTTCAAAACTCCCAATGCCCCTGTTACACACCCAACCAATTCACACAGACGATCTTGAGGGTGGGACCCATGCATCAGTGTTTTAAAGCTTTCCAGAAGTTTCTGGTATGCGGCCAAAGTGGAGAAACACTGTTGTCAAGTAATCCAGAGCTGTGTGATCCCGATCAAGGATTCCATCACTTTCCTTTTGTTTTTAATTGAAGTATGGTTGATTTACAATGTTGTGCTAGTTTCAGGTGTGCAGCAAACTGATTCAGTTATACTTGTATATGTATATATTCAGATTGTTTTCCATTATAGGTTATTACAAGATATTGAATATAATCCCCTGTGGTATGCAATAGGTCCTTGTTGTTGTTGTTTTTTTAAATAAATTTACTTATTTTATTTATTTATGGCTGCGTCGGATCTTCGTTGCTGCGTACGGGCTTTCTCTACTTGCGGCGAGCGGGGGCTACTCTTTGTTGTGGTGTGCGGGCTTCTCACTGCGGTGGCTTCTTTTGTCGCAGAGCACGGACTCCAGGCATGCAGGCTTCAGTAGTTGTGACTCACGGACTTAGTTGCTCCGCGGCATGTGGGATCTTCCCCGACCAGGGCTCGAACCTGTGTCCCCTGCAAAGGGAGGCAGATTCTTTTTTTTTTTTTTTTTTTTGTGATACGCGGGCCTCTCACTGTTGTGGCCTCTCCCATCGCGGAGCACAGGCTCCGGACGCGCAGGCTCAGCGGCCATGGCTCACGGGCCCAGCCGCTCCGCGGCATGTGGGATCTTCCCGGACCGGGGCACGAACCCATGTCCCCTGTGTCGGCAGGCGGACTCTCAACCACTGTGCCACCAGGGAAGCCAGTCCTTCTTGCTTGCTTTATATATAGTAGTGTGTCGCTTTCCTTTTAAACCCTTCTCAACCTTGGTCCCTGATGAAGGGATCCCCAACCGCTTCCACTGTCAAACCTCCATAGGCCTTTGGGAAGCGGTGACCTGATCCTCTTTGTCCCTCTACTGAACAAGCCTTGGTGAAGATGGAACCCCGGGTGGCACAAGGGTGACATCCAGTGGTAAAAATGAATTGATTCTCCCATTGTCCCATTCCATGAAAAATTACAAGTCCCCAGTAGAACCCAGTCTACACACCTCCTTGTATTGGTTCAGTGGTGGTTTTCTGTCCCATGTAACTGATGACACTCCAGGAAGATCACTGGCCTGAACAGCACTCTTGTAAACTCAGAGGGGAGGTTTTGGTCTTTGTGCAACTTGGTCTTCACCTTGGTCTTCACCTTCCCGTGCTTTGCCTGCCTACTGACGGACCTGCTGTGGCTCTGTTCCCAGCCCTCATGTCACTCACAGGCGTGGGTCCAGAGCACCTTGCCTCAAGCCTCACCCCACCCATGCTTCACCCACTGTCCCCACGGAGAAAAAATCAGGGCTGGCATGCACTCTGGCTCACCTGGCCAGGCCCCCAGGTTGCAGGCAGACAGACAGGAGGGGTGCTTCTGATTCTCAGTGGCTCATAGGCTCTCCCCAGACTCTGTACCCGCTTCTACCTCTGATACCTCTGCTGCTTCCCCGAAAAATGGGGGAAGTTGATGCCCATGGTGGTTGTTTCAGTGTGCTAGGGCTGCCATAACAAAGTACAAAGTACTACAGATTGTGGCTTAAACAATGAAGATTTATTTTCTCCCATTTCTGGAGGCTGGAAGTCCAACCTCAAGGAGTTATCAGGGTGGTTCCTTCTGAGGCCTCTGTCCTTTGCTTCTGGGTGGCCACCTTTTCCCTAGGTCTTCACATGGTTGTCCCTCTGTCTGTGTGTGTCTGTGTCCTAATCTCTTGTAATAAGGGCACCAGTCATATTGCAGAAGTGGTGGGAGGGGTAGTGAGTGATTACTGATTCAATCTCCTTACCAGATATTGGTCCGTCCAGATTTTGTTTTTCTTCATTATTTAGTGTCGGTATGTTGTGTTTTCAGGAATTTATCCCTTTTTATCTAAGGCTATCCAATTTGTTGGCATACAGATGTTCATAGTATTCTCTTGGAATCCTTTTTATTTCTGGGGCATGGGTTGTAATGATCTCCCTTTCAGTTCTGGTTTTATTATTTGAGTCTTTTCTCTCTATTTTTGCTTAATCTTTTCAAAAGACCAATTCTTAGTTTGATTTTTAAAAATTGTTTCTGTATTCTCTATTTCATTGATCTCTGCTGTAATCTATTTATTTCCTTCCTTCTGCTAGATTTGGGTTAATTTGTTCTTCTTTTTTTTCTTGTTTTCTCGTTCTTTTTCCTTGAGGTATAAAGTTAGTTTTTTTTTTGTTTGTTTTTTGTTTGTTTTTTTGGCTTCACTGCACAGGTTGCAGGATCTTAGTTCCCTGACCCGGGATTGAACCCATGCCCTCAGCAATGAAAGCATGGAGTCCTAACCACTGGACCACCAGGGAGTTCCCTAAAGTTAGGTTGTTAATTTGAGATAGTTCATATTTTGGTTGGCCCCTAGTCTGGTTGGTTGCCAGGCCCTGCCTTGTACGGATGCTGCTGGTCCCGAGGTGGCTGGTTGTGGAATCCTTTGGGACCCTGGGGTTAGTGCTGGCTCCCTGGTGGGCGGAGTCAGGGTCCCAAAGACTCCGGGGCTGTTGCCCACCCACTGGCATGTAAAGCCGGGTCCTGGGGTTAGTGCAAGACTACTGGCAGTCAGAGCTGTTGCTGGGGTGTGGCTGCAGGGCCCAGGGACCCCAGAGCTGGTGTTAGATCCTTGCGGGAAGTGGGGGAAGCAGAGGTGCAGGTGTGGACAATTCCTTAAACGGTGGGGTACGGGGTCTGGAGCGTCCAGAAGTTTGCATTGCCCTGCTAGTGGGCAGGGCCTGGGCCCAGCTGGCTCCAGGGTAGCATCTGGCCTGCTTTGCAGGATTGTATGAATAGTTTTCTTGCTTCTGGTGTCTGCCCCCTGGTGGTTTAGTGACTAATGCAGGCTTCTTGATGGGAGGGGCTGGTGCAGGTCCATTGGTGGGTGGAGCAGGGTCTTGACTCTCATGTGAGCCAGCTGTGCCTAGGGGCGTGTCCAAAGGCAGCTGTAAGTCCTTCAGTCATTAGGCAGCCTGTGTGCTGATAGGTAGGGCTGTGTCCTCTCCCAGTTAGTTGTTCAGCCTGAAGCGTCCCAGCCCTGGCGTCTGTAGGGTGTTGGCTGCTGCTAGGTCTCGGAGCTAAAGAGGCAAGACCTCAGCCGCCACAGCAGCAGTGTTCACGTGGCTGAAGGTTCCCCAATATGTGTCTATGTACGTCCCGAGGGTGAGCTGCAGCCGCCTCCCGCTTCTCCAGGAGCCGCTCCAAGACCAGCAGGTAGGCCTGGCCCAGGCTCCTATCAAATTACTGCTTTTGCCCTTGGACCCAGTGTGCCTGAGATTTTGTGTATGCCCTTTAGGAGTGAAGACTCTTGTTTTCCCCAGTTCTGTGGGGCTCCTGCAGTTAAGCCCTGCAGGCCTACAAAGCCAAATGCTCTGGGGGCTCCTCTTCCCAGTGCAGGAGTCCCCCGCTCCCCCCTGGGCTGGGGAGCCTGATGCGGGGCTCAGAACTCTCACTCCTGTGGGGAGAACCTCTGCAATACAATTATTCACCTGTTTGTGGGTCTCCTTCCACCCAGGAGTTTTGGGATTTGATTTTACCTCTAGTCCACGCCCTCTTATTCATTTCCTCGTGGTTCCTTTTTTGTCTTTAGTTGTAGAAGATCTTTTCTGGTAGGTTTCAGTCTCTTTCACTGATGGTTGTTCTGCAGATAGTTGTGGTTCTGTTCTGCTTGTGAGAGGATGTGAGCTCAGGGCTGTTCTGCTGCCATCTTGGCCGCTCTCCTAGTTCTTTTTTTTTTTTTTTTTTTGCGGTACGCGGGCCTCTCACTGTTGCGGCCTCTCCCGTTGCGGAGCACAGGCTCCGGACGCACAGGCTCAGCGGCCGTGGCTCACGGGCCCAGCTGCTCCGCGGCATGTGAGATCTTCCCGGACCGGGGCACGAACCCGTGTCCCCTGCATCGGCAGGTGGACTCTCAACCACTGCGCCACCAGGGAAGCCCAGAACTTTTTATTTCAGTTTTCTATGCAAGTTCTCCCTTCCCTACCACCTTAAATCTCTACAGATTCAGATTTTAAAAAAGGAGTTTATGCTTTCAGTGACGTTCTGCATGGGACTGAGGCTTTCGGCCACCTACTCCTTTGGGACAGATCCGACCTCACTGAGGGTGTAGAACAAATTAGTAGCCACCCAAAGACACATGTGCAGACCTGCATGCCTGTGGCCGAAAATAAATTACGTTGAAACCATAGGAGAGGCAAACGTGTCCCCTCTTTTCCATAATATTTCTCTCTGTGTAACGTGGCTTCTTTCCCTAGTGCGAAATGCTCCTAAATAGCTTATGGAACTCTCTGTACCTGATGGGTTACAAGATGAAAGAATCTTATTTTTTGCCCATCTGTCTTCCAAAAAGTGCTATTGGTGCTTCCTTTCCTGCTCCTTCATGGCATATAGGGCAGATCTCACAGCTTTGCCGACACTTGATGATGTTAAAATGTCCATCCCAGTTAGCCCAGTTTGAAACTTTATTCTTATATCAAAGTATTTCCCATCTCCACCAGCCCAGATGTGACTTGCATACAAGTGGGTGGACCGTTTTGCTTCTCCTTCATGCTTTGTCCCCTTGCTCCTAATGCTTTGGAGTCTCCAAGATCAGGATATGAAAAGAGGGATTAGAGGAGAGTTGCAAAAACATTTTTACTTAACAAGTAGAGTTGATGGTTCTTCCCTGGCTGTGGTGGACTTCCCAGTGGGGTGTCTATTTCAGTGCTTCCAGAGGTCCTTGGGGCCTCCTCACTGCACAGGTCCCTGATGTGAGAGAACACTTTTGACTCGACCTCCCCCAAATGGTCCCCTGCCTCCTGTCCCAGGTGATACACACCAGAGAGCTGTCTGTATTACTAGGCTAGTCCCCACCTGCTGGCCAGCTTCCTTGCAGGTGGGAAGGAGACAAACTCAACACTGGCTAACTCTTGATTTGCTGAAAAGTCATAGTTCTTGCTACACCAGATTGTAAGAATACAGGCTATTCGACCACCAGCTCCTCTGTTTGCCCTGCCATGGCTCTATTTTTTCCCTTTTCCTTTACTCTAATGCACAGAAGGGAGGGAAAGGGGGAGATGTTGGTCAAAGTGTACAAAGTTTCAGTTCTTCAGGATGAAGGAGTTCTGGGAATCTTATGTACAACGTGGTGACTATAGTTAACACTGTACTGTATAATTGATATTTGCTAAGAAGGTAGATCTTAAGGGTTCTCACTACATACATAAAGGAAATAAAGAGACAGAGACAGAGGGGAAGGGAGAGAGAGAGAGAGAGACAAAGAAACTGGTAACCATGTGAGGTGATGGATATGTTAATTAGCTTGATCGTGGGAATCATTTCACAATGTACACATATATTAAAATACCAGTTTGCACAATTTCAATATATATAATTCCTATTTGTCAACTATACCTCAATAAAGCTGAATTTTTTTTTAAAAAAGCAGACACAGAGGAAAGCTAGGCAAACCCACTGCTCCAGGAGATCTCCAACAAGGCAAAGCACGCCTGGCTTTCATCATTCAGACACGTGCAGCCTCTACAAGTGGTCCTTTCTGAGCATCCCCTAGTTTGATTTGGGTGGAGAGTGAGCACCATAAAGAAAGGAGGAGAGAGGAAAAAATAGAGCTTTTCTCCCCTAAAGGCAATGACTCTATATTCTAACAACTGCCTCTTAGTTGAGCCAATCATTTTCAAATGTCTAGACTTTTCTTACATGGGCAGGAGAGGGCATGGACGGGGTGGGGTGGGGGGTGGGTGTGGTCATAGGACAGGCTTGTCCTCATCGTAATAAGCCTGGAGGGGAAAGCAGTGCTTTTCCTCTATAGCGTAGGAAGCTTAGTGCTCATTGGGCTCAGGTGTAGGGCCTTAGCTTTCAGTCTCAGAGGCAAGTCCATTGACCATCCTATTATTCCTATTTAGATGCAGGTGATCTAGAAAAGGGAGAAATTAAGGGTGAAGCTTTAAGAAATGGAAGACCAAGAAAATGAGATCCATGAAAATTTTACAGACCATGTAGAATAGGCTAGAAGATCTCCTCTATTTTTTTCCTCCAGGAAAATAAGGTGATATCTATTCCTTTCACTTTGCATGTATATTTGAGGTATCAAGCAATCCAAGTCTTTGAAGCTGCTTGGGTTCCTTAGCAGTTAATAGGAGAAGTACATGGTAACTATGTCATAAAGCTGAAACATCATCATTCTCTGTAGCCTGCATTCTGAGCTTTCCCATTGTGATGGTGTAATGGCCATTGGAAGCCTATGAGCATCCTCCTGGAAAAACAGCAAGAGACTGTATAAAGACCACCACGTTCCTGATCACCTCTTTAAGGCCTTTCTACAGTTCTCTCCCACCACCTCACCCTCCAGAACGGACAACTACACAGGTGGCAGATGGGATCTAGAGTAATTTGCCTCCCTCTCGGGAGCTCTTCAAAGCCATAGTGTGTTATGCGACTCACAGCATGTCACATAAAACAGGTGCTCCGTAGACAACTTTCAAGTTGAATTCAACCAAGGCATATGAGATGGGGGTGGGGTCAACTGCCCGCCAACGAATTCTACTGACTTTATTTTATTACTCTCAAAAAAGAAAGCTCTCAGAATGCATTTCACCTATGAGTCAATCAATGGACTTTTGCTTTACACACGGTATCTGGATTCATGGTAGTAACCTACAGCAATGGGTCTCAGTCTTAACCTTGCCTCTACAGTAAAAATTTCTGGGAAATTTCCTGGTGGTCCAGTGGTTAGGACTCTGTGATTTCACTGCCAAGGGTGTGGGTTAAATCCCTGGTTGGGGAACTAAGATCTTGTAAGCTGTGTAGCGAGGCCGAAATAAAAATTCTGGGAAGCTTTCAAAACTCCCAATGCCCCTGTTACACACCCAACCAATTCACACAGACGATCTTGAGGGTGGGACCCATGCATCAGTGTTTTAAAGCTTTCCAGAAGTTTCTGGTATGCGGCCAAAGTGGAGAAACACTGTTGTCAAGTAATCCAGAGCTGTGTGATCCCGATCAAGGATTCCATCACTTTCCTTTTGTTTTTAATTGAAGTATGGTTGATTTACAATGTTGTGCTAGTTTCAGGTGTGCAGCAAACTGATTCAGTTATACTTGTATATGTATATATTCAGATTGTTTTCCATTATAGGTTATTACAAGATATTGAATATAATCCCCTGTGGTATGCAATAGGTCCTTGTTGTTGTTGTTTTTTTAAATAAATTTACTTATTTTATTTATTTATGGCTGCGTCGGATCTTCGTTGCTGCGTACGGGCTTTCTCTACTTGCGGCGAGCGGGGGCTACTCTTTGTTGTGGTGTGCGGGCTTCTCACTGCGGTGGCTTCTTTTGTCGCAGAGCACGGACTCCAGGCATGCAGGCTTCAGTAGTTGTGACTCACGGACTTAGTTGCTCCGCGGCATGTGGGATCTTCCCCGACCAGGGCTCGAACCTGTGTCCCCTGCAAAGGGAGGCAGATTCTTTTTTTTTTTTTTTTTTTTGTGATACGCGGGCCTCTCACTGTTGTGGCCTCTCCCATCGCGGAGCACAGGCTCCGGACGCGCAGGCTCAGCGGCCATGGCTCACGGGCCCAGCCGCTCCGCGGCATGTGGGATCTTCCCGGACCGGGGCACGAACCCATGTCCCCTGTGTCGGCAGGCGGACTCTCAACCACTGTGCCACCAGGGAAGCCAGTCCTTCTTGCTTGCTTTATATATAGTAGTGTGTCGCTTTCCTTTTAAACCCTTCTCAACCTTGGTCCCTGATGAAGGGATCCCCAACCGCTTCCACTGTCAAACCTCCATAGGCCTTTGGGAAGCGGTGACCTGATCCTCTTTGTCCCTCTACTGAACAAGCCTTGGTGAAGATGGAACCCCGGGTGGCACAAGGGTGACATCCAGTGGTAAAAATGAATTGATTCTCCCATTGTCCCATTCCATGAAAAATTACAAGTCCCCAGTAGAACCCAGTCTACACACCTCCTTGTATTGGTTCAGTGGTGGTTTTCTGTCCCATGTAACTGATGACACTCCAGGAAGATCACTGGCCTGAACAGCACTCTTGTAAACTCAGAGGGGAGGTTTTGGTCTTTGTGCAACTTGGTCTTCACCTTGGTCTTCACCTTCCCGTGCTTTGCCTGCCTACTGACGGACCTGCTGTGGCTCTGTTCCCAGCCCTCATGTCACTCACAGGCGTGGGTCCAGAGCACCTTGCCTCAAGCCTCACCCCACCCATGCTTCACCCACTGTCCCCACGGAGAAAAAATCAGGGCTGGCATGCACTCTGGCTCACCTGGCCAGGCCCCCAGGTTGCAGGCAGACAGACAGGAGGGGTGCTTCTGATTCTCAGTGGCTCATAGGCTCTCCCCAGACTCTGTACCCGCTTCTACCTCTGATACCTCTGCTGCTTCCCCGAAAAATGGGGGAAGTTGATGCCCATGGTGGTTGTTTCAGTGTGCTAGGGCTGCCATAACAAAGTACAAAGTACTACAGATTGTGGCTTAAACAATGAAGATTTATTTTCTCCCATTTCTGGAGGCTGGAAGTCCAACCTCAAGGAGTTATCAGGGTGGTTCCTTCTGAGGCCTCTGTCCTTTGCTTCTGGGTGGCCACCTTTTCCCTAGGTCTTCACATGGTTGTCCCTCTGTCTGTGTGTGTCTGTGTCCTAATCTCTTGTAATAAGGGCACCAGTCATATTGCAGAAGTGGTGGGAGGGGTAGTGAGTGATTACTGATTCAATCTCCTTACCAGATATTGGTCCGTCCAGATTTTGTTTTTCTTCATTATTTAGTGTCGGTATGTTGTGTTTTCAGGAATTTATCCCTTTTTATCTAAGGCTATCCAATTTGTTGGCATACAGATGTTCATAGTATTCTCTTGGAATCCTTTTTATTTCTGGGGCATGGGTTGTAATGATCTCCCTTTCAGTTCTGGTTTTATTATTTGAGTCTTTTCTCTCTATTTTTGCTTAATCTTTTCAAAAGACCAATTCTTAGTTTGATTTTTAAAAATTGTTTCTGTATTCTCTATTTCATTGATCTCTGCTGTAATCTATTTATTTCCTTCCTTCTGCTAGATTTGGGTTAATTTGTTCTTCTTTTTTTTCTTGTTTTCTCGTTCTTTTTCCTTGAGGTATAAAGTTAGTTTTTTTTTTGTTTGTTTGTTTTTTGTTTGTTTTTTTGGCTTCACTGCACAGGTTGCAGGATCTTAGTTCCCTGACCCGGGATTGAACCCATGCCCTCAGCAATGAAAGCATGGAGTCCTAACCACTGGACCACCAGGGAGTTCCCTAAAGTTAGGTTGTTAATTTGAGATAGTTCATATTTTGGTTGGCCCCTAGTCTGGTTGGTTGCCAGGCCCTGCCTTGTACGGATGCTGCTGGTCCCGAGGTGGCTGGTTGTGGAATCCTTTGGGACCCTGGGGTTAGTGCTGGCTCCCTGGTGGGCGGAGTCAGGGTCCCAAAGACTCCGGGGCTGTTGCCCACCCACTGGCATGTAAAGCCGGGTCCTGGGGTTAGTGCAAGACTACTGGCAGTCAGAGCTGTTGCTGGGGTGTGGCTGCAGGGCCCAGGGACCCCAGAGCTGGTGTTAGATCCTTGCGGGAAGTGGGGGAAGCAGAGGTGCAGGTGTGGACAATTCCTTAAACGGTGGGGTACGGGGTCTGGAGCGTCCAGAAGTTTGCATTGCCCTGCTAGTGGGCAGGGCCTGGGCCCAGCTGGCTCCAGGGTAGCATCTGGCCTGCTTTGCAGGATTGTATGAATAGTTTTCTTGCTTCTGGTGTCTGCCCCCTGGTGGTTTAGTGACTAATGCAGGCTTCTTGATGGGAGGGGCTGGTGCAGGTCCATTGGTGGGTGGAGCAGGGTCTTGACTCTCATGTGAGCCAGCTGTGCCTAGGGGCGTGTCCAAAGGCAGCTGTAAGTCCTTCAGTCATTAGGCAGCCTGTGTGCTGATAGGTAGGGCTGTGTCCTCTCCCAGTTAGTTGTTCAGCCTGAAGCGTCCCAGCCCTGGCGTCTGTAGGGTGTTGGCTGCTGCTAGGTCTCGGAGCTAAAGAGGCAAGACCTCAGCCGCCACAGCAGCAGTGTTCACGTGGCTGAAGGTTCCCCAATATGTGTCTATGTACGTCCCGAGGGTGAGCTGCAGCCGCCTCCCGCTTCTCCAGGAGCCGCTCCAAGACCAGCAGGTAGGCCTGGCCCAGGCTCCTATCAAATTACTGCTTTTGCCCTTGGACCCAGTGTGCCTGAGATTTTGTGTATGCCCTTTAGGAGTGAAGACTCTTGTTTTCCCCAGTTCTGTGGGGCTCCTGCAGTTAAGCCCTGCAGGCCTACAAAGCCAAATGCTCTGGGGGCTCCTCTTCCCAGTGCAGGAGTCCCCCGCTCCCCCCTGGGCTGGGGAGCCTGATGCGGGGCTCAGAACTCTCACTCCTGTGGGGAGAACCTCTGCAATACAATTATTCACCTGTTTGTGGGTCTCCTTCCACCCAGGAGTTTTGGGATTTGATTTTACCTCTAGTCCACGCCCTCTTATTCATTTCCTCGTGGTTCCTTTTTTGTCTTTAGTTGTAGAAGATCTTTTCTGGTAGGTTTCAGTCTCTTTCACTGATGGTTGTTCTGCAGATAGTTGTGGTTCTGTTCTGCTTGTGAGAGGATGTGAGCTCAGGGCTGTTCTGCTGCCATCTTGGCCGCTCTCCTAGTTCTTTTTTTTTTTTTTTTTTGCGGTACGCGGGCCTCTCACTGTTGCGGCCTCTCCCGTTGCGGAGCACAGGCTCCGGACGCACAGGCTCAGCGGCCGTGGCTCACGGGCCCAGCTGCTCCGCGGCATGTGAGATCTTCCCGGACCGGGGCACGAACCCGTGTCCCCTGCATCGGCAGGTGGACTCTCAACCACTGCGCCACCAGGGAAGCCCAGAACTTTTTATTTCAGTTTTCTATGCAAGTTCTCCCTTCCCTACCACCTTAAATCTCTACAGATTCAGATTTTAAAAAAGGAGTTTATGCTTTCAGTGACGTTCTGCATGGGACTGAGGCTTTCGGCCACCTACTCCTTTGGGACAGATCCGACCTCACTGAGGGTGTAGAACAAATTAGTAGCCACCCAAAGACACATGTGCAGACCTGCATGCCTGTGGCCGAAAATAAATTACGTTGAAACCATAGGAGAGGCAAACGTGTCCCCTCTTTTCCATAATATTTCTCTCTGTGTAACGTGGCTTCTTTCCCTAGTGCGAAATGCTCCTAAATAGCTTATGGAACTCTCTGTACCTGATGGGTTACAAGATGAAAGAATCTTATTTTTTGCCCATCTGTCTTCCAAAAAGTGCTATTGGTGCTTCCTTTCCTGCTCCTTCATGGCATATAGGGCAGATCTCACAGCTTTGCCGACACTTGATGATGTTAAAATGTCCATCCCAGTTAGCCCAGTTTGAAACTTTATTCTTATATCAAAGTATTTCCCATCTCCACCAGCCCAGATGTGACTTGCATACAAGTGGGTGGACCGTTTTGCTTCTCCTTCATGCTTTGTCCCCTTGCTCCTAATGCTTTGGAGTCTCCAAGATCAGGATATGAAAAGAGGGATTAGAGGAGAGTTGCAAAAACATTTTTACTTAACAAGTAGAGTTGATGGTTCTTCCCTGGCTGTGGTGGACTTCCCAGTGGGGTGTCTATTTCAGTGCTTCCAGAGGTCCTTGGGGCCTCCTCACTGCACAGGTCCCTGATGTGAGAGAACACTTTTGACTCGACCTCCCCCAAATGGTCCCCTGCCTCCTGTCCCAGGTGATACACACCAGAGAGCTGTCTGTATTACTAGGCTAGTCCCCACCTGCTGGCCAGCTTCCTTGCAGGTGGGAAGGAGACAAACTCAACACTGGCTAACTCTTGATTTGCTGAAAAGTCATAGTTCTTGCTACACCAGATTGTAAGAATACAGGCTATTCGACCACCAGCTCCTCTGTTTGCCCTGCCATGGCTCTATTTTTTCCCTTTTCCTTTACTCTAATGCACAGAAGGGAGGGAAAGGGGGAGATGTTGGTCAAAGTGTACAAAGTTTCAGTTCTTCAGGATGAAGGAGTTCTGGGAATCTTATGTACAACGTGGTGACTATAGTTAACACTGTACTGTATAATTGATATTTGCTAAGAAGGTAGATCTTAAGGGTTCTCACTACATACATAAAGGAAATAAAGAGACAAAGAGAGACAGAGGGGAAGGGAGAGAGAGAGAGAGAGAGACAAAGAAACTGGTAACCATGTGAGGTGATGGATATGTTAATTAGCTTGATCGTGGGAATCATTTCACAATGTACACATATATTAAAATACCAGTTTGCACAATTTCAATATATATAATTCCTATTTGTCAACTATACCTCAATAAAGCTGAATTTTTTTTTAAAAAAGCAGACACAGAGGAAAGCTAGGCAAACCCACTGCTCCAGGAGATCTCCAACAAGGCAAAGCACGCCTGGCTTTCATCATTCAGACACGTGCAGCCTCTACAAGTGGTCCTTTCTGAGCATCCCCTAGTTTGATTTGGGTGGAGAGTGAGCACCATAAAGAAAGGAGGAGAGAGGAAAAAATAGAGCTTTTCTCCCCTAAAGGCAATGACTCTATATTCTAACAACTGCCTCTTAGTTGAGCCAATCATTTTCAAATGTCTAGACTTTTCTTACATGGGCAGGAGAGGGCATGGACGGGGGGGGGTGGGGGGTGGGTGTGGTCATAGGACAGGCTTGTCCTCATCGTAATAAGCCTGGAGGGGAAAGCAGTGCTTTTCCTCTATAGCGTAGGAAGCTTAGTGCTCATTGGGCTCAGGTGTAGGGCCTTAGCTTTCAGTCTCAGAGGCAAGTCCATTGACCATCCTATTATTCCTATTTAGATGCAGGTGATCTAGAAAAGGGAGAAATTAAGGGTGAAGCTTTAAGAAATGGAAGACCAAGAAAATGAGATCCATGAAAATTTTACAGACCATGTAGAATAGGCTAGAAGATCTCCTCTATTTTTTTCCTCCAGGAAAATAAGGTGATATCTATTCCTTTCACTTTGCATGTATATTTGAGGTATCAAGCAATCCAAGTCTTTGAAGCTGCTTGGGTTCCTTAGCAGTTAATAGGAGAAGTACATGGTAACTATGTCATAAAGCTGAAACATCATCATTCTCTGTAGCCTGCATTCTGAGCTTTCCCATTGTGATGGTGTAATGGCCATTGGAAGCCTATGAGCATCCTCCTGGAAAAACAGCAAGAGACTGTATAAAGACCACCACGTTCCTGATCACCTCTTTAAGGCCTTTCTACAGTTCTCTCCCACCACCTCACCCTCCAGAACGGACAACTACACAGGTGGCAGATGGGATCTAGAGTAATTTGCCTCCCTCTCGGGAGCTCTTCAAAGCCATAGTGTGTTATGCGACTCACAGCATGTCACATAAAACAGGTGCTCCGTAGACAACTTTCAAGTTGAATTCAACCAAGGCATATGAGATGGGGGTGGGGTCAACTGCCCGCCAACGAATTCTACTGACTTTATTTTATTACTCTCAAAAAAGAAAGCTCTCAGAATGCATTTCACCTATGAGTCAATCAATGGACTTTTGCTTTACACACGGTATCTGGATTCATGGTAGTAACCTACAGCAATGGGTCTCAGTCTTAACCTTGCCTCTACAGTAAAAATTTCTGGGAAATTTCCTGGTGGTCCAGTGGTTAGGACTCTGTGATTTCACTGCCAAGGGTGTGGGTTAAATCCCTGGTTGGGGAACTAAGATCTTGTAAGCTGTGTAGCGAGGCCGAAATAAAAATTCTGGGAAGCTTTCAAAACTCCCAATGCCCCTGTTACACACCCAACCAATTCACACAGACGATCTTGAGGGTGGGACCCATGCATCAGTGTTTTAAAGCTTTCCAGAAGTTTCTGGTATGCGGCCAAAGTGGAGAAACACTGTTGTCAAGTAATCCAGAGCTGTGTGATCCCGATCAAGGATTCCATCACTTTCCTTTTGTTTTTAATTGAAGTATGGTTGATTTACAATGTTGTGCTAGTTTCAGGTGTGCAGCAAACTGATTCAGTTATACTTGTATATGTATATATTCAGATTGTTTTCCATTATAGGTTATTACAAGATATTGAATATAATCCCCTGTGGTATGCAATAGGTCCTTGTTGTTGTTGTTTTTTTAAATAAATTTACTTATTTTATTTATTTATGGCTGCGTCGGATCTTCGTTGCTGCGTACGGGCTTTCTCTACTTGCGGCGAGCGGGGGCTACTCTTTGTTGTGGTGTGCGGGCTTCTCACTGCGGTGGCTTCTTTTGTCGCAGAGCACGGACTCCAGGCATGCAGGCTTCAGTAGTTGTGACTCACGGACTTAGTTGCTCCGCGGCATGTGGGATCTTCCCCGACCAGGGCTCGAACCTGTGTCCCCTGCAAAGGGAGGCAGATTCTTTTTTTTTTTTTTTTTTTTGTGATACGCGGGCCTCTCACTGTTGTGGCCTCTCCCATCGCGGAGCACAGGCTCCGGACGCGCAGGCTCAGCGGCCATGGCTCACGGGCCCAGCCGCTCCGCGGCATGTGGGATCTTCCCGGACCGGGGCACGAACCCATGTCCCCTGTGTCGGCAGGCGGACTCTCAACCACTGTGCCACCAGGGAAGCCAGTCCTTCTTGCTTGCTTTATATATAGTAGTGTGTCGCTTTCCTTTTAAACCCTTCTCAACCTTGGTCCCTGATGAAGGGATCCCCAACCGCTTCCACTGTCAAACCTCCATAGGCCTTTGGGAAGCGGTGACCTGATCCTCTTTGTCCCTCTACTGAACAAGCCTTGGTGAAGATGGAACCCCGGGTGGCACAAGGGTGACATCCAGTGGTAAAAATGAATTGATTCTCCCATTGTCCCATTCCATGAAAAATTACAAGTCCCCAGTAGAACCCAGTCTACACACCTCCTTGTATTGGTTCAGTGGTGGTTTTCTGTCCCATGTAACTGATGACACTCCAGGAAGATCACTGGCCTGAACAGCACTCTTGTAAACTCAGAGGGGAGGTTTTGGTCTTTGTGCAACTTGGTCTTCACCTTGGTCTTCACCTTCCCGTGCTTTGCCTGCCTACTGACGGACCTGCTGTGGCTCTGTTCCCAGCCCTCATGTCACTCACAGGCGTGGGTCCAGAGCACCTTGCCTCAAGCCTCACCCCACCCATGCTTCACCCACTGTCCCCACGGAGAAAAAATCAGGGCTGGCATGCACTCTGGCTCACCTGGCCAGGCCCCCAGGTTGCAGGCAGACAGACAGGAGGGGTGCTTCTGATTCTCAGTGGCTCATAGGCTCTCCCCAGACTCTGTACCCGCTTCTACCTCTGATACCTCTGCTGCTTCCCCGAAAAATGGGGGAAGTTGATGCCCATGGTGGTTGTTTCAGTGTGCTAGGGCTGCCATAACAAAGTACAAAGTACTACAGATTGTGGCTTAAACAATGAAGATTTATTTTCTCCCATTTCTGGAGGCTGGAAGTCCAACCTCAAGGAGTTATCAGGGTGGTTCCTTCTGAGGCCTCTGTCCTTTGCTTCTGGGTGGCCACCTTTTCCCTAGGTCTTCACATGGTTGTCCCTCTGTCTGTGTGTGTCTGTGTCCTAATCTCTTGTAATAAGGGCACCAGTCATATTGCAGAAGTGGTGGGAGGGGTAGTGAGTGATTACTGATTCAATCTCCTTACCAGATATTGGTCCGTCCAGATTTTGTTTTTCTTCATTATTTAGTGTCGGTATGTTGTGTTTTCAGGAATTTATCCCTTTTTATCTAAGGCTATCCAATTTGTTGGCATACAGATGTTCATAGTATTCTCTTGGAATCCTTTTTATTTCTGGGGCATGGGTTGTAATGATCTCCCTTTCAGTTCTGGTTTTATTATTTGAGTCTTTTCTCTCTATTTTTGCTTAATCTTTTCAAAAGACCAATTCTTAGTTTGATTTTTAAAAATTGTTTCTGTATTCTCTATTTCATTGATCTCTGCTGTAATCTATTTATTTCCTTCCTTCTGCTAGATTTGGGTTAATTTGTTCTTCTTTTTTTTCTTGTTTTCTCGTTCTTTTTCCTTGAGGTATAAAGTTAGTTTTTTTTTGTTTGTTTGTTTTTTGTTTGTTTTTTTGGCTTCACTGCACAGGTTGCAGGATCTTAGTTCCCTGACCCGGGATTGAACCCATGCCCTCAGCAATGAAAGCATGGAGTCCTAACCACTGGACCACCAGGGAGTTCCCTAAAGTTAGGTTGTTAATTTGAGATAGTTCATATTTTGGTTGGCCCCTAGTCTGGTTGGTTGCCAGGCCCTGCCTTGTACGGATGCTGCTGGTCCCGAGGTGGCTGGTTGTGGAATCCTTTGGGACCCTGGGGTTAGTGCTGGCTCCCTGGTGGGCGGAGTCAGGGTCCCAAAGACTCCGGGGCTGTTGCCCACCCACTGGCATGTAAAGCCGGGTCCTGGGGTTAGTGCAAGACTACTGGCAGTCAGAGCTGTTGCTGGGGTGTGGCTGCAGGGCCCAGGGACCCCAGAGCTGGTGTTAGATCCTTGCGGGAAGTGGGGGAAGCAGAGGTGCAGGTGTGGACAATTCCTTAAACGGTGGGGTACGGGGTCTGGAGCGTCCAGAAGTTTGCATTGCCCTGCTAGTGGGCAGGGCCTGGGCCCAGCTGGCTCCAGGGTAGCATCTGGCCTGCTTTGCAGGATTGTATGAATAGTTTTCTTGCTTCTGGTGTCTGCCCCCTGGTGGTTTAGTGACTAATGCAGGCTTCTTGATGGGAGGGGCTGGTGCAGGTCCATTGGTGGGTGGAGCAGGGTCTTGACTCTCATGTGAGCCAGCTGTGCCTAGGGGCGTGTCCAAAGGCAGCTGTAAGTCCTTCAGTCATTAGGCAGCCTGTGTGCTGATAGGTAGGGCTGTGTCCTCTCCCAGTTAGTTGTTCAGCCTGAAGCGTCCCAGCCCTGGCGTCTGTAGGGTGTTGGCTGCTGCTAGGTCTCGGAGCTAAAGAGGCAAGACCTCAGCCGCCACAGCAGCAGTGTTCACGTGGCTGAAGGTTCCCCAATATGTGTCTATGTACGTCCCGAGGGTGAGCTGCAGCCGCCTCCCGCTTCTCCAGGAGCGGCTCCAAGACCAGCAGGTAGGCCTGGCCCAGGCTCCTATCAAATTACTGCTTTTGCCCTTGGACCCAGTGTGCCTGAGATTTTGTGTATGCCCTTTAGGAGTGAAGACTCTTGTTTTCCCCAGTTCTGTGGGGCTCCTGCAGTTAAGCCCTGCAGGCCTACAAAGCCAAATGCTCTGGGGGCTCCTCTTCCCAGTGCAGGAGTCCCCCGCTCCCCCCTGGGCTGGGGAGCCTGATGCGGGGCTCAGAACTCTCACTCCTGTGGGGAGAACCTCTGCAATACAATTATTCACCTGTTTGTGGGTCTCCTTCCACCCAGGAGTTTTGGGATTTGATTTTACCTCTAGTCCACGCCCTCTTATTCATTTCCTCGTGGTTCCTTTTTTGTCTTTAGTTGTAGAAGATCTTTTCTGGTAGGTTTCAGTCTCTTTCACTGATGGTTGTTCTGCAGATAGTTGTGGTTCTGTTCTGCTTGTGAGAGGATGTGAGCTCAGGGCTGTTCTGCTGCCATCTTGGCCGCTCTCCTAGTTCTTTTTTTTTTTTTTTTTTGCGGTACGCGGGCCTCTCACTGTTGCGGCCTCTCCCGTTGCGGAGCACAGGCTCCGGACGCACAGGCTCAGCGGCCGTGGCTCACGGGCCCAGCTGCTCCGCGGCATGTGAGATCTTCCCGGACCGGGGCACGAACCCGTGTCCCCTGCATCGGCAGGTGGACTCTCAACCACTGCGCCACCAGGGAAGCCCAGAACTTTTTATTTCAGTTTTCTATGCAAGTTCTCCCTTCCCTACCACCTTAAATCTCTACAGATTCAGATTTTAAAAAAGGAGTTTATGCTTTCAGTGACGTTCTGCATGGGACTGAGGCTTTCGGCCACCTACTCCTTTGGGACAGATCCGACCTCACTGAGGGTGTAGAACAAATTAGTAGCCACCCAAAGACACATGTGCAGACCTGCATGCCTGTGGCCGAAAATAAATTACGTTGAAACCATAGGAGAGGCAAACGTGTCCCCTCTTTTCCATAATATTTCTCTCTGTGTAACGTGGCTTCTTTCCCTAGTGCGAAATGCTCCTAAATAGCTTATGGAACTCTCTGTACCTGATGGGTTACAAGATGAAAGAATCTTATTTTTTGCCCATCTGTCTTCCAAAAAGTGCTATTGGTGCTTCCTTTCCTGCTCCTTCATGGCATATAGGGCAGATCTCACAGCTTTGCCGACACTTGATGATGTTAAAATGTCCATCCCAGTTAGCCCAGTTTGAAACTTTATTCTTATATCAAAGTATTTCCCATCTCCACCAGCCCAGATGTGACTTGCATACAAGTGGGTGGACCGTTTTGCTTCTCCTTCATGCTTTGTCCCCTTGCTCCTAATGCTTTGGAGTCTCCAAGATCAGGATATGAAAAGAGGGATTAGAGGAGAGTTGCAAAAACATTTTTACTTAACAAGTAGAGTTGATGGTTCTTCCCTGGCTGTGGTGGACTTCCCAGTGGGGTGTCTATTTCAGTGCTTCCAGAGGTCCTTGGGGCCTCCTCACTGCACAGGTCCCTGATGTGAGAGAACACTTTTGACTCGACCTCCCCCAAATGGTCCCCTGCCTCCTGTCCCAGGTGATACACACCAGAGAGCTGTCTGTATTACTAGGCTAGTCCCCACCTGCTGGCCAGCTTCCTTGCAGGTGGGAAGGAGACAAACTCAACACTGGCTAACTCTTGATTTGCTGAAAAGTCATAGTTCTTGCTACACCAGATTGTAAGAATACAGGCTATTCGACCACCAGCTCCTCTGTTTGCCCTGCCATGGCTCTATTTTTTCCCTTTTCCTTTACTCTAATGCACAGAAGGGAGGGAAAGGGGGAGATGTTGGTCAAAGTGTACAAAGTTTCAGTTCTTCAGGATGAAGGAGTTCTGGGAATCTTATGTACAACGTGGTGACTATAGTTAACACTGTACTGTATAATTGATATTTGCTAAGAAGGTAGATCTTAAGGGTTCTCACTACATACATAAAGGAAATAAAGAGACAAAGAGAGACAGAGGGGAAGGGAGAGAGAGAGAGAGAGAGACAAAGAAACTGGTAACCATGTGAGGTGATGGATATGTTAATTAGCTTGATCGTGGGAATCATTTCACAATGTACACATATATTAAAATACCAGTTTGCACAATTTCAATATATATAATTCCTATTTGTCAACTATACCTCAATAAAGCTGAATTTTTTTTTAAAAAAGCAGACACAGAGGAAAGCTAGGCAAACCCACTGCTCCAGGAGATCTCCAACAAGGCAAAGCACGCCTGGCTTTCATCATTCAGACACGTGCAGCCTCTACAAGTGGTCCTTTCTGAGCATCCCCTAGTTTGATTTGGGTGGAGAGTGAGCACCATAAAGAAAGGAGGAGAGAGGAAAAAATAGAGCTTTTCTCCCCTAAAGGCAATGACTCTATATTCTAACAACTGCCTCTTAGTTGAGCCAATCATTTTCAAATGTCTAGACTTTTCTTACATGGGCAGGAGAGGGCATGGACGGGGGGGGGGTGGGTGGGTGTGGTCATAGGACAGGCTTGTCCTCATCGTAATAAGCCTGGAGGGGAAAGCAGTGCTTTTCCTCTATAGCGTAGGAAGCTTAGTGCTCATTGGGCTCAGGTGTAGGGCCTTAGCTTTCAGTCTCAGAGGCAAGTCCATTGACCATCCTATTATTCCTATTTAGATGCAGGTGATCTAGAAAAGGGAGAAATTAAGGGTGAAGCTTTAAGAAATGGAAGACCAAGAAAATGAGATCCATGAAAATTTTACAGACCATGTAGAATAGGCTAGAAGATCTCCTCTATTTTTTTCCTCCAGGAAAATAAGGTGATATCTATTCCTTTCACTTTGCATGTATATTTGAGGTATCAAGCAATCCAAGTCTTTGAAGCTGCTTGGGTTCCTTAGCAGTTAATAGGAGAAGTACATGGTAACTATGTCATAAAGCTGAAACATCATCATTCTCTGTAGCCTGCATTCTGAGCTTTCCCATTGTGATGGTGTAATGGCCATTGGAAGCCTATGAGCATCCTCCTGGAAAAACAGCAAGAGACTGTATAAAGACCACCACGTTCCTGATCACCTCTTTAAGGCCTTTCTACAGTTCTCTCCCACCACCTCACCCTCCAGAACGGACAACTACACAGGTGGCAGATGGGATCTAGAGTAATTTGCCTCCCTCTCGGGAGCTCTTCAAAGCCATAGTGTGTTATGCGACTCACAGCATGTCACATAAAACAGGTGCTCCGTAGACAACTTTCAAGTTGAATTCAACCAAGGCATATGAGATGGGGGTGGGGTCAACTGCCCGCCAACGAATTCTACTGACTTTATTTTATTACTCTCAAAAAAGAAAGCTCTCAGAATGCATTTCACCTATGAGTCAATCAATGGACTTTTGCTTTACACACGGTATCTGGATTCATGGTAGTAACCTACAGCAATGGGTCTCAGTCTTAACCTTGCCTCTACAGTAAAAATTTCTGGGAAATTTCCTGGTGGTCCAGTGGTTAGGACTCTGTGATTTCACTGCCAAGGGTGTGGGTTAAATCCCTGGTTGGGGAACTAAGATCTTGTAAGCTGTGTAGCGAGGCCGAAATAAAAATTCTGGGAAGCTTTCAAAACTCCCAATGCCCCTGTTACACACCCAACCAATTCACACAGACGATCTTGAGGGTGGGACCCATGCATCAGTGTTTTAAAGCTTTCCAGAAGTTTCTGGTATGCGGCCAAAGTGGAGAAACACTGTTGTCAAGTAATCCAGAGCTGTGTGATCCCGATCAAGGATTCCATCACTTTCCTTTTGTTTTTAATTGAAGTATGGTTGATTTACAATGTTGTGCTAGTTTCAGGTATGCAGCAAACTGATTCAGTTATACTTGTATATGTATATATTCAGATTGTTTTCCATTATAGGTTATTACAAGATATTGAATATAATCCCCTGTGGTATGCAATAGGTCCTTGTTGTTGTTGTTTTTTTAAATAAATTTACTTATTTTATTTATTTATGGCTGCGTCGGATCTTCGTTGCTGCGTACGGGCTTTCTCTACTTGCGGCGAGCGGGGGCTACTCTTTGTTGTGGTGTGCGGGCTTCTCACTGCGGTGGCTTCTTTTGTCGCAGAGCACGGACTCCAGGCATGCAGGCTTCAGTAGTTGTGACTCACGGACTTAGTTGCTCCGCGGCATGTGGGATCTTCCCCGACCAGGGCTCGAACCTGTGTCCCCTGCAAAGGGAGGCAGATTCTTTTTTTTTTTTTTTTTTTTGTGATACGCGGGCCTCTCACTGTTGTGGCCTCTCCCATCGCGGAGCACAGGCTCCGGACGCGCAGGCTCAGCGGCCATGGCTCACGGGCCCAGCCGCTCCGCGGCATGTGGGATCTTCCCGGACCGGGGCACGAACCCATGTCCCCTGTGTCGGCAGGCGGACTCTCAACCACTGTGCCACCAGGGAAGCCAGTCCTTCTTGCTTGCTTTATATATAGTAGTGTGTCGCTTTCCTTTTAAACCCTTCTCAACCTTGGTCCCTGATGAAGGGATCCCCAACCGCTTCCACTGTCAAACCTCCATAGGCCTTTGGGAAGCAGTGACCTGATCCTCTTTGTCCCTCTACTGAACAAGCCTTGGTGAAGATGGAACCCCGGGTGGCACAAGGGTGACATCCAGTGGTAAAAATGAATTGATTCTCCCATTGTCCCATTCCATGAAAAATTACAAGTCCCCAGTAGAACCCAGTCTACACACCTCCTTGTATTGGTTCAGTGGTGGTTTTCTGTCCCATGTAACTGATGACACTCCAGGAAGATCACTGGCCTGAACAGCACTCTTGTAAACTCAGAGGGGAGGTTTTGGTCTTTGTGCAACTTGGTCTTCACCTTGGTCTTCACCTTCCCGTGCTTTGCCTGCCTACTGACGGACCTGCTGTGGCTCTGTTCCCAGCCCTCATGTCACTCACAGGCGTGGGTCCAGAGCACCTTGCCTCAAGCCTCACCCCACCCATGCTTCACCCACTGTCCCCACGGAGAAAAAATCAGGGCTGGCATGCACTCTGGCTCACCTGGCCAGGCCCCCAGGTTGCAGGCAGACAGACAGGAGGGGTGCTTCTGATTCTCAGTGGCTCATAGGCTCTCCCCAGACTCTGTACCCGCTTCTACCTCTGATACCTCTGCTGCTTCCCCGAAAAATGGGGGAAGTTGATGCCCATGGTGGTTGTTTCAGTGTGCTAGGGCTGCCATAACAAAGTACAAAGTACTACAGATTGTGGCTTAAACAATGAAGATTTATTTTCTCCCATTTCTGGAGGCTGGAAGTCCAACCTCAAGGAGTTATCAGGGTGGTTCCTTCTGAGGCCTCTGTCCTTTGCTTCTGGGTGGCCACCTTTTCCCTAGGTCTTCACATGGTTGTCCCTCTGTCTGTGTGTGTCTGTGTCCTAATCTCTTGTAATAAGGGCACCAGTCATATTGCAGAAGTGGTGGGAGGGGTAGTGAGTGATTACTGATTCAATCTCCTTACCAGATATTGGTCCGTCCAGATTTTGTTTTTCTTCATTATTTAGTGTCGGTATGTTGTGTTTTCAGGAATTTATCCCTTTTTATCTAAGGCTATCCAATTTGTTGGCATACAGATGTTCATAGTATTCTCTTGGAATCCTTTTTATTTCTGGGGCATGGGTTGTAATGATCTCCCTTTCAGTTCTGGTTTTATTATTTGAGTCTTTTCTCTCTATTTTTGCTTAATCTTTTCAAAAGACCAATTCTTAGTTTGATTTTTAAAAATTGTTTCTGTATTCTCTATTTCATTGATCTCTGCTGTAATCTATTTATTTCCTTCCTTCTGCTAGATTTGGGTTAATTTGTTCTTCTTTTTTTTCTTGTTTTCTCGTTCTTTTTCCTTGAGGTATAAAGTTAGTTTTTTTTTGTTTGTTTGTTTTTTGTTTGTTTTTTTGGCTTCACTGCACAGGTTGCAGGATCTTAGTTCCCTGACCCGGGATTGAACCCATGCCCTCAGCAATGAAAGCATGGAGTCCTAACCACTGGACCACCAGGGAGTTCCCTAAAGTTAGGTTGTTAATTTGAGATAGTTCATATTTTGGTTGGCCCCTAGTCTGGTTGGTTGCCAGGCCCTGCCTTGTACGGATGCTGCTGGTCCCGAGGTGGCTGGTTGTGGAATCCTTTGGGACCCTGGGGTTAGTGCTGGCTCCCTGGTGGGCGGAGTCAGGGTCCCAAAGACTCCGGGGCTGTTGCCCACCCACTGGCATGTAAAGCCGGGTCCTGGGGTTAGTGCAAGACTACTGGCAGTCAGAGCTGTTGCTGGGGTGTGGCTGCAGGGCCCAGGGACCCCAGAGCTGGTGTTAGATCCTTGCGGGAAGTGGGGGAAGCAGAGGTGCAGGTGTGGACAATTCCTTAAACGGTGGGGTACGGGGTCTGGAGCGTCCAGAAGTTTGCATTGCCCTGCTAGTGGGCAGGGCCTGGGCCCAGCTGGCTCCAGGGTAGCATCTGGCCTGCTTTGCAGGATTGTATGAATAGTTTTCTTGCTTCTGGTGTCTGCCCCCTGGTGGTTTAGTGACTAATGCAGGCTTCTTGATGGGAGGGGCTGGTGCAGGTCCATTGGTGGGTGGAGCAGGGTCTTGACTCTCATGTGAGCCAGCTGTGCCTAGGGGCGTGTCCAAAGGCAGCTGTAAGTCCTTCAGTCATTAGGCAGCCTGTGTGCTGATAGGTAGGGCTGTGTCCTCTCCCAGTTAGTTGTTCAGCCTGAAGCGTCCCAGCCCTGGCGTCTGTAGGGTGTTGGCTGCTGCTAGGTCTCGGAGCTAAAGAGGCAAGACCTCAGCCGCCACAGCAGCAGTGTTCACGTGGCTGAAGGTTCCCCAATATGTGTCTATGTACGTCCCGAGGGTGAGCTGCAGCCGCCTCCCGCTTCTCCAGGAGCGGCTCCAAGACCAGCAGGTAGGCCTGGCCCAGGCTCCTATCAAATTACTGCTTTTGCCCTTGGACCCAGTGTGCCTGAGATTTTGTGTATGCCCTTTAGGAGTGAAGACTCTTGTTTTCCCCAGTTCTGTGGGGCTCCTGCAGTTAAGCCCTGCAGGCCTACAAAGCCAAATGCTCTGGGGGCTCCTCTTCCCAGTGCAGGAGTCCCCCGCTCCCCCCTGGGCTGGGGAGCCTGATGCGGGGCTCAGAACTCTCACTCCTGTGGGGAGAACCTCTGCAATACAATTATTCACCTGTTTGTGGGTCTCCTTCCACCCAGGAGTTTTGGGATTTGATTTTACCTCTAGTCCACGCCCTCTTATTCATTTCCTCGTGGTTCCTTTTTTGTCTTTAGTTGTAGAAGATCTTTTCTGGTAGGTTTCAGTCTCTTTCACTGATGGTTGTTCTGCAGATAGTTGTGGTTCTGTTCTGCTTGTGAGAGGATGTGAGCTCAGGGCTGTTCTGCTGCCATCTTGGCCGCTCTCCTAGTTCTTTTTTTTTTTTTTTTTTTGCGGTACGCGGGCCTCTCACTGTTGCGGCCTCTCCCGTTGCGGAGCACAGGCTCCGGACGCACAGGCTCAGCGGCCGTGGCTCACGGGCCCAGCTGCTCCGCGGCATGTGAGATCTTCCCGGACCGGGGCACGAACCCGTGTCCCCTGCATCGGCAGGTGGACTCTCAACCACTGCGCCACCAGGGAAGCCCAGAACTTTTTATTTCAGTTTTCTATGCAAGTTCTCCCTTCCCTACCACCTTAAATCTCTACAGATTCAGATTTTAAAAAAGGAGTTTATGCTTTCAGTGACGTTCTGCATGGGACTGAGGCTTTCGGCCACCTACTCCTTTGGGACAGATCCGACCTCACTGAGGGTGTAGAACAAATTAGTAGCCACCCAAAGACACATGTGCAGACCTGCATGCCTGTGGCCGAAAATAAATTACGTTGAAACCATAGGAGAGGCAAACGTGTCCCCTCTTTTCCATAATATTTCTCTCTGTGTAACGTGGCTTCTTTCCCTAGTGCGAAATGCTCCTAAATAGCTTATGGAACTCTCTGTACCTGATGGGTTACAAGATGAAAGAATCTTATTTTTTGCCCATCTGTCTTCCAAAAAGTGCTATTGGTGCTTCCTTTCCTGCTCCTTCATGGCATATAGGGCAGATCTCACAGCTTTGCCGACACTTGATGATGTTAAAATGTCCATCCCAGTTAGCCCAGTTTGAAACTTTATTCTTATATCAAAGTATTTCCCATCTCCACCAGCCCAGATGTGACTTGCATACAAGTGGGTGGACCGTTTTGCTTCTCCTTCATGCTTTGTCCCCTTGCTCCTAATGCTTTGGAGTCTCCAAGATCAGGATATGAAAAGAGGGATTAGAGGAGAGTTGCAAAAACATTTTTACTTAACAAGTAGAGTTGATGGTTCTTCCCTGGCTGTGGTGGACTTCCCAGTGGGGTGTCTATTTCAGTGCTTCCAGAGGTCCTTGGGGCCTCCTCACTGCACAGGTCCCTGATGTGAGAGAACACTTTTGACTCGACCTCCCCCAAATGGTCCCCTGCCTCCTGTCCCAGGTGATACACACCAGAGAGCTGTCTGTATTACTAGGCTAGTCCCCACCTGCTGGCCAGCTTCCTTGCAGGTGGGAAGGAGACAAACTCAACACTGGCTAACTCTTGATTTGCTGAAAAGTCATAGTTCTTGCTACACCAGATTGTAAGAATACAGGCTATTCGACCACCAGCTCCTCTGTTTGCCCTGCCATGGCTCTATTTTTTCCCTTTTCCTTTACTCTAATGCACAGAAGGGAGGGAAAGGGGGAGATGTTGGTCAAAGTGTACAAAGTTTCAGTTCTTCAGGATGAAGGAGTTCTGGGAATCTTATGTACAACGTGGTGACTATAGTTAACACTGTACTGTATAATTGATATTTGCTAAGAAGGTAGATCTTAAGGGTTCTCACTACATACATAAAGGAAATAAAGAGACAAAGAGAGACAGAGGGGAAGGGAGAGAGAGAGAGAGAGAGACAAAGAAACTGGTAACCATGTGAGGTGATGGATATGTTAATTAGCTTGATCGTGGGAATCATTTCACAATGTACACATATATTAAAATACCAGTTTGCACAATTTCAATATATATAATTCCTATTTGTCAACTATACCTCAATAAAGCTGAATTTTTTTTTAAAAAAGCAGACACAGAGGAAAGCTAGGCAAACCCACTGCTCCAGGAGATCTCCAACAAGGCAAAGCACGCCTGGCTTTCATCATTCAGACACGTGCAGCCTCTACAAGTGGTCCTTTCTGAGCATCCCCTAGTTTGATTTGGGTGGAGAGTGAGCACCATAAAGAAAGGAGGAGAGAGGAAAAAATAGAGCTTTTCTCCCCTAAAGGCAATGACTCTATATTCTAACAACTGCCTCTTAGTTGAGCCAATCATTTTCAAATGTCTAGACTTTTCTTACATGGGCAGGAGAGGGCATGGACGGGGGTGGGTGGGTGGGTGTGGTCATAGGACAGGCTTGTCCTCATCGTAATAAGCCTGGAGGGGAAAGCAGTGCTTTTCCTCTATAGCGTAGGAAGCTTAGTGCTCATTGGGCTCAGGTGTAGGGCCTTAGCTTTCAGTCTCAGAGGCAAGTCCATTGACCATCCTATTATTCCTATTTAGATGCAGGTGATCTAGAAAAGGGAGAAATTAAGGGTGAAGCTTTAAGAAATGGAAGACCAAGAAAATGAGATCCATGAAAATTTTACAGACCATGTAGAATAGGCTAGAAGATCTCCTCTATTTTTTTCCTCCAGGAAAATAAGGTGATATCTATTCCTTTCACTTTGCATGTATATTTGAGGTATCAAGCAATCCAAGTCTTTGAAGCTGCTTGGGTTCCTTAGCAGTTAATAGGAGAAGTACATGGTAACTATGTCATAAAGCTGAAACATCATCATTCTCTGTAGCCTGCATTCTGAGCTTTCCCATTGTGATGGTGTAATGGCCATTGGAAGCCTATGAGCATCCTCCTGGAAAAACAGCAAGAGACTGTATAAAGACCACCACGTTCCTGATCACCTCTTTAAGGCCTTTCTACAGTTCTCTCCCACCACCTCACCCTCCAGAACGGACAACTACACAGGTGGCAGATGGGATCTAGAGTAATTTGCCTCCCTCTCGGGAGCTCTTCAAAGCCATAGTGTGTTATGCGACTCACAGCATGTCACATAAAACAGGTGCTCCGTAGACAACTTTCAAGTTGAATTCAACCAAGGCATATGAGATGGGGGTGGGGTCAACTGCCCGCCAACGAATTCTACTGACTTTATTTTATTACTCTCAAAAAAGAAAGCTCTCAGAATGCATTTCACCTATGAGTCAATCAATGGACTTTTGCTTTACACACGGTATCTGGATTCATGGTAGTAACCTACAGCAATGGGTCTCAGTCTTAACCTTGCCTCTACAGTAAAAATTTCTGGGAAATTTCCTGGTGGTCCAGTGGTTAGGACTCTGTGATTTCACTGCCAAGGGTGTGGGTTAAATCCCTGGTTGGGGAACTAAGATCTTGTAAGCTGTGTAGCGAGGCCGAAATAAAAATTCTGGGAAGCTTTCAAAACTCCCAATGCCCCTGTTACACACCCAACCAATTCACACAGACGATCTTGAGGGTGGGACCCATGCATCAGTGTTTTAAAGCTTTCCAGAAGTTTCTGGTATGCGGCCAAAGTGGAGAAACACTGTTGTCAAGTAATCCAGAGCTGTGTGATCCCGATCAAGGATTCCATCACTTTCCTTTTGTTTTTAATTGAAGTATGGTTGATTTACAATGTTGTGCTAGTTTCAGGTGTGCAGCAAACTGATTCAGTTATACTTGTATATGTATATATTCAGATTGTTTTCCATTATAGGTTATTACAAGATATTGAATATAATCCCCTGTGGTATGCAATAGGTCCTTGTTGTTGTTGTTTTTTTAAATAAATTTACTTATTTTATTTATTTATGGCTGCGTCGGATCTTCGTTGCTGCGTACGGGCTTTCTCTACTTGCGGCGAGCGGGGGCTACTCTTTGTTGTGGTGTGCGGGCTTCTCACTGTGGTGGCTTCTTTTGTCGCAGAGCACGGACTCCAGGCATGCAGGCTTCAGTAGTTGTGACTCACGGACTTAGTTGCTCCGCGGCATGTGGGATCTTCCCCGACCAGGGCTCGAACCTGTGTCCCCTGCAAAGGGAGGCAGATTCTTTTTTTTTTTTTTTTTTTTGTGATACGCGGGCCTCTCACTGTTGTGGCCTCTCCCATCGCGGAGCACAGGCTCCGGACGCGCAGGCTCAGCGGCCATGGCTCACGGGCCCAGCCGCTCCGCGGCATGTGGGATCTTCCCGGACCGGGGCACGAACCCATGTCCCCTGTGTCGGCAGGCGGACTCTCAACCACTGTGCCACCAGGGAAGCCAGTCCTTCTTGCTTGCTTTATATATAGTAGTGTGTCGCTTTCCTTTTAAACCCTTCTCAACCTTGGTCCCTGATGAAGGGATCCCCAACCGCTTCCACTGTCAAACCTCCATAGGCCTTTGGGAAGCAGTGACCTGATCCTCTTTGTCCCTCTACTGAACAAGCCTTGGTGAAGATGGAACCCCGGGTGGCACAAGGGTGACATCCAGTGGTAAAAATGAATTGATTCTCCCATTGTCCCATTCCATGAAAAATTACAAGTCCCCAGTAGAACCCAGTCTACACACCTCCTTGTATTGGTTCAGTGGTGGTTTTCTGTCCCATGTAACTGATGACACTCCAGGAAGATCACTGGCCTGAACAGCACTCTTGTAAACTCAGAGGGGAGGTTTTGGTCTTTGTGCAACTTGGTCTTCACCTTGGTCTTCACCTTCCCGTGCTTTGCCTGCCTACTGACGGACCTGCTGTGGCTCTGTTCCCAGCCCTCATGTCACTCACAGGCGTGGGTCCAGAGCACCTTGCCTCAAGCCTCACCCCACCCATGCTTCACCCACTGTCCCCACGGAGAAAAAATCAGGGCTGGCATGCACTCTGGCTCACCTGGCCAGGCCCCCAGGTTGCAGGCAGACAGACAGGAGGGGTGCTTCTGATTCTCAGTGGCTCATAGGCTCTCCCCAGACTCTGTACCCGCTTCTACCTCTGATACCTCTGCTGCTTCCCCGAAAAATGGGGGAAGTTGATGCCCATGGTGGTTGTTTCAGTGTGCTAGGGCTGCCATAACAAAGTACAAAGTACTACAGATTGTGGCTTAAACAATGAAGATTTATTTTCTCCCATTTCTGGAGGCTGGAAGTCCAACCTCAAGGAGTTATCAGGGTGGTTCCTTCTGAGGCCTCTGTCCTTTGCTTCTGGGTGGCCACCTTTTCCCTAGGTCTTCACATGGTTGTCCCTCTGTCTGTGTGTGTCTGTGTCCTAATCTCTTGTAATAAGGGCACCAGTCATATTGCAGAAGTGGTGGGAGGGGTAGTGAGTGATTACTGATTCAATCTCCTTACCAGATATTGGTCCGTCCAGATTTTGTTTTTCTTCATTATTTAGTGTCGGTATGTTGTGTTTTCAGGAATTTATCCCTTTTTATCTAAGGCTATCCAATTTGTTGGCATACAGATGTTCATAGTATTCTCTTGGAATCCTTTTTATTTCTGGGGCATGGGTTGTAATGATCTCCCTTTCAGTTCTGGTTTTATTATTTGAGTCTTTTCTCTCTATTTTTGCTTAATCTTTTCAAAAGACCAATTCTTAGTTTGATTTTTAAAAATTGTTTCTGTATTCTCTATTTCATTGATCTCTGCTGTAATCTATTTATTTCCTTCCTTCTGCTAGATTTGGGTTAATTTGTTCTTCTTTTTTTTCTTGTTTTCTCGTTCTTTTTCCTTGAGGTATAAAGTTGGTTTTTTTTTGTTTGTTTGTTTTTTGTTTGTTTTTTTGGCTTCACTGCACAGGTTGCAGGATCTTAGTTCCCTGACCCGGGATTGAACCCATGCCCTCAGCAATGAAAGCATGGAGTCCTAACCACTGGACCACCAGGGAGTTCCCTAAAGTTAGGTTGTTAATTTGAGATAGTTCATATTTTGGTTGGCCCCTAGTCTGGTTGGTTGCCAGGCCCTGCCTTGTACGGATGCTGCTGGTCCCGAGGTGGCTGGTTGTGGAATCCTTTGGGACCCTGGGGTTAGTGCTGGCTCCCTGGTGGGCGGAGTCAGGGTCCCAAAGACTCCGGGGCTGTTGCCCACCCACTGGCATGTAAAGCCGGGTCCTGGGGTTAGTGCAAGACTACTGGCAGTCAGAGCTGTTCCTGGGGTGTGGCTGCAGGGCCCAGGGACCCCAGAGCTGGTGTTAGATCCTTGCGGGAAGTGGGGGAAGCAGAGGTGCAGGTGTGGACAATTCCTTAAACGGTGGGGTACGGGGTCTGGAGCGTCCAGAAGTTTGCATTGCCCTGCTAGTGGGCAGGGCCTGGGCCCAGCTGGCTCCAGGGTAGCATCTGGCCTGCTTTGCAGGATTGTATGAATAGTTTTCTTGCTTCTGGTGTCTGCCCCCTGGTGGTTTAGTGACTAATGCAGGCTTCTTGATGGGAGGGGCTGGTGCAGGTCCATTGGTGGGTGGAGCAGGGTCTTGACTCTCATGTGAGCCAGCTGTGCCTAGGGGCGTGTCCAAAGGCAGCTGTAAGTCCTTCAGTCATTAGGCAGCCTGTGTGCTGATAGGTAGGGCTGTGTCCTCTCCCAGTTAGTTGTTCAGCCTGAAGCGTCCCAGCCCTGGCGTCTGTAGGGTGTTGGCTGCTGCTAGGTCTCGGAGCTAAAGAGGCAAGACCTCAGCCGCCACAGCAGCAGTGTTCACGTGGCTGAAGGTTCCCCAATATGTGTCTATGTACGTCCCGAGGGTGAGCTGCAGCCGCCTCCCGCTTCTCCAGGAGCGGCTCCAAGACCAGCAGGTAGGCCTGGCCCAGGCTCCTATCAAATTACTGCTTTTGCCCTTGGACCCAGTGTGCCTGAGATTTTGTGTATGCCCTTTAGGAGTGAAGACTCTTGTTTTCCCCAGTTCTGTGGGGCTCCTGCAGTTAAGCCCTGCAGGCCTACAAAGCCAAATGCTCTGGGGGCTCCTCTTCCCAGTGCAGGAGTCCCCCGCTCCCCCCTGGGCTGGGGAGCCTGATGTGGGGCTCAGAACTCTCACTCCTGTGGGGAGAACCTCTGCAATACAATTATTCACCTGTTTGTGGGTCTCCTTCCACCCAGGAGTTTTGGGATTTGATTTTACCTCTAGTCCACGCCCTCTTATTCATTTCCTCGTGGTTCCTTTTTTGTCTTTAGTTGTAGAAGATCTTTTCTGGTAGGTTTCAGTCTCTTTCACTGATGGTTGTTCTGCAGATAGTTGTGGTTCTGTTCTGCTTGTGAGAGGATGTGAGCTCAGGGCTGTTCTGCTGCCATCTTGGCCGCTCTCCTAGTTCTTTTTTTTTTTTTTTTTTTGCGGTACGCGGGCCTCTCACTGTTGCGGCCTCTCCCGTTGCGGAGCACAGGCTCCGGACGCACAGGCTCAGCGGCCGTGGCTCACGGGCCCAGCTGCTCCGCGGCATGTGAGATCTTCCCGGACCGGGGCACGAACCCGTGTCCCCTGCATCGGCAGGTGGACTCTCAACCACTGCGCCACCAGGGAAGCCCAGAACTTTTTATTTCAGTTTTCTATGCAAGTTCTCCCTTCCCTACCACCTTAAATCTCTACAGATTCAGATTTTAAAAAAGGAGTTTATGCTTTCAGTGACGTTCTGCATGGGACTGAGGCTTTCGGCCACCTACTCCTTTGGGACAGATCCGACCTCACTGAGGGTGTAGAACAAATTAGTAGCCACCCAAAGACACATGTGCAGACCTGCATGCCTGTGGCCGAAAATAAATTACGTTGAAACCATAGGAGAGGCAAACGTGTCCCCTCTTTTCCATAATATTTCTCTCTGTGTAACGTGGCTTCTTTCCCTAGTGCGAAATGCTCCTAAATAGCTTATGGAACTCTCTGTACCTGATGGGTTACAAGATGAAAGAATCTTATTTTTTGCCCATCTGTCTTCCAAAAAGTGCTATTGGTGCTTCCTTTCCTGCTCCTTCATGGCATATAGGGCAGATCTCACAGCTTTGCCGACACTTGATGATGTTAAAATGTCCATCCCAGTTAGCCCAGTTTGAAACTTTATTCTTATATCAAAGTATTTCCCATCTCCACCAGCCCAGATGTGACTTGCATACAAGTGGGTGGACCGTTTTGCTTCTCCTTCATGCTTTGTCCCCTTGCTCCTAATGCTTTGGAGTCTCCAAGATCAGGATATGAAAAGAGGGATTAGAGGAGAGTTGCAAAAACATTTTTACTTAACAAGTAGAGTTGATGGTTCTTCCCTGGCTGTGGTGGACTTCCCAGTGGGGTGTCTATTTCAGTGCTTCCAGAGGTCCTTGGGGCCTCCTCACTGCACAGGTCCCTGATGTGAGAGAACACTTTTGACTCGACCTCCCCCAAATGGTCCCCTGCCTCCTGTCCCAGGTGATACACACCAGAGAGCTGTCTGTATTACTAGGCTAGTCCCCACCTGCTGGCCAGCTTCCTTGCAGGTGGGAAGGAGACAAACTCAACACTGGCTAACTCTTGATTTGCTGAAAAGTCATAGTTCTTGCTACACCAGATTGTAAGAATACAGGCTATTCGACCACCAGCTCCTCTGTTTGCCCTGCCATGGCTCTATTTTTTCCCTTTTCCTTTACTCTAATGCACAGAAGGGAGGGAAAGGGGGAGATGTTGGTCAAAGTGTACAAAGTTTCAGTTCTTCAGGATGAAGGAGTTCTGGGAATCTTATGTACAACGTGGTGACTATAGTTAACACTGTACTGTATAATTGATATTTGCTAAGAAGGTAGATCTTAAGGGTTCTCACTACATACATAAAGGAAATAAAGAGACAAAGAGAGACAGAGGGGAAGGGAGAGAGAGAGAGAGAGAGACAAAGAAACTGGTAACCATGTGAGGTGATGGATATGTTAATTAGCTTGATCGTGGGAATCATTTCACAATGTACACATATATTAAAATACCAGTTTGCACAATTTCAATATATATAATTCCTATTTGTCAACTATACCTCAATAAAGCTGAATTTTTTTTTAAAAAAGCAGACACAGAGGAAAGCTAGGCAAACCCACTGCTCCAGGAGATCTCCAACAAGGCAAAGCACGCCTGGCTTTCATCATTCAGACACGTGCAGCCTCTACAAGTGGTCCTTTCTGAGCATCCCCTAGTTTGATTTGGGTGGAGAGTGAGCACCATAAAGAAAGGAGGAGAGAGGAAAAAATAGAGCTTTTCTCCCCTAAAGGCAATGACTCTATATTCTAACAACTGCCTCTTAGTTGAGCCAATCATTTTCAAATGTCTAGACTTTTCTTACATGGGCAGGAGAGGGCATGGACGGGGGTGGGTGGGTGGGTGTGGTCATAGGACAGGCTTGTCCTCATCGTAATAAGCCTGGAGGGGAAAGCAGTGCTTTTCCTCTATAGCGTAGGAAGCTTAGTGCTCATTGGGCTCAGGTGTAGGGCCTTAGCTTTCAGTCTCAGAGGCAAGTCCATTGACCATCCTATTATTCCTATTTAGATGCAGGTGATCTAGAAAAGGGAGAAATTAAGGGTGAAGCTTTAAGAAATGGAAGACCAAGAAAATGAGATCCATGAAAATTTTACAGACCATGTAGAATAGGCTAGAAGATCTCCTCTATTTTTTTCCTCCAGGAAAATAAGGTGATATCTATTCCTTTCACTTTGCATGTATATTTGAGGTATCAAGCAATCCAAGTCTTTGAAGCTGCTTGGGTTCCTTAGCAGTTAATAGGAGAAGTACATGGTAACTATGTCATAAAGCTGAAACATCATCATTCTCTGTAGCCTGCATTCTGAGCTTTCCCATTGTGATGGTGTAATGGCCATTGGAAGCCTATGAGCATCCTCCTGGAAAAACAGCAAGAGACTGTATAAAGACCACCACGTTCCTGATCACCTCTTTAAGGCCTTTCTACAGTTCTCTCCCACCACCTCACCCTCCAGAACGGACAACTACACAGGTGGCAGATGGGATCTAGAGTAATTTGCCTCCCTCTCGGGAGCTCTTCAAAGCCATAGTGTGTTATGCGACTCACAGCATGTCACATAAAACAGGTGCTCCGTAGACAACTTTCAAGTTGAATTCAACCAAGGCATATGAGATGGGGGTGGGGTCAACTGCCCGCCAACGAATTCTACTGACTTTATTTTATTACTCTCAAAAAAGAAAGCTCTCAGAATGCATTTCACCTATGAGTCAATCAATGGACTTTTGCTTTACACACGGTATCTGGATTCATGGTAGTAACCTACAGCAATGGGTCTCAGTCTTAACCTTGCCTCTACAGTAAAAATTTCTGGGAAATTTCCTGGTGGTCCAGTGGTTAGGACTCTGTGATTTCACTGCCAAGGGTGTGGGTTAAATCCCTGGTTGGGGAACTAAGATCTTGTAAGCTGTGTAGCGAGGCCGAAATAAAAATTCTGGGAAGCTTTCAAAACTCCCAATGCCCCTGTTACACACCCAACCAATTCACACAGACGATCTTGAGGGTGGGACCCATGCATCAGTGTTTTAAAGCTTTCCAGAAGTTTCTGGTATGCGGCCAAAGTGGAGAAACACTGTTGTCAAGTAATCCAGAGCTGTGTGATCCCGATCAAGGATTCCATCACTTTCCTTTTGTTTTTAATTGAAGTATGGTTGATTTACAATGTTGTGCTAGTTTCAGGTGTGCAGCAAACTGATTCAGTTATACTTGTATATGTATATATTCAGATTGTTTTCCATTATAGGTTATTACAAGATATTGAATATAATCCCCTGTGGTATGCAATAGGTCCTTGTTGTTGTTGTTTTTTTAAATAAATTTACTTATTTTATTTATTTATGGCTGCGTCGGATCTTCGTTGCTGCGTACGGGCTTTCTCTACTTGCGGCGAGCGGGGGCTACTCTTTGTTGTGGTGTGCGGGCTTCTCACTGTGGTGGCTTCTTTTGTCGCAGAGCACGGACTCCAGGCATGCAGGCTTCAGTAGTTGTGACTCACGGACTTAGTTGCTCCGCGGCATGTGGGATCTTCCCCGACCAGGGCTCGAACCTGTGTCCCCTGCAAAGGGAGGCAGATTCTTTTTTTTTTTTTTTTTTTTGTGATACGCGGGCCTCTCACTGTTGTGGCCTCTCCCATCGCGGAGCACAGGCTCCGGACGCGCAGGCTCAGCGGCCATGGCTCACGGGCCCAGCCGCTCCGCGGCATGTGGGATCTTCCCGGACCGGGGCACGAACCCATGTCCCCTGTGTCGGCAGGCGGACTCTCAACCACTGTGCCACCAGGGAAGCCAGTCCTTCTTGCTTGCTTTATATATAGTAGTGTGTCGCTTTCCTTTTAAACCCTTCTCAACCTTGGTCCCTGATGAAGGGATCCCCAACCGCTTCCACTGTCAAACCTCCATAGGCCTTTGGGAAGCAGTGACCTGATCCTCTTTGTCCCTCTACTGAACAAGCCTTGGTGAAGATGGAACCCCGGGTGGCACAAGGGTGACATCCAGTGGTAAAAATGAATTGATTCTCCCATTGTCCCATTCCATGAAAAATTACAAGTCCCCAGTAGAACCCAGTCTACACACCTCCTTGTATTGGTTCAGTGGTGGTTTTCTGTCCCATGTAACTGATGACACTCCAGGAAGATCACTGGCCTGAACAGCACTCTTGTAAACTCAGAGGGGAGGTTTTGGTCTTTGTGCAACTTGGTCTTCACCTTGGTCTTCACCTTCCCGTGCTTTGCCTGCCTACTGACGGACCTGCTGTGGCTCTGTTCCCAGCCCTCATGTCACTCACAGGCGTGGGTCCAGAGCACCTTGCCTCAAGCCTCACCCCACCCATGCTTCACCCACTGTCCCCACGGAGAAAAAATCAGGGCTGGCATGCACTCTGGCTCACCTGGCCAGGCCCCCAGGTTGCAGGCAGACAGACAGGAGGGGTGCTTCTGATTCTCAGTGGCTCATAGGCTCTCCCCAGACTCTGTACCCGCTTCTACCTCTGATACCTCTGCTGCTTCCCCGAAAAATGGGGGAAGTTGATGCCCATGGTGGTTGTTTCAGTGTGCTAGGGCTGCCATAACAAAGTACAAAGTACTACAGATTGTGGCTTAAACAATGAAGATTTATTTTCTCCCATTTCTGGAGGCTGGAAGTCCAACCTCAAGGAGTTATCAGGGTGGTTCCTTCTGAGGCCTCTGTCCTTTGCTTCTGGGTGGCCACCTTTTCCCTAGGTCTTCACATGGTTGTCCCTCTGTCTGTGTGTGTCTGTGTCCTAATCTCTTGTAATAAGGGCACCAGTCATATTGCAGAAGTGGTGGGAGGGGTAGTGAGTGATTACTGATTCAATCTCCTTACCAGATATTGGTCCGTCCAGATTTTGTTTTTCTTCATTATTTAGTGTCGGTATGTTGTGTTTTCAGGAATTTATCCCTTTTTATCTAAGGCTATCCAATTTGTTGGCATACAGATGTTCATAGTATTCTCTTGGAATCCTTTTTATTTCTGGGGCATGGGTTGTAATGATCTCCCTTTCAGTTCTGGTTTTATTATTTGAGTCTTTTCTCTCTATTTTTGCTTAATCTTTTCAAAAGACCAATTCTTAGTTTGATTTTTAAAAATTGTTTCTGTATTCTCTATTTCATTGATCTCTGCTGTAATCTATTTATTTCCTTCCTTCTGCTAGATTTGGGTTAATTTGTTCTTCTTTTTTTTCTTGTTTTCTCGTTCTTTTTCCTTGAGGTATAAAGTTGGTTTTTTTTTGTTTGTTTGTTTTTTGTTTGTTTTTTTGGCTTCACTGCACAGGTTGCAGGATCTTAGTTCCCTGACCCGGGATTGAACCCATGCCCTCAGCAATGAAAGCATGGAGTCCTAACCACTGGACCACCAGGGAGTTCCCTAAAGTTAGGTTGTTAATTTGAGATAGTTCATATTTTGGTTGGCCCCTAGTCTGGTTGGTTGCCAGGCCCTGCCTTGTACGGATGCTGCTGGTCCCGAGGTGGCTGGTTGTGGAATCCTTTGGGACCCTGGGGTTAGTGCTGGCTCCCTGGTGGGCGGAGTCAGGGTCCCAAAGACTCCGGGGCTGTTGCCCACCCACTGGCATGTAAAGCCGGGTCCTGGGGTTAGTGCAAGACTACTGGCAGTCAGAGCTGTTCCTGGGGTGTGGCTGCAGGGCCCAGGGACCCCAGAGCTGGTGTTAGATCCTTGCGGGAAGTGGGGGAAGCAGAGGTGCAGGTGTGGACAATTCCTTAAACGGTGGGGTACGGGGTCTGGAGCGTCCAGAAGTTTGCATTGCCCTGCTAGTGGGCAGGGCCTGGGCCCAGCTGGCTCCAGGGTAGCATCTGGCCTGCTTTGCAGGATTGTATGAATAGTTTTCTTGCTTCTGGTGTCTGCCCCCTGGTGGTTTAGTGACTAATGCAGGCTTCTTGATGGGAGGGGCTGGTGCAGGTCCATTGGTGGGTGGAGCAGGGTCTTGACTCTCATGTGAGCCAGCTGTGCCTAGGGGCGTGTCCAAAGGCAGCTGTAAGTCCTTCAGTCATTAGGCAGCCTGTGTGCTGATAGGTAGGGCTGTGTCCTCTCCCAGTTAGTTGTTCAGCCTGAAGCGTCCCAGCCCTGGCGTCTGTAGGGTGTTGGCTGCTGCTAGGTCTCGGAGCTAAAGAGGCAAGACCTCAGCCGCCACAGCAGCAGTGTTCACGTGGCTGAAGGTTCCCCAATATGTGTCTATGTACGTCCCGAGGGTGAGCTGCAGCCGCCTCCCGCTTCTCCAGGAGCGGCTCCAAGACCAGCAGGTAGGCCTGGCCCAGGCTCCTATCAAATTACTGCTTTTGCCCTTGGACCCAGTGTGCCTGAGATTTTGTGTATGCCCTTTAGGAGTGAAGACTCTTGTTTTCCCCAGTTCTGTGGGGCTCCTGCAGTTAAGCCCTGCAGGCCTACAAAGCCAAATGCTCTGGGGGCTCCTCTTCCCAGTGCAGGAGTCCCCCGCTCCCCCCTGGGCTGGGGAGCCTGATGTGGGGCTCAGAACTCTCACTCCTGTGGGGAGAACCTCTGCAATACAATTATTCACCTGTTTGTGGGTCTCCTTCCACCCAGGAGTTTTGGGATTTGATTTTACCTCTAGTCCACGCCCTCTTATTCATTTCCTCGTGGTTCCTTTTTTGTCTTTAGTTGTAGAAGATCTTTTCTGGTAGGTTTCAGTCTCTTTCACTGATGGTTGTTCTGCAGATAGTTGTGGTTCTGTTCTGCTTGTGAGAGGATGTGAGCTCAGGGCTGTTCTGCTGCCATCTTGGCCGCTCTCCTAGTTCTTTTTTTTTTTTTTTTTTTGCGGTACGCGGGCCTCTCACTGTTGCGGCCTCTCCCGTTGCGGAGCACAGGCTCCGGACGCACAGGCTCAGCGGCCGTGGCTCACGGGCCCAGCTGCTCCGCGGCATGTGAGATCTTCCCGGACCGGGGCACGAACCCGTGTCCCCTGCATCGGCAGGTGGACTCTCAACCACTGCGCCACCAGGGAAGCCCAGAACTTTTTATTTCAGTTTTCTATGCAAGTTCTCCCTTCCCTACCACCTTAAATCTCTACAGATTCAGATTTTAAAAAAGGAGTTTATGCTTTCAGTGACGTTCTGCATGGGACTGAGGCTTTCGGCCACCTACTCCTTTGGGACAGATCCGACCTCACTGAGGGTGTAGAACAAATTAGTAGCCACCCAAAGACACATGTGCAGACCTGCATGCCTGTGGCCGAAAATAAATTACGTTGAAACCATAGGAGAGGCAAACGTGTCCCCTCTTTTCCATAATATTTCTCTCTGTGTAACGTGGCTTCTTTCCCTAGTGCGAAATGCTCCTAAATAGCTTATGGAACTCTCTGTACCTGATGGGTTACAAGATGAAAGAATCTTATTTTTTGCCCATCTGTCTTCCAAAAAGTGCTATTGGTGCTTCCTTTCCTGCTCCTTCATGGCATATAGGGCAGATCTCACAGCTTTGCCGACACTTGATGATGTTAAAATGTCCATCCCAGTTAGCCCAGTTTGAAACTTTATTCTTATATCAAAGTATTTCCCATCTCCACCAGCCCAGATGTGACTTGCATACAAGTGGGTGGACCGTTTTGCTTCTCCTTCATGCTTTGTCCCCTTGCTCCTAATGCTTTGGAGTCTCCAAGATCAGGATATGAAAAGAGGGATTAGAGGAGAGTTGCAAAAACATTTTTACTTAACAAGTAGAGTTGATGGTTCTTCCCTGGCTGTGGTGGACTTCCCAGTGGGGTGTCTATTTCAGTGCTTCCAGAGGTCCTTGGGGCCTCCTCACTGCACAGGTCCCTGATGTGAGAGAACACTTTTGACTCGACCTCCCCCAAATGGTCCCCTGCCTCCTGTCCCAGGTGATACACACCAGAGAGCTGTCTGTATTACTAGGCTAGTCCCCACCTGCTGGCCAGCTTCCTTGCAGGTGGGAAGGAGACAAACTCAACACTGGCTAACTCTTGATTTGCTGAAAAGTCATAGTTCTTGCTACACCAGATTGTAAGAATACAGGCTATTCGACCACCAGCTCCTCTGTTTGCCCTGCCATGGCTCTATTTTTTCCCTTTTCCTTTACTCTAATGCACAGAAGGGAGGGAAAGGGGGAGATGTTGGTCAAAGTGTACAAAGTTTCAGTTCTTCAGGATGAAGGAGTTCTGGGAATCTTATGTACAACGTGGTGACTATAGTTAACACTGTACTGTATAATTGATATTTGCTAAGAAGGTAGATCTTAAGGGTTCTCACTACATACATAAAGGAAATAAAGAGACAAAGAGAGACAGAGGGGAAGGGAGAGAGAGAGAGAGAAAGACAAAGAAACTGGTAACCATGTGAGGTGATGGATATGTTAATTAGCTTGATCGTGGGAATCATTTCACAATGTACACATATATTAAAATACCAGTTTGCACAATTTCAATATATATAATTCCTATTTGTCAACTATACCTCAATAAAGCTGAATTTTTTTTTAAAAAAGCAGACACAGAGGAAAGCTAGGCAAACCCACTGCTCCAGGAGATCTCCAACAAGGCAAAGCACGCCTGGCTTTCATCATTCAGACACGTGCAGCCTCTACAAGTGGTCCTTTCTGAGCATCCCCTAGTTTGATTTGGGTGGAGAGTGAGCACCATAAAGAAAGGAGGAGAGAGGAAAAAATAGAGCTTTTCTCCCCTAAAGGCAATGACTCTATATTCTAACAACTGCCTCTTAGTTGAGCCAATCATTTTCAAATGTCTAGACTTTTCTTACATGGGCAGGAGAGGGCATGGACGGGGGTGGGTGGGTGGGTGTGGTCATAGGACAGGCTTGTCCTCATCGTAATAAGCCTGGAGGGGAAAGCAGTGCTTTTCCTCTATAGCGTAGGAAGCTTAGTGCTCATTGGGCTCAGGTGTAGGGCCTTAGCTTTCAGTCTCAGAGGCAAGTCCATTGACCATCCTATTATTCCTATTTAGATGCAGGTGATCTAGAAAAGGGAGAAATTAAGGGTGAAGCTTTAAGAAATGGAAGACCAAGAAAATGAGATCCATGAAAATTTTACAGACCATGTAGAATAGGCTAGAAGATCTCCTCTATTTTTTTCCTCCAGGAAAATAAGGTGATATCTATTCCTTTCACTTTGCATGTATATTTGAGGTATCAAGCAATCCAAGTCTTTGAAGCTGCTTGGGTTCCTTAGCAGTTAATAGGAGAAGTACATGGTAACTATGTCATAAAGCTGAAACATCATCATTCTCTGTAGCCTGCATTCTGAGCTTTCCCATTGTGATGGTGTAATGGCCATTGGAAGCCTATGAGCATCCTCCTGGAAAAACAGCAAGAGACTGTATAAAGACCACCACGTTCCTGATCACCTCTTTAAGGCCTTTCTACAGTTCTCTCCCACCACCTCACCCTCCAGAACGGACAACTACACAGGTGGCAGATGGGATCTAGAGTAATTTGCCTCCCTCTCGGGAGCTCTTCAAAGCCATAGTGTGTTATGCGACTCACAGCATGTCACATAAAACAGGTGCTCCGTAGACAACTTTCAAGTTGAATTCAACCAAGGCATATGAGATGGGGGTGGGGTCAACTGCCCGCCAACGAATTCTACTGACTTTATTTTATTACTCTCAAAAAAGAAAGCTCTCAGAATGCATTTCACCTATGAGTCAATCAATGGACTTTTGCTTTACACACGGTATCTGGATTCATGGTAGTAACCTACAGCAATGGGTCTCAGTCTTAACCTTGCCTCTACAGTAAAAATTTCTGGGAAATTTCCTGGTGGTCCAGTGGTTAGGACTCTGTGATTTCACTGCCAAGGGTGTGGGTTAAATCCCTGGTTGGGGAACTAAGATCTTGTAAGCTGTGTAGCGAGGCCGAAATAAAAATTCTGGGAAGCTTTCAAAACTCCCAATGCCCCTGTTACACACCCAACCAATTCACACAGACGATCTTGAGGGTGGGACCCATGCATCAGTGTTTTAAAGCTTTCCAGAAGTTTCTGGTATGCGGCCAAAGTGGAGAAACACTGTTGTCAAGTAATCCAGAGCTGTGTGATCCCGATCAAGGATTCCATCACTTTCCTTTTGTTTTTAATTGAAGTATGGTTGATTTACAATGTTGTGCTAGTTTCAGGTGTGCAGCAAACTGATTCAGTTATACTTGTATATGTATATATTCAGATTGTTTTCCATTATAGGTTATTACAAGATATTGAATATAATCCCCTGTGGTATGCAATAGGTCCTTGTTGTTGTTGTTTTTTTAAATAAATTTACTTATTTTATTTATTTATGGCTGCGTCGGATCTTCGTTGCTGCGTACGGGCTTTCTCTACTTGCGGCGAGCGGGGGCTACTCTTTGTTGTGGTGTGCGGGCTTCTCACTGTGGTGGCTTCTTTTGTCGCAGAGCACGGACTCCAGGCATGCAGGCTTCAGTAGTTGTGACTCACGGACTTAGTTGCTCCGCGGCATGTGGGATCTTCCCCGACCAGGGCTCGAACCTGTGTCCCCTGCAAAGGGAGGCAGATTCTTTTTTTTTTTTTTTTTTTTGTGATACGCGGGCCTCTCACTGTTGTGGCCTCTCCCATCGCGGAGCACAGGCTCCGGACGCGCAGGCTCAGCGGCCATGGCTCACGGGCCCAGCCGCTCCGCGGCATGTGGGATCTTCCCGGACCGGGGCACGAACCCATGTCCCCTGTGTCGGCAGGCGGACTCTCAACCACTGTGCCACCAGGGAAGCCAGTCCTTCTTGCTTGCTTTATATATAGTAGTGTGTCGCTTTCCTTTTAAACCCTTCTCAACCTTGGTCCCTGATGAAGGGATCCCCAACCGCTTCCACTGTCAAACCTCCATAGGCCTTTGGGAAGCAGTGACCTGATCCTCTTTGTCCCTCTACTGAACAAGCCTTGGTGAAGATGGAACCCCGGGTGGCACAAGGGTGACATCCAGTGGTAAAAATGAATTGATTCTCCCATTGTCCCATTCCATGAAAAATTACAAGTCCCCAGTAGAACCCAGTCTACACACCTCCTTGTATTGGTTCAGTGGTGGTTTTCTGTCCCATGTAACTGATGACACTCCAGGAAGATCACTGGCCTGAACAGCACTCTTGTAAACTCAGAGGGGAGGTTTTGGTCTTTGTGCAACTTGGTCTTCACCTTGGTCTTCACCTTCCCGTGCTTTGCCTGCCTACTGACGGACCTGCTGTGGCTCTGTTCCCAGCCCTCATGTCACTCACAGGCGTGGGTCCAGAGCACCTTGCCTCAAGCCTCACCCCACCCATGCTTCACCCACTGTCCCCACGGAGAAAAAATCAGGGCTGGCATGCACTCTGGCTCACCTGGCCAGGCCCCCAGGTTGCAGGCAGACAGACAGGAGGGGTGCTTCTGATTCTCAGTGGCTCATAGGCTCTCCCCAGACTC